>NC_142874.1:92192302-92495332 GCF_051225735.1 Oryctolagus cuniculus
AATATATCCTCAAAATAACTGAAAGAATAAAAGGAAAACACATATACACAAAATACCTCCAATAATGTTTTATGGGAATAAAATAACTCATATAAAAAAAAATCTGAGAGTAGTGGTTTATGTTAGAGAAAGGGGAATGGGAAAGGAGAATAAGATTTAAATAGAATATTTCCAGAAGCCGCCTGACTCCATGCACTTGGACTATTCTGAGTGTGTCTCTGGTGGGTGGGTGGGTGGGAGAGGGAGTTGGTCGTGACAGATGGTCACAGAACTGGTCTAAGATTAGTGAAAGGTATTTGGGGAGAATGTTTAAGATAACTGCCAAATGATCCAAATTACTTAGAGAACTTGTAAATTTTCACAAGATATACTACCAGAAACCTTTACAGCAGATTAGTAAGAGTTCAGATCTTAGTCGTCTCTAGTTTTCAAATCAGAGTTTCCACTGAGTGCATGTTTGAGACCAAGAAGGTGGGAGAGAATCTGGAATCCTTGTCCATTAATAAGACTGGTGGTGGCGAGGACCATATTCTCCCAAAAGTCCCCAGTCAGAAGGGGCAGACATGTCTGTGGCAATGATTTCAAGGGATATGTCTGCAGCATACTGGAGCATCTTGATATATGTAACCAAAGAGTACAGCAAGGGGGTTAGCACATAACAGATCATGGCTACTGATCTTGTTGTAGGGGATCCTTTTCAGATCCTATTTATAAACAGAAAAACGAGGGACTGCTTGAATCTGACCTACAGGCAATGAGGTTAAGCAGTCTCTGAAAGGAGGACTAAGAAGCGACCACATTCCATTCCTAGATTTCTTCACACGCTGTGATGGCTAAAAGGAGCAAACAGTTCAAAAGTCCAAAAGAATCAAGCTTTATGGGCCAAATGACTTTCCAAAAACCAACAACCTCTCTCCCCAACCCTGCTGCCATGAATGGTATGAAAGTTTGATGATGAGAGCAACCTTTAAACGAATGTGGAATCAGACGTCATCCTAGTTGTTTTGTATTATGCACGAAGAGTCCCTCACTTCACTTTTTCTTTAAGCATTAAAGAAAATTAAACAGTAAGCACAAGGGGCCGGTGCTGTGGTGCAGCGGGTTAACACCCTGGCTTGAGGTGCCGGCATCCCATATGGGTGCCTGTTCGAGACAGCTGCTCCACTTCTGATCCAGCTTTCTGCTGTGGCCCGGGAAAGCAGCAGAAGACGGCCCAAATCCTTGGGCCCCTGCACCCACATGGGAGACCTGGAAGAAGCTCCTGGCTCCTAGCTTCAGATCGGTGCAGCTCTGGCTGCTGCAGCCAATTGGGGAGTCTCTGTAACTCTACCTCTCAAATAATTTTTTTTTGACAGAGTTAGACAGTGAGAGAGAGACAGAGAGAAAGGTCTTCCTTCCGTTGGTTCACCACCTAACTGGCCACTATGGCTGGTGCACTGCACTGATCCGAAGGCAGGAGCCAGGTGCTTCTCCTGGTCTCCCATGGGGTGCAGGGCCCAAGGACTTGGGCCATCCTCCACTGCACTCCCGGGCCACAGCTGGACTGGAAGAGGAGCAACTGGGACAGAATCCGGCGCCCCAACCGGGACTAGAACCTGGGGTGCCAGCGTCACAGGCGGAGGATTAGCCTAGTGAGCCACGGCACCAGCCAATAAAATCTTTTTTTAAAAAAGTCATCAAACTGTATTTTGGAGGCAAGTGGCAGGACTAGGTGACGTACCTAACCATTGATGGAAGACCTCTCTCTCTCTCTGCCTCTCCTCTCTCTCTGTAACTCTGACTTTCAAATAAATAAATAAATCTTAAGAAAAAAACAGTAAGCACAAGAGGCTGAGAAGAAGTCTAATGTCTTAAATTGAACAGAAAACATAATTTTCCTATCAGGAAGCACCTATTCACAGATAAAGTCTATTAACAGCTATATGTAAACATGTTAAGACATTTAAAGCACATTTTAAAATGTGGAAATCCAAATGAGGAAATATCAATTTTCTTTAATTAAATTTTAACTTCCTTTAAAATGGTGAAATAAAATTATTCTTCCATCTGCTTAAAAGATTGAGAATGGGACCAGGAACCTTCATTAGGTAAATAATTATATACAATTGCTGGTCATATCTTGGGCATGACAGCTACAGCCGGATCAGGATCTGAGCACACCACCTAGGCCATGGAAGTCCAGGAAGATACTACGGGTCAAGTGAAATGATGGAGACAGATGGACAGTGAACGAGAGGGCAAGACTTACTTACACACAAGCCTCGGGGGGCAGCAGGAAAGGCAACAAGTGGGGAAACCAACCAGGGGAGGGGAGAAGGAGCTCCCGCAGCAGATGTCATCCTGGCCTCATGCTCTGCGTTCCAGCCTCCCTTCCTCACTCTGAAATCTGCATGTACCCATCAGGTGGCCATACTGAGTCTCCCTCTGACTTCTCTCTGCCATGTCTGCAGATCTCTCTGCAGTTCCTGGAGTTGCTTTTTCAGCCCACATAATTTCTCTCTAAATTGTATTTGGGCCAAACTCAGGTGTTCCCAGTCTTCCTAACTGAACTGCTTTTACTTTTGAAAGATGCCTTTTCTTCCTCAAGCAACCTTTTTTACCTTTCTATGTTCTGATTTCAAACCTGTTATTTGATATACATTTAATATGGATGCTAAGCATGTTTTAATAGACTTTATTTATTTATTTTTTTGACAGAGTTAGTGAGAGAGACAGAGAGAAAGGTCCTCCCTCCGTTGGTTCACCCCCCAAATGGCCGCCACAGCCGGAGCTGTGCCGATCTGAAGCCAGGAGTCAGGTGCTTCCTCCCGGTATCCCATGCGGGGGCAGGGCCCAAGCACTTGAGCCATCCTCCACTGCCTTCCCAGGCCACAGCAGAGAGCTGGACTGGAAGAGGAACAACCGAAACTAGAACCCGGCGCCCATATGGGATGCTGGCGCCACAGGCAGAGGATTAACCAAGTGAGCCAAGGCGCTGGCCCCTTTAGTAGACTTTAAAATCCTTACAAAGTGTTGCCTTTTCAAACTTAATTTGTCAACTTTACTTCTCTTGATAGATGTGACATTTTTACTTTAGGGTCTCCTCCTAAAATGTATCAAATCTGATTTCTAGAGTTTAAAGTTTGCCTTCCCCAGCAGGATGCTGCGTTTCACTGTGGGGTAATTGCTGTTACATATCAGGGGATCCTTATTCATCAAGTAACACTCCTGGTATTACCTACAAAGAGGTCTTATTGTATTTCTGCTACTGTTGACATACACGCACAAACACAACAAAATAGTACTGATTTTTCTTCAGGCGTCTCCTTGGGATTTCTGTTTACCTGGTACAGGTCATTTCGCATGTTGATGATGTCGTCAGAAATCAAGCCAGACGTGACTTCCAGCAGATCCCTCACCAGCTGAGCATGACGGTGGATGATTGCTAGGTGTAAGACGCTGGAATGAAAATACAGTGGTGATAGTTAACTAAAGTGTTAATGAAAATAAAAGTTTCTAAGATATGATTAGGATTACAACTGCAAACTGAATCTGGCTCTCATGCCTAGTTTTACTTAGCACTAAAATATTCTGACTCTATAACATGGCTTGAATCTGAGGTGGAATGCTCTCTCCAGATCTAGACCGCTCAAGGCCTACCCAAGGCTGCTCACGCAAGGGCTGCCTGGCCTCTGGGAGTGTTTATGTTTGACCTCTGTAAGTGCCAAGGCCAGAGGGACCTGAGCTCAAACCCTGGGTCCACCTCTGCTACAGTTTCAGGTGTTCTCTTCTCTACCTGTTCCCTACTGGTGGGTGTAAAATGAATGCCTGGCACTAGTCCTGCCACTTGCCTCCAAAATACAGTGTGATGACTTTTTTTTTTTTTTTTAAATACAGCAGAGTTAGACAGTGAGAGAGACAGAGAGAGAAAGGTATTCCTTCCATTGGTTCACCTCCCCAAATGGCTGCTACAGCTGGCGTGTTGCACCGATCCGAAACCAGGAGCCAGGTGCTTCCTCCTGGTCTCTCATGCGGGTGCAGGGCCCAAGCACTTGGGCCATCCTCCACTGCCTTCCCGGGCCACAGCAGAGAGCTGGACTGGAAGAGGAGCAACCGGGACTAGAACTGGCGCCCCAACCGGAACTAGAACCGCACCCCAGGTGGAGGATTAGCTAAGTGAGCCGCGGCGCTCGCTGATGACTCTTTTTAAAAAAGATTTTATTTATTTGATAGACTTACAGACAGAGAGAGACAGGGAGAGAGGTCTTCCACCCATTGGTTCATTCCCCAAATGGTTGCAATGGCCAGAGCTGCGCTGATCTGAAGCCAGCAGCCAGGAGCTTCTTCCAGGTCTCCCACATGGGTGCAGCGGCCCAAGGGCGTGGGCCATCTTCTACTGCTTTCCCAGGCCATATCAGAGAGCTGGATCAGAAGAGGAGTAGCTGGGACTAGAACGGGTGTCCATACGGGATGCCGGCGGGGAGGATTAATCTACTGTGCCACAGTAACTTGTGGCGCAGTGGGTTAATGCCCTGACCTGGGGCGCTGGCATCCCATGTGGGGGCCCGTTAGAGACCTGGCTGTTCCACTTCCAATCCAGTTCTCTGCTGTGGCCTGGGAAAGTGGTGGAAGGTGGCCCAAGTCCTTGGGTCCCTGTACCCATGTGGGAGACCAGGAGGAAGCTCCTGGCTCCTGGCTTCCGATCGGTGCAGCTCCAGCTGTTGTGGCCAATTGGGGAGTGAACCCGCGGATGGAGAACCTCTCTCTCTCTCTCTCTCTGCCTCTCCTCTCTCTGTGTAACTCTGACTTTCAAAAAAAAATCTTTCAAGATCATCCTAGACCCCAAGAGCAGAGAGTGGAGTCAGAGTTTTGAGGAAACTCTTGAAGCAATTTTTGAAGAAACAAACTGAATATATTCCCTACTCCCTCACCTTGGCAAAACTCCCTTGGCCTGGACCACGCTCACTATGTCCCTTATATTCCAGTTCAAATTTCACAAATTCAGAGAAGACTTTCCCAACTTCCTAGGCAGAGCAAGCTGTCCCCTCTCAAATACACTGCTTGGTTATGCAAGTGCTGCCATCAGCCTTACAGCCCTAGCACAATGTAGGCATGGAAACAAGAATGTCAGAAGGAATCTAGGGGACTTATGCTAACAAGGTAAAAAAACAAGAATGGGTGACAAACATCATTATCATAGGAATATAGCTTAATTGTTAAAACACTTAAAACTGATTTGAAACAATGACAATAAAAATGGCTACTGTTGAGAGCTTCTATTTAACCAGATTTTGCTAAGCACTTGAGATACATCATTGCATCATAACAATGATCCAATGAGGTAGGGGACTTCAGAAAATCATGGAAAATGGGTATCACAAAAATACTCTGATTAACTTCATTTTTTTTGCACCAAAATAAATTTATCCTTTAATTCCATCTGTCATGAATTTTTGAATTACCTGGATTACTCTGGCTTTTCTGATGATGAAATTGAGACTTACAGGAGCCATTTATCTCAATCCAGGTCACATATTTAGAAAGCAGTGAAACTCAGGTTCAAAATTAGGCTATCTTACTCTAAAGCCATCTGTGAATCCTTTAAGCCACTCTGCGTTAAGGGACACAGGTGTACTGCTCCAGAATGTGAGTGGCAGGTAGACATCTAAAAGGATAACTAGGCCGGCGCCGCGGCTCAATAGGCTAATCCTCTGCCTTGCGACACCGGCACACCGGGTTCTAGTCCCGGTCGGGGCGCCAGATTCTGTCCTGGTTGCCCCTCTTCCAGGCCAGCTCTCTGCTGTGGCCAGGGAGTGCAGTGGAGGATGGCCCAGGTGCTTGGGCCCTGCACCCCATGGGAGACCAGGAAAAGCACCTGGCTCCTGGCTCCTGCCATCGGATCAGCGCGGTGCGCCGGCCGCAGCGCACCGGCCGCGGCGGCCATTGGAGGGTGAACCAACGGCAAAGGAAGACCTTTCTCTCTGTCTCTCTCTCTCACTGTCCACTCTGCCTGTAAAAAAAAAAAAAAAAAAGATAACTACTTCCAAGCACGGACATACTGAGATGCAATGCACACTCAGAGCATCACAGGGTGCTAGTGCATCTGGGATTTGAGGGGCAGGCTGGATCGTCCCTAAAGATATGAGATGCCCCTTTATTCAGGCCTTAGCAACAGTGAATATATTTTATTTGGGTATTAACATTGGTACATGAATGGCCTAAAAAAACTAGATTGTGATTTCACTATTTAAGAGATATTTTTCAATGAATGATTTCAGGGTTTCACTATGGCCTCTTGAAATGTGATGTTGGAAGAAGACTTCTGAAACAGGCCTGCAGTCTGACGCAGACATGATGCACATGTACCAAGAAAAAGGTCATACTTCAAAAACAGCCTAAAAATTTCCATGCGCAGCTCAGCATTTCATAGCAGAAGTACATTCCCCCTCCCCCTCAAATCCTCACACCCGCATGGGAATTTCCCCAATACCAGAAGGTTTTATATTTTTTTTCTTTATTGTATTTTCTATGATGACTAATGGCCACAGGATTCAGATTATTAGCCAAACATGACAAGCTCAATGAAAACCAGAGGCCTGAGCTGTAATGTCCAAAAGCCATCATTTGCCCACACCCCGCAGGGATGACTCCTCCTCGGACTCCCCGTGGCCCATGTCTTTCGCCTCTCTGAGAGCCTGCTTGTGTGAGTATGTCTGGGGTCCTGGGAGGGGCCTCTTCAGCTTTCATGTCCTGCTTGGCAAGCAGTCCTTACATGTACCTGTGCTTCTCCTGCAACACCCGTGCCTGCACCCCTTTCCACAATCTTCCCTTCAAACCCCAGAGTTCCCTTTCAGCTCTTCTTACACTCATCACTTCAGCAGGCCCCTAAGAATGTCACTCGACACTGTCACGTCTTGGCTGACTGCTTTCTCTTGTGGTTGCAAGCTACTGAGTGGTAAATGGATTATTTAACCCTAAAAAAAAAAAAAAATTGTGCTGTTCATGGCTTTGCACAAAGAAGGTTGTGCCGGTTCCTCTGATACTGTATAACAAGGCCAGTGGTTACACCACATCCTTGGTTATATGCTGCAAGGAATAAGAACAAAGGTCTCTGCTTGAAACCCTAAGGCTGGCACTTTCCTAAAGCATTTGGTTCCATTTTTAAACTGAGGTTTAAAACACAGCACTCAAGAGCTTGTCCATAAAAGAGGGATTTCTCACTGTTGATGCTATTTTGGGAAGGTTTTAGATAAAATACTTGACTTGAATCTGAAGGCTGCTGTCTCGTTATTTTTATAGGCTTTTGAGATCATTTAGAAATCTCAATGAAAGGACTAAGCAAACCTTTTTGGAAAGAACCCAGGTGGCTTTGCAAAGTAATCTCAGTAAGAACAGGAATGGAAGGCACGGAGTTTGGAATGTCAGACGCCCACACAGCATGGGCTGGAGCTGTCAGAAGTCTGCCAGTCACAGCCTGGAAGCTACTTTCAGAGGCAGTGGAGAAGGAACCAGTGACTGGGAAAGATGGACAACTGCCTTGTAATCATCTTGTTGCTGCTGCCCTTATTGGGCCTTTCCTTGAGCACACCACCATCACAAATATGTAGCTGGGAGAACAATGTTTCAGGGCTTTGGTTGGACTCTTGATTCTCCAAATGCTATTCCAGTAACAACCGAGGCTTTTCAAAATACTTACCAGACACCTTCGTTTTCTTGCCCAGAGAGGTGTACTCTTTGGTGAACACTCCAGCTGTACAAGAGTCCGACTGGTGAGAGCAGTAGGACAAGATAAGCAAATTGTGCTACTCGATCTTACTGACGTTATTTTGCGAGACTCAGTGTTACAGGATCCAGTGACTCCGAACTATTTTTTTTAATCTCTAGCCTGTATCCATTACATAATGCTTTTCTGTCTTTACTACCCCGAAGCAACCCTTGTCTTATGAGAGTCCTAACTTACCTGTCCCCATTCTCATCCTGCACTACAGTGAGATGTCTCTGGACAGCCAGGAGCATCTTCACATCTCCTGTCACTGCGTAGTCGAAGAGGGCATTGGCATGCCGCTTGGCAAGCTCCAGAGCCTTCTCTAGAAACAGGTTATCTGCAAGGCAAGAACCACAACCATCACTGGATTTCCTGCACGTTCACCGCAGGTATGGCATGCCTGAGGCATCAGTGCTCTGCTACCTCAAAACATACTGTTTTTGTTGAAAATACTCCTTTCAATGTTTCTAGATTGTGTTCATCAGAAAAAAAAAAGCACATTTTTGGCTTGGACGCTGGCTCACTCACAAATAGACTTATCTAAAATAACAATCTGTCTAAGGATTTTTAGGGAGAAAAACTGATGATAACTTTTATTTTAAGTGGAACAGTCACTCTCCAAACAAGGTTGACTGGATTTGCCATAATTTTAAATAACCAATTTCTTGGTGAACTAATTCTTCATTGGAATCTTCAACAATTATCTCATTTGGCAACTTGTCAAAAAACAAACATCTCTGCCATGGATACAGTTTCAAAGAGCCACTGGTGTTTCTGTAAAGTCTGCTCCCTTCAGGTCAGGGCTGGCCACAAACTGTAAATGGCCTGTTTTTATAAGGCTCTGCAGCTAAGCATGGTTGGTCATTCTCATTTCTTTTTAATTCTTTTTTTATTTGAAAGAGAGACACAGAGGAATGCATTGGCAGGAATGCTTGATCAGAAGTAGAGTAGTAGGGACTCCAACATGGGGTGCAGACATCCCAGGCAGCGCTTTAACCTGCTGCACCAACCACCTGTCCCCAGATTTATTTCTATTACTTATCTGAGAGGCAGAAGAGAGGAAGAGTGACGAGAGAGAGGAGAGCAATCACATCTGCTATCTCTTTTTTTTTTTTTGACAGGCAGAGTGGACAGTGAGAGAGACAGAGAGAAAGGTCTTCCTTCGCCATTGGTTCACCCTCCAATGGCCGCCGCTGCCGTGCACCACGCTAATCCAATGGCAGGAGCCAGGTACTTATCCTGGTCTCCCATGGGGTGCAGGGCCCAAGCACTTGGGCCATCCTCCACTGCACTCCCTGGCCACAGTAGAGAGCTGGCCTGGAAGAGGGGCATCTGGGACAGAATCCGGCGCCCTGACTGGACTAGAACCCGGTGTGCCAGCGCCGCAAGGCGGAGGATTAGCCTAGTGAGCCGCGGCGCCGGCCCACATCTGTTATCATTTCCCAAATGCCTGCAATGGCTGGGCTTGGGCCAGTGTATGAACTCAATCATAATCTCCAACATGGGTGGCAGGAACCCAGCTACTTGAGTCAACAGCACTGTCTGTCTGGGTGTGTGTTAGCAGGAAGCTGGGATCAAGAGCTAGAGCTGGAAATGGAACCCAAGTATTCTATTATGAGCATGGACATCTTAACTGACATCTTGACTGCTAGGCTAAATGCATGCCCTGGTTGGTCATTTTTAAAGGGTATAAGTCAAACAAATAGGTGACGGAGAGCATATGAGGTCAACAAATTTAAATATTTGTTATCTTTCCTTTATAGAATGAGTAATCCTTCAAAGTAAATAAAAGTATATTTCCCCCAATCCTACTTCTTCAAAGGAGGCAACAGGAAAAAAAGAAAAGTTCCTAATTTCAGGCAAAGTTCACTTCAGTATGACAGTTAAGCTAGACTTGAGAGATGACTATGATGATTGTGGAAACTGTGCTGTATTATCTATGCCAGAAAAGAAGTTGATTATCTTTCACTACACCCTAAAATTTTCTCATTGAGATGGGTGAGTGCACATGTAAATTTCTGTACTTTACATTGAAAGATAACATTGGAGCCAGCGCCATGGCTCACTAGGCTAATCCTCTGCCTTGCGACACCGGCACACCGGGTTCTAGTCCCGGTCGGGGTGCCAGATTCTGTCCCGGTTGCCCCTCTTCCAGGCCAGCTCTCTGCTGTGGCCCGGGAATGCAGTGGAGGATGGCCCAAGTCCTTGGGCCCTGCACCCCATGGGAGACCAGGATGAGTGCCTGGCTCCTGCCATCGGATCAGTGCGGTGCGCCGGCTGCAGTGTGCTGGCTGCGGCGGCCATTGGAGGGTGAACCAATGGCAAAGGAAGACCTTTCTCTCTGTCTCTCTCACTGTCCACTCTGCCTGTCCAAAAAAAAAAAAAAAAAAAAAAAAAAAGATAACAATGGGAAAATGGAAAATACCACTGTGAATAAGATGACCCAACACAAGCTTTTCAGGAAGCACACAGGACTTTGAAGAGTACATTGAACTAGATGTTAATATATCATTTTTAGATCAACAGAAAATACACCAGTCTTCTGGCATAGCTTTCTGCACCTAGAAATAACCCTGCCTAGCTGACTGACAGAATGTAAGCATCTGTGTGTTCACTTACCCTGAAACCTAGCATTCTCCTCCTTCACTTCTGCTGTGCACATCAGCGCGGCCTCATCACTCCCATCACTGGATGTGTCAGATTCCTTATCTTGGTCTGTGGTTTCAATTACTTTTCCAGAGGGATTTATGGCCTCTCTGTCATCACTCTTGTCACAACATCCAGGGTCAGTTTTACATTCGGAGTCTATGGTTCCTAAGATAAATGCAAAAACATCAGCTTTTTCTCTGTAAAATCTCTTAATTCAGTTATAATTTGCTGTTTCAGTGCAGGTTAGATAAAAGTAGCAGGCATGATTACTGCAAAGGGAACAGAAAATTATCTGTAATTTTTTTTAAATGTCACATCATAAGTAACATGTTTGGGAGCTATTTTAAACTCTCACTTCTAAGAACCATTTCTAAAATGTACTTCTAAAAATTTAGAACTTATTTGTAAAGGAAAAAAGTGAAATAAGCCTCTTCTGTGAATTGCAGGGAAGTGGAAAATTTAAAGTTCTTGAAAGTGGAGCAATTATTTTTTTCTAACACTAATAAACAAAGTAAACTGTAAAGATGTGATCTCAGTTCACATTCTTTAGTATGGGAACTCTCCAAAGATCAGTCTGACCATGCTCTTTTAGCTCCAACTATGTTATCTGACAGGTACTGTGAAAGCACATGGATTCTATGGCCAGACCCAGTTAAAATTCTGATTTTGCTGCTAAAGAGCCATGAGCTTTCAATAGACGAACATTCCTTAGTGCCAGTTCTTCTGTCTATAAAATGGAATCCTAATATTTTACTTACAAAGTGTCATAAAGATTACAGTCAAAAGTTTGTAAAGGCACTTAGCATAAAATAGGATTCAATAAAAAGGAAGGTTTTACAGCATTATTTCTTCAATGGGTACACAAGAGAATGCATTTGTGATATAAAGTATGAACACATGGTATAACAACTGCTATTTAGAAGATGCATTTGATGGAAAAAGACCAACCCTATAAGACTCATAATGATTTCAAAAGTATTTCTGTTTGAATAGTCAATTATCTGTCTCTTCTTAAAGTTCTTTTTCTCTCCTACTCATGCCACTTACAAAGTAAATACATAAACAGATTATAAATATAAACAAAGAACAGAGTTTACATCATCTACAAGAAATAATATTTTGGAAAAGTATCTTTTAATTTGCATTCATAATTATTTTCAAGATGATAACATAGTTGTGATAAATAATGATAAACCCACGTGGCATTAATTTTTTTCATATTCAGTAATTAAAGAACATCACTTACCATGGTTCATCCCAGCATTAGATTTAGTGGTTCCAGGATGAAAGGAAATTCCACCGTAGGTAGGAAATCCATAGTGTGGGAAGCCGTACCCTGAATGGCAAGTAATAGAAATGGAACATCATGAGATTTCTCCAGAAGTCTCAGCAAACCTTAGTGTCCACCCCTCAGGTGAGCATGGACTATGACGCAGGAGGACAGCATTGTGCCTGCACATGGTGCTTCCGCAGGGAGGAGTGAGACACATCACGGGAGTCATGCAGGGATCCGAGTCCCACGTGGGCAAATTATACATTTTGGCAACTTAGGTGGCAGAAATGGTCTCACATTGGAGAAAGGGTCCCACTCCCATGTGAAGAGGAGAGGCTGATTGAAGGTAGTCACCACCCAAACTTAGACTTGCCTACATGGAAGATGTTCAAATAACCTCTGGAGGGAAAACCAAACCAAAGCCAACAAAAAACCATTCTGACTCCTCAGTGGGAAAATGGCCACCACTTTCATTGTCACGTATTTTTGGTGGACGCATAAACTGGCAAAATTCTTTGGGAAAGCAGCTGGCATTGGATGTCATATTCGCTGACATAGTAATTTTACTTCAAAGACTCTCACTTAAAATAATCTAGAATAAAGGAAAGGTGATAAACATTGGGGTTCAGCAGAATATTTTATATAGAAAACAGGAAACAACATTCAAGTAACAAATACTATAGTTTGTTAATTTGATGAAATACCCTGTCATTAAAAATGATGCTTGAAAATTATGCCATGTAGTTTATGTTACCATGGGGAAATGCTATGTTAATACTTTACATAAAAGCAGCACAGGTGACCATATAGACAACCATAGTGCAACACAAATGTGTTAATGTAGTATGCACAATTATCACAACTGTACTTGGGAAAAATCATAAATATTTGCTATAATGTATGCATGCAAAAATTAAAAGTGGTTAATTTTAACAGAAGGATTTTATGTATTTTCAAATTTTGTAGTATATATCATCTGCAATGTAAAGTTTCCAGAGAATACCAAGACAGAGACCAAAAGAGAAAAAAATAAAGTAAAAAGAAAACATATCACAATGTTTCGAGGAATTCTTTGGATAACTGGCTTTGGATAACTTTTTCTTCTTACAGTTTTTGGGATTATCTATATACGGATAAATAAATTTACATCTCTTGGGAAACTTTTATTACCGTAATATCTTCCATTCAATAATGTCATTGCCATTGAACCCACAGACATGCACAGAAACCATGGAAAAGAAAATTCCACGCCTTTCAATACACGAAAGCTCTGGGAAGAATGGGCTTTTCTTGTACCTGGGCCTGTGCTTCCAGCTCCGCCTCCGCCGCCGCCGCTACCAAACATGCCTCCGCCTCCCGCCCCGGCACCACTGCCGCCTCCGAAACTGTCCGAGAAATTGGGCATGAGCTTCTGCCGCTTCCTCTGCACTTCCTCTTTATCTGCATTTACAGGAAGAGAAACCAGAGGAGAAAAGAGTGACTCGGTCCCACCGCTAGCCACAGAGAGACTACTGATTCTGACGGTATTTTTAAACGTCACCAAGGGAAACAGAAAGCGCCCAGGGAGGAAGAGATGCCAAATTTCAAGAAGCATTGCCTTTATTCCAATGGGTATGGAGACCAAAAACCGGCCTCAGAGAGACCGCAGAGCCGCACACACCCAAATCACTCTGACAGCTCCCTAGGTCCTCCACACTGTTAAAATGAGTGAGACCAGATTTCCCACCATAGTTAAAACACTGGTCACACAAAACCGTTGTTAGTAATCTTCTACCATTTATTATCCATCCACATGGGCTGCCTGCTGGGGACAAAGACAAGCGTGTCCCAGTGCCTTTGCTGTCCAGGGCACTTCAACATAGTTCTTTTTTTTTTTTTTAACTTTTATTTAATGAATATAAATTTCCAAAGTACAGCTTATGGATTACAATGGCTTCCCCCACCATATCGTCTCTCCTACCCGCATCCCTCCCCTTTCCCACTCTCTCTCACCTTCCATTCACATGAGGATTCATTTTTGATTCTCTTTATCTACAGAAGATGAGTTTAGCATACACTAAGTAAAGATTTCAACAGTTTGCTCCCACACAAACATAAAGTGAAAAATAATAGATGATTTTTTAAATGATGATGAAATCAGATCAGACCTATTGTCATGTTTAATCCCAGTGAGAGTCAAGTTGGGAATTGATAATTTCTTCTTCTTTTTTTTTTTTTTTTTTACAGAAGATCAGTTTAGTATACATTAAGTAAAGATTTCAACAGTTTGCACCCCCATAGAAACACAAAGCGAAATATACTGTTTGAGTACTCACTATAGCATTAAGTCTCAATGTACAGCACATTAAGGACAGAGATCCTACATGAGGAGTAAGTGCACAGTGACTCCTGTTGTTGACTTTACAAATTGACACTCCTGTTTATGGCATCAGTAATCTCCCTATGCACCAGTCATGAGTTTCCAAGGCTATGGAAGCCTTTTGAGTTCTCTGACTCTTATCTTGTTTAGACAAGGTCATATTCAAAGTGGAGGTTCTCTCCTCCCTTCAGAGAAAGGTACCTCCTTCTTTGAAGACCTGTTCTTTCCACTGGGCGGCCATTGGAGGGTGAACCAATGGCAAAAGGAAGACCTTTCTCTCTGTCTCTCTCTCACTGTCCACTCTGCCTGTACTTAGTGAGGGAGAATGACTTTTTGTTTGAGACAGCATTAGAATGCTGTGTCTGTTAAATTCATGGTGCAGACCAGTGTTCTGGGAGTTCAGGGAAGAACTTAGAGGAGATTCTTGAAGATTGCTTCCAGATCCAGAATTAACTTACAGGAGTGGGAAAGGGAGGATTTTTCTGGAAAGGGGATATGAAGGGAACAATGTGATGAAGGTAAGAAGTACCTGGGGTACTTATGAGAACAGCAGAGGTTTAGTATAAGGAATTCTTGAGAGGTGGGGACGGACTGGTCACCAGCCTGTGGAACACCAGGAATATGAACTTCAGGGACTTCACTTATAGGCAGGGGAGTCACGCCATGTCTCTGAGTGAGGGGATGATGTGTGCAAGGTAGCATTTTACAGGGATTCACCTGGTATTTGTATGTAGGGCATACTGAAGAGCCAAAGTGAGAGGCAGAGACTGGGTGGACATATGGTGACACAGGGCTGCTCCTTAGTGGCACTGTGATAATAAACATGAGGTGCACTCCTCCGAATGCTGCGAGAGAGGGATCTGTGGCCTCTGGTGACCTCCGCGGGAGACTCAGAGACTCAGAATACTGGGTGACACCTGCTAGACCTCCCACTATCCAGCTGCCACTTACTTCTTCCCTCACTTCTCCTGTGCCATCCCTGTTTTCCTTTTGCTTCTCACTGTCGGTGCTTCTCACCAGCCCCAATGCCTCCTCTGAGTTCTGCCGCTGCCTTTGTGGTCTGTGACTGTGTTCTTGTTTCTTCTTCTTGTTTCCCTTTCTTTCTCTTCTGTGACTTTCCTACCACATTTTGTTGTTTCTCTCCCTTCTCTCTTTAGAGTTGAAGGAAGTTTTCTGTTTAAATTTAGAACAACTGATGTACTTCTCAATCAGCTGTCCAATGGATAACTGTCCTATTCCTGATTCTTCCATGTCAGCTTTTTTTTTTTTTTTTGACAGGCAGAGTGGACAGAGAGAGAGAGAGAGAGACAGAAAGGTCTTCCTTTTCTGTTGGTTCACCCCCCAGTGGCCGCTACGGCCAGCGCACCACACTGATCTGAAGCCAGGAGCCAGGTGCTTCTCCTGGTCTCCCATGCGGGTACAGGGCCCAAGGACTTGGGCCATCCTGCACTGCACTCCTGGGCCACAGCAGAGAGCTGGACTGGAAGAGGAGCAACTGGGACAGAATCCAGCGCCCCGACCGGGACTAGAACCCGGTATGCCGGTGCCGCAGGCAGAGGATTAGCCTAGTGAGCCACGGCGCCGGCCCCATGTCAGCTTTTTGTCACTGTTTACGTTCAGAAGGATCTTCACTTATTTCTAATTCTGTGGTTGTCACAGTCGACTCAGGGCCGGGCTGCTGTTTACTGATTATCTCATGACTGTCTAACTGCAATTCAAAGATGAAGCAGAGAAAGTAGGGTAACAGAATACACTTAAACACTCATCTAAAAATGGAGCATGTCCAGACGTATGTGGAAGAGAAAAGCCAAAGTGGGTGAATTTTTTTGAGAAAAAATGTGCTTCTACTGGAAGGGGGGTGACCTTCAAGTGGAGAAACTTTAACAATTTCCCTACCAAGGATTTTTTTCCCTATCAGTTATACAACTTATTAATAGCTGTACTCAGTACTTCTCATATAAACTGCTGATCTCACACAGATTAGTTCATTGTAGAACTATAAAGAAAGAAGTAGATAACGTATTCAATCCTCAGAAAGAAATGCTATCTATTTATGTAGTTTATAGTAAAGAGACCAGTTAGTATTTTCTATGCACTCCTTTTGCCTTTTAAAGTAGACATATTTAATGGTTATATTTCACATAAAAATCAGGAGTTTTAAAACATATTTTCCAAATATTAGCTGTACCACAGCCAGTAAGGCTTTCAGTGATAAGAAACTGATATGAAAAATTCCACACAACAAGCTTTACCAAAGAACTACAGTCTAAAGCCTCATAGACTCCAACATGGAGACTGTCACATTGGGTTCACTTATCCTTGTGGTCTGCTTTAGCAGTGGCGCCATAACTCATTCTACTATTATGCAAGAGGAAACTGAAGCTAGCATGGTTAAGCGTCTTGTCTGAGGTCAAGGGAGAGTGCAGAGCAGACCCAAAGTCCAGCAGTCTGTCATTCTTTGGGAGACACTATGAAATAGTTCTGTATAGTAATAATCGCTAACGTTAATGAATGATGACTTTAGATAATTTGATTCACACATGTAGATAAACTTTTAGCTTCTACCACCTTTTCCTCTGCATGGGTCTTAAAAGTACCTCATTCTTACTTTTCAACTTCTAGTTTACCAATAATGAGGAGTTCATTTATCCTGACAATATCCTCCAAAGGCAAAGATGATGACTCCTTCCTAATCATCTTTTCAGACTACAAAGTCATTATGGTCTTTCTTTGCCTTCATACAGCGGTTTCTCAACAATTTTCTTCCCTTGTCAATCACCCTGCTTTTGATTATTTTAGTGGTCTCTCATGGACTGAATCATCTCCAGGAAGCTTCTGTGAGGTACAATGCCAGTGACCATGGAAAAAGCAGAGTTCAGGATTGGATGATTCTATATAATGAGAATTTTTTTATAATTATATCTAATTTGATGGAACCTATCATATTGTTAGACTTTTAGATGGGGATGGCAGCTTGGCTGGCCACTCAGTAAGTCAGGCTATGGATATATAATGAGCATCCACTATGTGCTCTCTATTATGATCCAGATGTTGGTGACACTGCCAGGAACACAGAAGACCAAATTGATGCATTAAAGGATTCTTCCTACTTGGAGTGAGAGGAAGACAACAGACACATAATAAATAGGTAAAACAAGTTCATACACTAATAAAAATAATGAAGAATATAAAACTAGGCACTGAGACAGGAATTGAGTACAGGGACTAGGGGTAGCAGAACGTGTGTATAATGACTTCTGCCAAATGTCTACAATGACTCCCTGGGTTGTATAATTTGGAATCATTTCCATATACTTTAATGATAATTGGCCTGCTACCTTCCTGCCCAGGTGATTGCTTCTCCTTGGGTCTTTTATCTTGGGTTTTTATAATCCAGAAATATTTACAGAATAAGATAATTTACTATCCTCAGGAAAACAATTCTAATATCATACTGACTCAAACATAATCCATATACCTTGGCTAGTGTTTCCTTTGGAGCTCAATAGCTGGTATTTTTTCCAGATGGTCCTTACACTGTTCGGTTCATACAGAGCTTTTAATCAATGATAGCCTGAAGGTGTGTGTTCGAAACACACAGATGCGATGCTGATGCGGAACTTTCAAAGGACTTCATTCTGAAACCCCAGCATCAGACAGCTCCCACTAGGACACAGTAGCAATGAAAGCAGCAGTGTGAACATGTCTCTGCTTTACTCTACTTCCTTAATCGATAGATGCTACTGGGAAAGGTGGATAAGCAGCCTAGAAACCAGGCTCAGTTTTGCAAGTTTCTAGGCTCATACATGTGAAAGTAGCTTGGCTTTTGTTTCCTGACTCTCTATGTGAGCAAAAATTGCCATTATTTTGAAGACACATTTCAGGAGATGACATCTATTTTTTTACTCACAAAATCCAAAGATCCTCTTCTGTATCTCTTTTCACAAAAAAGATTTTTAAACCAAACCTGTGATTTTCCAACAGTTTTCTGTAGATAGATGCAGTCAGAAGACTTGAAGTAGCACCAGGGTAGGGAAGTGAAAAGAGGTAGGAAGACCTCCGGGAAAGGTCAATCGGGAAGGCCCTGGCACCCCGATTTTAACCGGTACCTCGCCGGCTTGTGTCCTCGGACTCTGCCTGGAATGTCACCAGCACCCCCACTTTAACCAGCACCTCCCTGGCTTGTGTCCTCGGACTCTGCATGGAACGTCACGTGACTGGGAAAAAAAAGGTTCTGAATGCACTTTCACACCACCAGTAGAGGTGCTGGCACTAAGATCTGACCCAACAGCTGAGAGGTCGCAACCTCAGGAAAGAAACAAGAACTTGCGGGACTGTTTCCTAAGCGCTCCAGCACAATGTGAATCCCAGGAAAGGAGAGCCCTCTTCAGAGCTCGCCCGTCCTGTTGTGCTGTCACAAACAAAACACCCGCGTGGCTTGTGGCTGTTGCACCTTTGTGGTTTCCAACCTCTGTCAGGACCTGAGTGCCCCATGATAGTCATTTTCTTATCTCCCCGTGCAGCCTCCCTTCCTTCTGATCAAGGAGTTTCTAGTTTTGTTTGGAACACATCACTAGGACTGCTATGCATCTCTTGTTTTCAACACATAACATACAAAATAAAACTACAAAAGAAGCCAATCCTATCAAACGGCATTCTGGGGGCCAGTGGACTCAGGCTAAGAAATACTTCTGAGTAACTGCCTACTTTTGGTGCCTGTTACAGCACATAGGAGATGATTCTCAAGGCTGACTTTCCCACCCTGCCCTTTGTCCTGTGCCAGTCTTGTCTTTTGGTTGGCTTACTAGGAATTTGTACTTGAATTTCTCTCAGGAACCTAAGATGCAATATGTTTTAAACTGAGTTCTCTCTTTTCCCAACCAAACCTACTTTTGCTTGTTTGTTCCTTTCATCCAGGTAACCATATCCTAAATTTCCTCACCTGGCGTTCCTAGAACCATCAATGACTCCTGAGTCTCTCCTCTACCTGTTGCATCACCCAGCATTCAGGTCCTCCTGCTGCCATCGCTGCACTAGGGGGCCACCTTCTCCTTTAATTTTGGGAACTAACATCTTTACAACTCTTTATCAGAGCTCACTTGGAGACTTGCATTTCTCTTCTGACTCACTGTCAGCCTCCCTCAGTGTTGACATAAGGAAATCAGAGACAGCCCTCACCAGAATCAGTGTATAAGTCTTCAGCTGTCACTGGCAGCCCTCCACAGCCCAGCCCTGGTCTTTCTCATTGCCTTAGTCTTCATTAGTCCATCTTGCTGTTCACGATGCTCACTTCTGAGTAAATGCGAATTATGTGTTCTAAGCCTAGGAGACCCTTTCCCTCTCTGTTTATCAACCAACTGTTAAAATATACCCTACATTTTAAGGATCAAGTGATATTTCTTCTATGAAGCCTTATTTTTGGAGGCTTCTTGAAATCAAGGGATCAAGGGCTTTCTCCTCAACATTAATTTAAAAAAATTTCACTGATATTTAAAAATTGAACACATTTAGGTGCTACCATGTGCCATTTTAACACCTGCATGTACTGTGTAATGTTCAAAGCAGGGTAAACAGATCTGTTTCCTCAAATATTTACCATTTCTTTATGGTGAAAACATTCTACATCCTTTCTCCCTTCCCTCTTGCTCTCTGTTTTGAAGCAAAATATATAACACATTATCATCTAGTTACCATACTACACAAGAGAATGCTAGGACTTCTCATTCTCTCCTCAATCATCTCTCATGCATTCGTGGGTGCTTCATAAATATAATATGCATATTTATAATTTATAACTATTTATATACATATAGATATGAATATAGTTGTAATTAGTTAAGGAGACTCATATTCCTTTCTTGAAGAATCTTTTGTGAGGGGAAGAATAGTGTCCTGGTCATTTTTATAGTTCTGTACTGCAGGCTAGTGTTCTTGTCAACTACCTATGGCTGGTTGACTAATGGCTGGTTCTCCTAAGAAGCAAGCTTAGTTTTCCCTCTCAGCTGCCCCCTGAGTTACTCAATAAACATTAGATTATCAGATTCAAAGACAAATTCTCAAATGTTTAAATCTTATATAAGCTTGGTGGAAAAAACCGTTATTTTAAAAGGCTGGACTAATTCTATGAATGTGTAACCTTAAAACAGTTTATTATCTGTCTGTCTTCTAAAAATAAGCACCATAGATCCAAAGGCCAGTTACCAGGAAGCCGCTGCGAGGGGTTGATCTTCTTACTCAGTTTGTCCTCTTATCACAACAACCACAACCAAGTTACCTTTGATTTCAGGGTAGTAGAGAAAAGGTTTTGGTTCACTAGTTTCCAAATCAGATTTCCTCCGAAGTTGGACGAAAACAGAGGCTGGTTTTGTAATGTTGACATCTTTATACTTTGGAGTTTTGAAGACAATGGCAAACTGCAGGATACAAAGATCCAAATGTTGGTGTTGGAAACTTTATTTTTTTTTTTGCAGCTGCAGCAGTGCTACTCATTAAACACATATTCTTTAGTCTTTTTAAATTTGCCCAACATTTACACACAGTGTACTGAAAAAGCACCCTGGAGAAAGTTCTAAACTCAGAATTCTACACTCATACGTTTTTATTTAGTTGCCACTGTGAAACTGAAATACATCATTATGTCAATGTATTTCAAATCTTTATTATTTGTCTAATATTTTGCATGTCACCTAGCTGTGAATATCACACAGGTAAAATTTATCACTATACTTCCTCCTTCTCTTTCAAACCAGCTTTAAAAGCCTCCAGGATTATTATTTATAACAACACCCACAAGCCTGGGTGTGGAAAGAGAGACATGAAGGAAGTGGTGTGGCTTTCAGCCCTCAGGGCATCTAATCAAGAGAGGAAGATAAACTCTGCTCAAGGAAGCATCACCCACTAATTCCTGGTGGTGCTAGGATAGGTACTTTCATATTTTTTAACTTGATTTTTTGACAATATATTCACAGGATCAAGATTTTCTAAAAATACAAAAAGGTGTACAATCGGACAATTGGCAGTTCCCTTTGTCATTGTTTTCTCCCATCCTAACTCCTACAGTGTGCTTACCTCCCCAGGGCTACATACACAGTTATTAGTTTCTTAAGTGTCTTCCAAGAGTTTCTTTATGTACAAGCAAATATCAACACAGAATAATTTTTAAAAATACTTATTTCTTTATTGGATAGGTAGAAAGGCAAGAGAGAAACAGAAACAGACACAGAGATTCTCCATCTGCTGGCTTACTCCCCAAATGCCTACAACAGACAGAGTTGAAACTTGGAGCCAGGTTCTCAATCTGGGTCGCCCATCTGGGAGACAAGAACCCAACACATGAGCCATTACCTACTGCCTCCCAAAGTGTGAATTAGCAGGAAGCTGGAACTGGGAGCAGAGCTAGAATCCAAATCCAGATACTCCAACAAACTTAACAGATTTTAACCGTGTAGCTTTGAGGTCTTCATGTACTGGTTCACTGCGTGTTCATTCTTTTTAATAAGGGCATGACAATCCATCACACAGATATACCATAATTTATTTAATTGGTTTCTAATTGAAGAACATTTGGATAATGTCCAACTTCTTGTGAAATAGTATTTGTTGACCACTCATGGAAGAGCAATCATTAAGGTGAGGGCTGTCAGTGGGAAATCTTGTTTTATCAGGATGATGTCAGTTGGCAACTACAAGACTCCTCCTTTTATACTAATCATCAGAATATCCTTTTAGCAGGGCCTGCTAGGATTACTTTGACAGACATTTAAAACATTTTTATTAAAGACCCGAGGGCTCCTGTCTTATGGACTAGGGGATCAGACACCAAACGGAATGTCTTGCCCGTGTCTCAGAGCCAACGGTCTAGTAGAACCTTCTTTAATAATTTTGGGGTAGACAGCTTTCCTGGATGACCAGGAAGCACCCCCCCCGAATAGCACTGTTTTATAAAAGTAAATGTTTGTAAGTTTTCATTTTCATATATGGATACTTACATATGGAATTTCTATAAGGAATAAAATCTAAAATGATTAATATTAATAGTCATCCACCTACCTGTCTATGAACGTCTGTGGGGGAAAAGTCTCCAAATCCTTCCCAGATTCCACCATTTTCCTCCTCTTCATAAAATCGAATCTGGATGTCATCTGCAAACATATTAAGGTGTGTCATTTCACACAGTGAGATAATATTTAAAGACTGAAAAATCAACTTGGTACAAGATTCTACCTTATATATACTTAAACTTTTTGGAACATAATTAACATAAAAATAGACTTTTGAGTCAGTTAACATTTTCACAAATCACTTCTTTTTTTATTACTTCTTTTTTCATTACCACAGAAATGAGCCCTAAGCCTCCTTTATAATGGTAGAATATTAGATTTACTTAATCTGTCAGAGTGTTCTCTTAATCTTTGCCTTTCCCACATCTCCTTCCTTAAACAAACTGACATCCTGAATGATGGTAGAGGGAATATCAGAATCCCAAAGGGTGGTTCAACTCCATATACTGAAGTACATAATAATAAACTTATGTAAGGTTTACTGTCCTAAGTGATAACTGATTTAATTCTCCCAACAACCTTGTGATTTGAAAGGTCTTCTATTATTATGTTCATTTTGCAAAAGAGAAACTGGAGCCCACAGAGGCTAAGTAACTTATCCAAAGTGGAGCAGTAAGTGGAAGAATCAGGATTTGAACACAGACATCATAGTTTAAGAGCATCCAGACTGTTGAGCATGCCACTATGGTGCTTCTCTATAAAACTTTATTAGGGATAACAACGTCTAGTTGAGTGATTGGTCAAACTATTATGATGGTCAGATCTCTTCTGATTAAAGGAGAATGCCTAAATCTCACCTTCTGGTTAAGGCCTTTAAAAAAAGGAGGCTTCAAAAATTCAACGAAAAATGTATATCATCTTTTAATTCCATTTTCCAGTGAACTCTGTGACTTCTTTTATACTTTTGTAGGAATATGACAATATAACTGAGACTGACATCTCGTGGTCTTCAATTCCCATTTCACGGAAAGGACCACACTACTGATTCATGTAACTAAGGTTATACTTCTAATTTAATACAGTTTTAGAGATATTAGGGTTGAATTAAACATCTCATCAACTCCTGGTCCATTCCTTTGCCTTCAGGTAGAACCACCCTGGACCTTTAAGCCAAGGCCAAGACTTCTTTTACTAAGCTGCTCCAATGTAATGACAATGATTAAGGACTATACTAACCAATAAGGGTATTCAGATTGTGTTTACTCATAGCATGCATCTCCAGGAATCCGGAAATGAGTGTTTCCTGGATAGAGCGGTCTGGAAGAAGGCTAATTCCAGTACAAACAGAGAAAGTGTATTTTTTTGGATACAGACTTTGCATCTTTAAAATCTGATCCCATTTTTTCTGACTTTATACTTCAGAGAATTTAATCTCAAATGATTTTTTTTAAAAAAATTCATGTTATTTATTTGAAAGGCAGAGTTACAGAGAGAGAAAGAAAGAGAGAGAGAGGGAGACCTTCCATCTGCTAACTCATTCCCCAAATGGCTGCCAGGCCAAATCCAGGAGCCAGGACCTTCTTCCAGGTCTCCCACATGGGTGGAGGGGCCCAAGCACTTGGGCCATCTTCTGCTGCTTTCCCAGGCACATTAGCAGGGAGCTGGATCATAAGTAGAGCAGCTGAAATTTGAACTGGCACCCATATGGGATGCCGATATCGCAGGAGCAGCTTAACCCAGCACGCCACAGTGCCAGCCCTCTCACATGATTTTTTTAAAAAGTCACAATTCTCTTACACAGGGCTTATATTTGTATATAACTGTTTTATATGTGCTTACTTTGAAAATGGTCACTTTGAAGAAAGCAGATCTTTATTCTACTTTTATCATTTTATTTAAAATATTAACAGAATTTCTTTCAGCTTTTACTACATAGGGATTATATCTTCTGTTTTAAATGTGCTTACTTTGAAAATGGTCACTTTGCAGAAAAGAGTTCTTTATTCTACTTCACTTTTATCATTTTTATTTAAAATGTCAACACAGATTTTCTTTCAGCTTCTACTCATTTATCAATCTTACAATGTATCTAATAAGAGGGAAATGCCAAAACTTTTCTCAAAGTGAACACTGGGAGAGAAATAAGGTCTGAGCTTTTCTCTGCATTCCTATGCTCTTTCGTTTTCTTGGCTGAGATCAAAGAGTCCTATGGAAGTGTTTGAAGATGCTCTCTCAGTGTTACAACAAAGCATTACAGAACGAATGAAATTAGCAATTTTACAGATGTAAAACATTTATTCTGTGTGTTTGTGTCTGTTACAGGCGTGGCTATTACTCATTTACTGTTAGTGAGTGCAGATACCAAAACCTGAAGTATAAAAACACCGAAAGTCACTGATTATAATTATCAGTCTTCTTATTTCTGTTTACGTCTATGGGAAATTTCAGTTTAGAACAAATACACATCCAGACAACTCACATTTGGAAGAGGTGAGATGTGTGGATGTTTTTAAGCAGTTGTATTTGCTACTGCTGAAGAGTGTCAGGCACACTGAGGACCATATTCCACACTGTGAGATCCGTGTACACTCACCTTTCTGAACTTTGTCACACAGAAGATAAATCTCTTCCCCTCCAGTCACGCATCCAGCCGTCCTGTCCATTCTCACAATTTTCAAGTTGGATGCATTGGGGGCTTCTGCCACAGGAGAAAAACAAGAAAATCATGCCTTATCCTCAACTTCATAAGCCAATCCCTTAGGAAGGATCCTGTTCTTAGACTTATCTCCAAAACTAAATTTAAACAGATGCTTTCACTCAGGTTGTCATAGCCAAGACACAAAGGAAACAAGAATGGCTTCCGAAGTCCTCAGAGTCCATCTGGTCATGGCTCATTCACTACCACCAAAATAGATAGAACAGGCATTTATTTGTTTCTTCTAGGAGAGAGAGAGAGAGAGAGAGAGAGAGAGAGAGAGACTGATCCAGAAAGAGAGATCTTTTCTGATGTTTCAGGAAATAAGCCAATGGATTTCTGGAATTTCAATTATGTCAAGAACTAAATCCCAGTCTTGATTCCAGGATATCACTATGCCATTGACAAGAGTCTTAAAAATTAGGAAAATCCATGATTTAGTTTATAGATAAGAAAGATGGAGATATTATATTTCTTTTTTCCCAAACTAAATTTGGATTCTGTGTGGTCGGGGTGGGGAGTGACATTTCTAGTGGTAATAGTATAAAGCTTCCTTTTTTACCCCCTCTAATAGCTACATTTTAAGGTGATTTGTATGTGATTTGTATATGAGTCTGCATCATTTTATAACCCTTTCATTTCCCTTCAAACTTGATTAAATTGTGTTTGGAGCATGAAGTTGTTTTCTTATACCCAAATCTATAAACTTGCTATATTAAAAAATTATTTATTTTCATTTTTTTAACTTGAAAGAGAGATGGGGAAAGGTACAGACAGCAAGAAAGACAATGAGACAGATAGGGAGAGAGGGAAACAGAGAGAATCTTCCATCAGTTGGTTCACTCCCTAAATGTCTGTAACAAACGGGGCCCAGCTAGGCTGAAGCCAGGAGCTCAGAACTCAGTCAAGGTTTCCTACATAGGTGGCCAGGACCCAAGTCCTTGGGCCATCACTTGCTGCTTCACTGTGCGTGCATTAGCAGGAAGCTGGATCGGAAGCAGAGTGGCTGAGACTTGAGCTAGGCACTCTGATATGGGATGTGTCTCACCTGCTGCACCAAATGCCCAGCCTGTTTGTCTGTAGGCTATCTGGAGATCACTCTAACAAATCCCATAAATACTGAACGAAAAGGCTTAAATGCTGAAGACTATCATAAAACTCTTAACAATTATTTGAACAAAGACTGAAACAGAATTTTGGAGTCACAAATATCTATGCTACTCATTCAGTTAATTCAGTAACATGTGGGAACAAACATGGATTAAAAATAACAGTTGTCCTTTATCAGCTTCTCTTTGGGGCCACAAAGAAACCAACCGAGATGCTTTCCTAAGAGCACAAGCAGTCTAGCCTTATAATAATGTGTTAATAAATAACAGATTGGGACTGCATGTAAAATACATACCTGATGAAAGAGAACATTTATTGAGCACCCCTTAAAATATCTCATTAATTTAGTCATCAACATTTTAGGGTTTTAGTACCCACATTTTGTAGATGATAAACCTGAATCTTAAAGTGATAAAGTTACTTTCCCTAGGACTCAGAGCTAGCAAGTAAATGGCAGGGCAGAGCTGGAAGTCTGTTCTTGACGTTACAGCAAGCTTCCTACTACTAGGAGCCAGGTACTCACTGCTGTCATAGATGGCATCGGATACCACGGGTTCCAGGCGCCTGGTGAAGCTGCCAGTGCTGTCTGGAAGGAAGGCTGTAAACATGAGCCGCACCACGCTCAGGTCCATCTCCTTTGTCTGCTGCAGAGCTGCCTGACGGATGAGCTCCTTTTCCCGATCTAGAACCACACAGCACAGGCCGTGCGCACCCAGGGAAAGCAGAAAGTGTGAACACTTCAAATAATGTGCTTTCATAAAACCCAGAGAAAAGCAGGTACATTTCCTATTTTTGTTTCTTTTTTGAAATTCTTCATATTGCTAGTAAATCTTTAAAAAAAAAGTCTCATTTTTGTCATCCAAAGTTAAGGCATCAAAAGACCTGCGTTTTCTGTGAAGCTTGGTAAAAACGGTCTTTCACGTATCAGCTGACTCTCTCCTCTCCTGTCCTCCTCTGACTCCCTTTTCTCCCTACAGTAAGAGTTTATGGCATAAGGGATGTGATGGAATGAAGTGTAGCAAGTGTACTATGCACCAGCTGTATTGAGAAATGTGGAAGTTCATTACCCAAAAGCTCTAAGAGCGTAGGAACGGTGCTCCTTCCATAGCACCCAGGACAGTGCTTGGCACATAGCAGGTACCCAAAAAGTACTTTTAAAGGAACCAAATGACTCAGTTACACTTGGCTCCTTGTCTTCTGATGGAGTTTTCATGCTGGCAAATACAGTCATACTCAATTTATAGCATCCAAAAAAAAAAAAAAAAAAAAAAAGGGAGGAATCCAAGTGAACTACCACTAAACAGCTACCGGTGAACTGATCTGGAATTTTAAAGGAGGGGAAGGTCTACAGGCTTTGGAGCAGGAAAGGCATTTGCCCTAAATCTTGAAGGGACGGTAGCATTTCAACACATGATGAGAGTCACTAAGGGCATTCCAAGAGAAAGGGACAACACGAACAGAAACCATGTGCCACAGCAGAGAAGTGAGAAAGCACAGTGCTTTTAATGGGGTAGCTCAGTTTGAGATTGAGGGGCATGTTGGAAAAGGAGCTGGAAATGCAGACTGGGCCCAGCTCTTAGCAGGTCTGAAATACCAGCGTGTAAGATCTGGATTTTGCAGACAATGGGGGAGAGAACAGCAAGAGGCAGGCTTTAGTGAGATCTCTCTGTGGTAGGATATAATCTGGGTACAAGTGGAAAGGGACAGAGATCAGAAAGAGGACTATTATAACTGGGGTGATGAAAATGCAGCAATGAAAAGAGGGGGAGTGCCAGGTAGACCTCAGACTCGAAGGAATAAAAATGATGTGAAGATTTTGAGTCTGGCACATGCTGGAGGAAAAATGAAAATTGGTTATGATCATCTTAGTATGAGATGATGACAGGAATGCCAGACTAAGACAAAAATGTAAAATTCCAATGTGGTAGCACAGGGAATAGGGTTGAAAGAAAAAAAAAAAAAACTGGAGGAAAAGCAGGCAAATAGAAAGTCAAAGCATGTGTTTGATAAAGATAATAGTTTATAAAGTGTTTGAAAAAGAAAAATTCTTTGCAATAGGTGAGTTGAGGGAGACAGAACAGAGGAGATGCCCTGGGGAGTAGGTCCTGAATTATGCATTAGTGTTGACAGGCTGGACAGGGGAAGCTGGGGTGCTTCAGGCAGAGGAAGACACCTACATGGCCTAGCTACGCAACAGTGTTCCAAGAACAGGGACCTCGGAACAGGGTACAGGGTGGGGCTGGACATGAGGCTGGAGCCAGACTGAAAGCGGGGTGGGGGTGGGGGTTGTACCTCAGACTACAGAGGTATTGAGTTTATAATAGAGGCGGCAGGATGCCATGAAAGCACTCTAAGCAAGGAGAGGGTGAACACAGAGGTGGGTGCAGACTAGGGGAAGGCGGAATCTGGGGCATGCAGAACACACAGTCCACACAGCAGAACCAGACGCCTGACCTCCTCGGAGGAGCACGACTGGGAGGAGGATGCTCACCCGTGAGCTGCCGGTCTCCTCCGCCTTCTGTCTGCAAATAAGCCAGATCAGGATGCACCAAAAGTCCAGGATTATAGCCCCTTATGCATGCCTCTGTCATCCGTGCTTCCAGTGTTTCAAATACTTTTTTCTTCGTCACATGAAGTATACCCAGGTTTGCAAAGCTGGAGAAAGAAACAGCAACAGCAGCAGCAACAACAGTAAGTTAGACATAAATGACTGGAGAGTCTGGCTTTACTTTAGCAAAGTGGATTTTAAAAATACACATAGGTCCTCATTGTCTTATCCAAACACCTGGGAACTAGATGGATTTCAGAATTCAGGTCTTTCTGATGTTAGAAAGGCAATACACACTCACACTACACGTTGCATAATATTCTCAACATGTTTACGCTACATAATGTAATCAAACACAATACTATTACATAACTATATATTTTAATATTACATAACTAGATGCATCAAATGGAAAAGTAAACACTACAAACACTTGAATGACAGGTTGGATAGAGTTTTGCTGCCACATGAGTCTGTGGTAAACTTGGATGAATCTTTTGGTTTTTAGAACTTACTAAACTTCCAAAAGAGTATGGGCACATTTCTATATATGTATCAAAATAGCGAGGTCTTATCTGGGCTCACTTGAAAAGATTTTCTATAGGAACTGTACAAAAAGAAACATTAAATTCCAAATATATACTAATATGTTTTTAGGAATAAGGAGAATATTATATATAAAAGTTTTTTTTTTTTTTTCTTTTGGCTCATCCTTGGGTTTCTGGATGGGATTTAAAGTCTACCCAGGGGGCCGGCGCTGTGGTGCAGTAGGTTAATCCTCTGCTTGCAGTGCTGGAATCCCATATGGGTTCTAATTTTGGTCCCAGCTGCTCCTCTTCTGATCCAGCTCCCTGCTAATGGCCTGGAAAAGCAGTGGAAGATGGCCCAAGTGCTTGGGCCCCTGCACCCATGTGAGAAACCAGGAAGAAGCTCCTGGCTCCTGGCTTCAGATCAGCTAAGCTCCAGCCGTTGGGGAGTGAGCCAGCAGATGGAAGACCTTTTTCTCTGTCTCCCCCTCTCACTGTCTGTAACTCTACTTCTCAAATAAATAAATAAATCTAAGGTCTTCCTAGAATCTCATCCCCTCCTGGATATATCTCTAGGGTGATAATTATTTATTGCCACTAGAACTGTCACCTACATCTACGTGTACACAGGCCTGGAGGTATACTCTTTATTTATTTATTTTATTTATTTTTGATAGGCAGAGTGGACAGTGAGAGAGAGAGACAGAGAGAAAGGTCTTCCTTTTGCCGTTGGTTCACCCTCCAATGGCCACTGCAGCCAGAGTATCGCGCTGATCCGAAGCCAGGAGCCAGGTGCTTTTCCTGGTCTCCCATGGGGTGCAGGGCCCAAGCACCTGGGCCATCCTCCACTATACTCCCGGGCCATAGCAGAGAGCTGGCCTGGAAGAGGGGCAACCGGGACAGAATCCGGCGCCCTGACTGGGACTAGAACCTGGTGTGCCGGCGCCACAAGGCAGAGGATTAGCCTATACTCTTAATCAGGATGGAAAACTTTTACTTTTGGTTTTTCAATTTTATTTCAGAATAGTTTTAAATTTACAAAACAAAAATTATAGAGTTATACAAAGAGGTCTTATGTACCCCACACCCAGATTCCCTTATTAACATCTTATACTAGTATTTTGTCATACCCAATATCCCATGATTTTTTAGAAATCCAAATTCCCTCTCACCCCTGTCAGCCTCTAGTAGTCAACATTTTGTGTTCATATTGAGGGCTTTCTTTCAAAATTAGCTCCTACATATGAGTGAGAATGTGGGAACATGTGGTATTTGTCTGTGTCTGACTTAGTTCACATAATATGATGTCCTCTAGTTCTATCCACTCCATCATCAGATGAATGGATAAAGGAAATGTGATATATGCACTTGATGGAATATTATTCAGCCATATAAAGAATGAAATCCTATCATCTGCAGCAAAATGGAGAACATTTTATCCCTTGGAGGCTACTTAACTATATAAATAGGTAGATAAACTAAATAAGGCAATTGAAGAGACAATACATAAAATGTTCCAATCTTTCAGTTTTAAAATAATGTACAGGAAACAAAGAATTGTGTTGAGTAGCAGCAATAAAAAACACAACAGAAAAGCACATATACCAAGGGGACTTGTTCATCCAACAGATGCTTAGGTAGGTCCTTATTAGTGCCAGGCAATCCACTAGGTGATTTGTCAGAAGTAGAAGTTCTAAAATTTAGTTTTTATGATGATGACAGAGAAGAAACAAAGAAGATTACACAGTACAATTTAGAAGGTAGTAAGTATTATCCAGAAAAAGAAGGTAGGCACAGAAAACAGCCTAACACTTTAAAACAGGCAGAGGTCAGGAAGGACCTCAGTGAAAAGATGACGACTGAGAAAAGACATGAATGAAGTGAAAAGCAAGACGCGGAAAAAACAGCAGGTGCAAAGACCGGAGGCAGGGCCATGCTGGTATTTTACTTTCTCTTTTAAAAACTGAATAAAGACTGACTGGGCGCCTGTTATGCGCTAGATTTGTTCCAGGTACTAGGGGTCCCAACAGAGCCCTGCCTTTGTGGCGCTCACAGGCTCTCATCTGTTCCCACATCATTGACACACTGTCTGTGACCTTGGGGAAAGCCACAATACCTCTGTGCTCCGGTCTTCAGCTGCCTAATGGGAGAACAAACAGGTTTAGCTCAGATGTGGGTGACGTGGCTGGGGTACCATGATGCCAAAACAGGACACCTACCCGTAACCTACCACCCAGTCAGGAGAAAGGGCTGGAAGTTGATTTTTGATAATAAAGTAGAACAGGAAGAGGGCAGAGGGAGCTGAACAGATTGTCTAGTGTGTTGTGCTGGTGGGAACAGCCCAGGTCACAGGCTGGCTACTGGACTGCTGCCCTTGCTGCTGCTTCTTAGCACTACCTCGCGGGCGAGGCTGCTGGCCTCCTCTGTAGCAGCCAATGCTGCTTCGTTGGCTGCCTCAGCAAGTGCTATGGAAGAAGTCTCACCTTGACGCTTCAGGGCAAGATGTATTCTAAGCCCTTCACGGCAGCTGGTGCTGTGACCTACCAGGTGAGGCAGCTGTTGCTTATGAAGCCACCATCCTGTATAGGAGAGCAGTTTCAAGTCCTGTTCATGCTGCTTCCGTTCCAGCTCCCTACTGAAGCACCCTGGAAAGCAGCAGAGGATGGGCCAAGTCCCTGGGCCCCAGACACCCATATTGGAGACCTGGAGGGAGTTCCTGACGCCTGGCTTCCACCTGGCATAGTCCTGCAGTGTAAGGAAGCTCACTCGCTCTCTGTTTCAAGTAAATAAATTAAACTTTCATCCTCCAGGTCTCTTGCTTTTGAACCTGACCAGCCAAATTCCTGGACAGTGCTGGAGATACCAAATAAGCTGGGGACCACCCAGGCTTTGGGGTGGATTTCCTTCAGCTTCTGTTTCACCCACTAAACACAATCCTCCACCACTACCAGCCAGATGTTCTAGATGAAGGTGGTCATGGTCTGATTCTCTGAGTCTATAACAGAGTTCTTGATGTACAGCGAGTAAGCAACACTGGCAGCAAACAGTCGCTCTGCCCAGTGGGTCATGATGTAGGTCTTGGTCAGGAGTCACGGACAGGAACTTCCAGCCAGGAGTCACCTTCTGGTGCACTTCGTCTTCTAACAGATTGTGTTTGCTACAGGGATTCAGGGCAGGGCATGGTTGGTCCCAGGTTCTTCAGAGCAACTCAGGCCTAGGAAATAATTCATCATCATCTTGGCCATGGTGGGTTCAGTGCATGGAACTCTGGGGCAGAGGACAGGACACAGGAAGGGCTTTCCAGTGCATGCTCGCCTGGTTCTCAGGTCAGTCACTTCCCTGGTGTGCCCCACGCAGCACGGTGAGTCGCATGTGGGCCACCTGCCACTGCTGGTGTGGCTGCACAATATCCACCACTTCCCGGGCTGCCCCATGCTGGTGTTTCCAAAAGACAACAGCCAGGAGGCCAATGTGCATGGAGAGAACAAAGCAAGGGGTCAGTAAGTAGTCAGTGAGGCGTTCAAGCAAGTAAGCTGGAGGCAGATCTGTGAAGGTGTTGTAAGCTTTCTTAAGGACTTTCATTCTTTCACTTACCAAAAAAAAAAAAACAAAAAAAAAAAACAACAAACTAGTAGGAGAAAGAGATGTTAGGATAGCTAGACTGAATGAAAAAAGAACAAGCTGGTGTGAGAAGGTCAGCTAAACTAGGGAAAGACAACAGAGGTGGTGAAGGCATAACGAAATGAGCCTTCCAGCAGAAGCCCAAAGACAGAATGAGTCATGGGTCCAGACAGATGAACAGCTGAGACACACGCAGAGAAGAAAACACCACTTCAAGTTCCTCAAGGTCAGAGACCTCCACTGCCTAAGACAGTGCCTGCAATATGGGTATTTACAAATGTTTGTTGAATAAATGAATGCATGAATTATACAACATAGAAAACTATGCAATGTGACATACTAATATGTAAGAATGCACAGGCAGTTTTAAAAACAATACTTCCATCTTCAGCCTTTTAGGTCTTATTCCTATATGGAATAGTCACAACTACAAAAAATAGGGTAATCTCCCAGGTAATGAAAATAACAAACATCTGGGTTGTACTTTACACGTTACCATTTATAAAATACTCTTCATGGATATTATTTACTTTAATCCCTGTAAGAAATTATTATGTGAATAATGGAGGAATTACTCTGGTAACAAAAGAAAACTACACGAATCAATCTTCTGCTTCAGGTAATGATGGAGTCATACAGAACCTCCTACCTTAAATAACTAAAAAACATGGGAAATTGGTTTTCAAATAAAAATATTATTTGGGCAGTTACTCCAGTTTTCTCCAAAGTAATTTATTTACCAGACTTTAAAAAAATGTTGTCAAGAGGAAAAAAAAATCCTACAGGAGCAGCCAAGCTTCTCATTGCTTCTAGTGGCTCCCTGGGACCCTGACCGGTAATAAGCAGTCAGGTGTGTCTATGGGGGCAGGACAATGAAGCCCAGGGTGAACTGGGAGAAGGAAAAGAAGTGGAGAACTAGCTAGATACTGGACAACAGGCAGCGCAGGACAGCGTTTCTTAAGAAAAGAGAAACTAATAACGTGAATTCTACAATTATTCTAATTAATGCCTGGAAAGAGGCTACAGCACAGAAAAGAAAAATCTAACCAGAGCCCATCAATCTGCCTGAGTGAAGGACACAGAGTTCAACATTTGAAGAGGCCAATCCACAGGCAGAATACCAGAGAAGAACTATACACAGACACTCAGAGATGCATTCAAATCTTTAGCTGAATACTCATTTGAGTGCGGATGTGAGGAAACTCTCCAACACTGTAAAAACATCATCATATAGAAGCAGGCAGAACCATTCCAGCACACAGGCTGAACAGTTCAAGAAGCCTCACAATACATGGAGTCCAGGATGAATATGCTGAAGACACTCTGCCCTTAGTAATGGAGTCAAATCAACCCTAGACTAAAGCCCTCTCTGGCCTTCCCAACAAAACCCAAAAGAAAGTCTGAAAAAGGATCAAACTGTTCCAAATTTAAATAATTCCAATCCTCAAATTGATACATAAAATAAATCCAGCAGTCAACAATCCAAAATTCAACATGTCTGTCATCCAATAAAAAGATTACCAGGCATGGAAATCAGGAAAACACAATTCATACTAAAGATAAAAATCAATCAATAGAAACAGATTCAGAAATGACACCAAAGACAGTTTATAGAGTGCACTGAAACAGCTATTACAGACTTGTTTCATGTGGTCAGAAGACAGGAGAGTACTTGTATGTTAGGAGATACATGGAGGACATCAGAAAGACTCCATATGAGCCTACAGAGATGAAAATTAAAATATCTGAGCAGAAAAATATATTAGATGGGATAAGAACACATCAGACACTACAGACAAAAGACTACTGCACTTGAAGATATAGCAATAAAATTATCCAAAACGAAACACAAAGATAGAGGAAGGAAGGAAGGAAGGAAGGAAAGATTATCAGTGATCTGTGAGGCAATTTCAAATGGCCAAATATATGTGTAATTGGAATTACAGAAGAAAAGGAAGAGGAGTAGATAGGAAAAATGTTTGAAAAAATAATAGCTAAACATTTTAAAATTTTAATTAAAAATATGAATCAAAGATCCAAAAATTCCAGTGAATCCCAAGCAAACTAAAAACTAGCAGTGATCTGTGGTAATTAATAGAGTATCCAAAATATAATGTATAGGAGTGAAATTGACATTCTGAGATTTGATGATTGTTTATAGCCCTTGTATCTACTGTTGAGGAACAGTGTTTTTTTTTTTTTTTTTCTTTCCTCATAGTATTTGTTGAAACTTACTTACTGTAAGGTTAATCTTATGAGTATAAAGTTAATTGGAAATAGATCTTTGTAAAAGTAAGGATGGAAATAGGAGAGAGAGAAGGAAAAAGGGTGGCAATGCAGACAGGAGGACCACAGGGTGGAAAGAACCACTCTATTCCTAAATTTGTATATATGAACTGCATGAGGTCTGTATAACTTAAATAAAATTAAAAAATAAAATCTAGCAGTGGAGAGAAAATCTGAAAATCTGCTAGCAGAAAAAAATGATATTGTGTACAGAGGAACAGAGGTAAGATTGACAGGGGACTTCTTCCCGGAAACAAGGCGAGCCAGAGGACAGCAGAATAGCACATTGTAAGAATGTGAAAGAAAAACACTGTCAACCTAGAATTCTATACCCCTCAAAATTACCTTTGAAAAAGAAAAGATGAAATAAAGAATCTTAAGACACACAATAACGGAAAGAATTCATCAACATAAAATCAGCAACACAAGAAAAGTCGAAGGAAGTACTCTAGGCAGAATATGGTACCAGACAGAAATACTGACCTATGAAACAGAATGAAGAGCACATTAATGGTAAATCTGTGGGGAAATATAAAAGAAGAATTTTTCTTCTGGCTTAAAAAATTTCAATAAAATATCTAAGATATGGAATAAACCCAAATGTCCATCAATAGATGACTTGATAAAGAAATTATGGCATAAATACACTATGGAATATTACTCAGTGGTAAAAAAATAAAAATGAAATCCTGTCTTTTGTAACAAAATGTATGCAACTGGAAGCCATTATACTTAGTGAAATTAGCCAGTCCCAAAAAGACAAGTACCATATGTTTTCCCTGATTTGTGGTAACTAACAGAGTATCTAAAATGTAGTGTATAGGACTGAAACGGACATTTTGAGATCTGATGATTGTTTGCGGCCCTTATCTCTACTGCCGAGGAACAGTGTTTTTTTTTTGTCTCATTAAAAAAATTTCATTAAAAGATAATTGTTTACAGCACAAACAAAAACCGATGTATCATGGGATTTGTAACATATGTAGATGTAAATCTATGACACGATAGCAGAAAGGCTTAGAGAGAAGAAATGAAAGTATACCAGTGTGTGGTACATATACTCTACATGAAGAGGTATAACATTACTGAAAGCTAGATTATGATAAATTAAAGTATAAAGTGTAGTATAAAGCCTAATGCAACTGCTTAAACATACAACTAAGTAAAACCAAAAAGATAAAATGACATAATTACAAATTACCTAAAAGAAGGAAGAAAATGTGGGTGAGGATGGGGGGGGGGAGAACACATGTGATAAGCAGGAAAAAAATGACAAGACGGTAGATTTAAATATCACCATATCAATAATCACACTAAACATAAATGGCTTAAACACCTCAATTAAAAGAGTGTCAGACTGAATAAAAAAGCAAGTACCAACTATATGCAGTATATATTTACTTTGAGTATAAAAACAGTTAAAAGTAAGAGGATAGAAAGAAATGTTCCAAGCTAATATTAACAAATGAAAGGTGAAGTAACTATATTAGTTTCATTCAAGATAGATGTTAAAGCAAACAGGATTACCAAGAATAAAAGAGGGCTATTTCCGAATGATAAATGGACCAATTTACCAAGAAGATTTAAGAATCCTAAACATTTATGTACCTAATAAAAGAGCTTCATAATGCAAAAGGAAAACCTTACAAAACTGAAAAGAGAAACAGGCAAATCTATAAATATAGTTTGAGACTGCAACATTTCTCACTCCATAATTGATAGAATCAGTAGACAGAAAATCAGTAAGAACATGGGAAATTCAAACACACTATCAAATGACTTGACCTAACTGACATTTATAGAACACACTCTCAGTATGTACACAAGATCAACTTAACATAGCCTGATGCATAAAATAATAAAAGTATTCAAATCATACCAAGTATTCTCTAACTGCAAAAGAATTAAATCCGATTTCAAGAATCAAAAGGTAGAAATATATTTAAATCAAGATTGCATGTATAATAATTGTTATTTTATTATCCTAGGTAATAGGTACAGTATTACCTTAGAAACTTAAAAAATAAAAGTTTTGGGGTCTCACTCCAAACTTCCTGAATCAGAAGCTCTGGAAGTGAGGCTCAACAATCTGACAGACCCTCAGTTGATTTTAATGCACTCTGAAGTTTGAAAACCTGAGCTCTGCAATACCCTATCCAGTGAGGCAGAGACCAGAATCTCCATGACTAGTGTCTGGCATCACTATTTGTATGAAGTGACCCTGCAAGACTTTAATTAGCAGCCAGGTTTACAACCATCTGCACTATGCCAGATGTTTCCATCATCCAAATCATCTGGGACCTGCTGCTGTCCTCTAACTGTTCAAATTCCCCCATCATTAGGATGGGACTCTAAAGTGGCCTATCTGGCCTTTCTTCATCTCAGGACACAAACACTGACTCCACAGGATTTAAGAGCACCTTCTGATTCCCAATACATGCCCTAATTTGGAAGCTGGATACTTCCAACCTCAGTCCCTACTTGGCCAATTTCCTCCAGTTAGCTCCTTTTCGGTGTATTAAGGTTCAACCATATGAAATTTCTAATAATTGTTTCTGGACCTATAAAGATAGCAATTTAATGTGGATTGCACTAGCTCATTAGAGAAGCCTTGTTTCTCCTTTGTATTTTTATATATCTTATTTTTGTATATGCTGTATATTGTATTTATAAAAAAAAAAAGTGTGTGTGTGGAAGACTCCACAATTCTATCTGGGCTACCAGGAAGTCAACAAAGGGTGTGATGATTATTAGTGGGAAAAGTGGCCTACATGAAGGTCAAGTAATGTCCATATTTTTCATTGAAAAAAAGTTTCAAATAACAAAAATGTTGTTGAAACAAATTATTGGTATTCAAGATCTAAATTAAACACCAGACTAAGATTATTTTTACGAAGACAGACAGTAAAGGCTACCTAAAAAAAGTGGACAAAAAGTGTACAAGAAACAAAGACAAATTTAAAACTTAAAGAAAAATTAAAAAGAAAAATCCTCCATACTAAAACAACAAATCTATCATGAAGACTTAGTTATGCAGCAGGTTAAGCTACCCCTGCAGTGCCTGCATCCAGATGGGTGCCAGTTTGAGTTCTGGCTACTCTACTTTCAATCCAACTCCCTGTTAATGTGCCTGGGAAAGCAGCAAAAGATGACCCAAGTCCTTGGGCCCCTGCATCCACGTGAGACCCAGATGGAGTTCCAGGCTCCTGGCTTCAGTCTCTCCTAGCCCCTGCCATTGTATCCATTTGGGGAATGAATCAGTAGATGGAAGATTGATTTTTCTCTTTCCCTCCCTACCTCTCTGTAACTCTGCCTTTCAAATAAATGAATCAATAAACCTTTAAAAAAGACTTAGTTATCTAAAACATACATATCTTAACATGGATAAAAGAGTTTTGAAAACAGAAACTAAGTATATTGAGAATTCATGCTGAGAGAAAGATAAAAAGAAACAATCAAAAGAACAGTAATTCTTTTGGTTTTGCTAATTTAAAGGCTTTTTTTAATCTTCTCACAGTCATTTTTATATATCATTTTTGATGTGTTGGATCAGTGCCCTGCTTATGAATCTACACTCTTAGTCTAATCTGTCTCACTGAAAACAGGTTATCTTGGTTCCTTTTCTAGTATTGACAAGCCTAAGGAATAACTTTGGCTAGCTTCCTGAATTTTTGTATGTGATATTCTTGCCTACAAGTCAAAACCAAATAATAATAATTGATGTCATACCATAGATACATATGTGGCAAGTTTGCTCATGTTATTTCATAATATTAGCTAATGTTAGTTGAGTCTAGAATCTTGGATGTATAAAGAGCTTGAAGACAGTGTCTGTAGCCCAATCTTCTCATTGTACCAGGGGAAAAAATTAAGGTCCCCAATAAGTCATGCAAATGCCCCCAGTCCTCCTGTAGAGAGCAAAAGAACTGGAACAGAATTCTGGTTTCCAGACAGCTCACATGATGTTCTTTCTAAAAAAGCAATATATTCCTACATTGAAAACTTAAGAGGCAGAGGCAGAGGTGGAGGGAAGGAGAGAGGGAGGGAGGGAAGGAGGAAGAAAGAGAAGAATCTTGAAGAAAATAGTGAATTTTAGAAAACAGAACAAGCAAAAATCTTAGCTAAAAATTAAATTAGAAAGAGAGTACAATGTTTCATAGAACACTCTGAATAAGAAAGGCTACTGAGTCTGGTGTAACTCTGAAGTGCCATCTTCTTGATTAAATTTCTCAGTGAAAATGTTAAGGGTTAGACAGTCCCATAGTGCTACAACCAGACATCATGATGACCATAGACATTTAAATGCTCAAAACTTTGTTGAACAAATGGAGGAATGAATGATGAGTTCCCCCAACTGCTGAACCCCATACTTCACTACATTACAAGAAAAGAATTTCTCACTTTCTCTTGACACAGAGAATTTACTTCTACTCCTACTCTATGTCCTAGATTAAATAACCATTAGTTCCTTCTAAAATCATGAGAGACTACTAAACCAAACCACGGAAACACCAAGATACAGACACCAGACTACAAGTTTTATAATAACAAATATTATCAGTAGAAAATCTCATCTATAATTTCCTGTAAAGGATATGATTATTACACAGATTAAGCAAGACCAAAGAGAATAAACACTTCAGCATGACAGGAACTTATTAGAGTAAATCTGCAGAAACGCTAAGTGATCGATTAGTCTGAAACTATGACAATTACCCTGCATTTCAAAGCTCTTACAGATAAGCCAGGAACTGGAAGGGTATTCCAAAACAGATGATGAACCAACTGTGACATACAACAAGAAACAGGCCAGTCTTTCAAGAGGATGTTGAAACAAGTTCATATAAAAGCACACTCGAATTTTTCAAATCAATTTAAGCTTCTTCCTTCAATCTAGAGTCTTTCTTTTCTAACATCAAAAGAATCAGATTTTGGTGACTTAAAAGAAAGCTCTCTAGGTTTTTCACACCTGAATATTTTCACAGTCAAACAAAGAAATACACAGGAACATGAAAGCTCAACCTCCCCAAAAACAACCAACTTGAAACGTGATCAGAATTCAAGGCGTGTAATGCTACGTCAGCTTCATTATAGTTGACTTTTAACAATTCCTTTCTTTTGAGTGACTAAATTAACTGGGATTTTAACATAAACTATTTAAAATAAAATTAGCAAATTATGAAACATAGTTTTCAAAAATTAAACGAATTTAATTAAAAATTTTTAAATTCTATTGTTTTTAAAGTGCCTCAAAGTAAGACTTAATCACTACTGGGATTACTGATTGCATATAGCAGTTTATGTCATATGATAAATCACTATACTGTGTGCTCTTTTAGTGTTTGGGTAAAGTGAAAAATGGTAAGTGCTGTTCAGCATAATAGATAGGTAGGATTTAAAAAATTCTTGCGGCTGTTTAACCTAGTGGTTATATTGCCTATGTCCCACATTAGAGTATCTGGGTTCAACTGACTCTGTCTCCTAGCTCCAGTTTCCTGCTAATGCAGATCGTGGGAAGCAGTGGTGATGGCTCACAAAACTGGGTTCCTCCCAGCCATGTGGGAAGCTTCCATTGAGTTCCCAGTTCCAGACTGGCTCAGATCCTGCTTTAGTTGGCATATGAAGAGTGACGAGTAGATGGGAGCTTTCTCTGTCTGTCTCTCCCTCTGTTTTTCAAATAAAGAAAAAATTTAATTTTTTAAAAAAATTTAATTCTTTTAAACTGAAATCATTTATATAGAAATTTCTTGCTTTATCTGACCAACTCTTTGATGAATGTCAAATTCTATTTACATTTCAACTGTAATGAATGAGAAAACAAATATGTATTCCTTGGTATCTTATCTGTGCACACTTCCTAAGTTGAGACAATATTTATTTACCTACTGCAAATGCCCCAAATGTTTGCACTATGCATCTGTTCACGGAATCACTAAGAGTATAACATCATCCATAAAGTGTTGATTTCTGCTATGGTTAGAGTTCTTCTAATTTGTCCTATTCTTATTTCCAGGAACATAGTGGTGAAAATGACACAAATGTCTCCTATGTCAAGTGACCATATAATTTATCATCCATACTGGGCCACCTTGCAAAGGAAGAGTGTAGAAGAGTGTATTATAAATAATTAGGCCAGGACCACAGATGCAAGCTGGGCTGTCTAAGGCAAATCTAGATATATGATCACCATCACCTTTCTCCTTACAGTTGAATCAACATCACAAGTTTTTTTTTTTTTTTTTTTTTTGTGAAGTTCTCTGAGAGTGTCTCAGAAAGGTCTCTCATGAAAAGAGCCTGTTGGTTTCATGTCCTTGGGTCTCCCTGTTCCTACCCTTCCACAGTGTCATACACCCTCACTTACCTGACCACCATGTCCTTGGGTCCAGCATTAACGGTGCAAATCCCATCTTCACAGTGTTTTCCCACCAGGCTGTGGGCATGCAGGTGGATATTTTTTCCATTTGTGACCAACTGAACAATAACCTTTGCAGGTCCAATATATTTGCAGATCTATATAAGAAGCACATTTCAAAAGTTAGCATATCTGTTAGCAACATGGGAAAATGTCTATGATAAACCAATCAAAAACATGACACAAAATTATAACCGCACATATATATGACCACAGCTCTATTTTTCAAAGTATGTGATGAACAAATGACAGGATGGAATTTAATCAAAGTGTTAATGGTCACTGTTTTTTTGTGGTAGGAAGAAAAGTCTCCAGGAAGAAGGCTATTTAACATACAATATGCCTTGTTCAAGTTGGGAGAACACATATTGGCAGATGCTGGGCTATCATTTGGAGCACTCTCTTCCTACTAACCATTTAGTAGGTCCATTTTCCTCTGTACCCTCACCACAAGTTTTGGTTACAAAAGTCAGAGAAACGGTCAATGAGAAGGGAACTGGTGGTTGATGGAAACCAAGAGAAAGAAGGAGGTGAGCAGACACTGCATCCTAACGCTGTGCCATGTGGTCAAGCAGGAGAGCTCTGCCCAGGAACCGCATTCTAAAGGTTGGCCATGGATGCTCAAGCCCACAGGCCTGGGCTGCAATCACCGTCTGTTAAGATACTTGAAGCTTCAGCAGCCTCCTCTGTCATGATCTCTAATAATGAAGCTACATATTCTCAGGTTTCTTCTGTCGCTTAAATTTAAAAAACTACTCTTCTTAAGTGCAAAGCCTTAGGTTTCATACTTGTTCAGCTCTTGTTTTATAACATCAGATTTTTTTTATTTAAGGTAATTTATATTTTTCAAAAATTTATTTATTTATGTTTGAGAGGGAGCGAGAAGGAGGGAGGGAGAGAGGGAGGGAGAAGAGAGAGAGAGAGAACAAGTGCTTTCATCTGCTGATTCACTCCTCAAATGCCTGCAATGGCTGGGGCTGGGGTCAGGCCCTAACCAGGAGTGGGAACTCTATCCAGTATTCCCATGTAGGTGGCAGGGACTCAAGTACTTGAGCCATTACCTCCTGCCTCTCAGGGTGCACATTAACAGGAAGCTGAAAGCTAGAGCACAGCTGGGATTAGAACCCAGGGACTCTGAGATAAAGGTGTCCCAACCAGTGTTTTAACTGCCAGATCAAACACCTGTCCTGATTTCTGTATCTTTAAAAACAGCAATAAAAATGAAATAGCACAGGAACAATGACATATTAAACAAAAAGAGCATGAACACCCTTTCTCCTCTAGTTGGTGGTCTAGCCCCCTATAATAAATCAGATTCTATTCTTGAGACAGTTCCTATATGAAAATCACACTGACAGAAAAGACCCAGTGGCCTTATTTTTACCCTCCTGCATCCAGTTAAGTCAGAACCCAGTGATAAATTCAGTTAAATTGTTAGAAATTCACCATATTTCTGCAAGTCCTTTTGCTATAAATTTGAGGGAGAACCTACACTTGTTAATATTATAGAACTTGGAGGGGAGAGAGACTCCTTTTCAATTAGCCTGATTCTACTACAGATATCCACAGGATTCATATTCCACATGAGGCAGGGTTTTGGCAGGATTTTCTCCCAATCTAATCCACCTCTTATACAAGAGTTGACAAGTTGGTCAAAGTTGGGTTTGTTTTGCCACAGGGCTTTGAGGGGACAGAGATTTTCCCGTGAGCAAAGTACAGACTCTTCTCTAATCAACCAGGCAGCTCTGGAGGAAGCTTCAGGGCCTCTCCGCCTGTGTGTTGCTGCAGAGCTGCTGCAAAGGGGTTTGCGTCTGAATCCTCTCACACCCTGCCCTGGGTTGAATGACGCCAACAAAATTCATGTTAAAATTTAATCCCCACCGTGAGGTATTAAGAAGGTGGAAACTCAATCCAACTGTACTATTTGAAGGTGGGCTCTTTGGGAGGCAATTAAAGTTAAATGAAGTGGGAAGGGAGGCGGAGAGGGCAGCTAAATAGACGGCACTGAGGCTTCATCTGAAGGGGAGGAGACGCCTGAGCCAGGAAGGGCTGTTGTGCCACGCGATGCCGCATGCCGCCTCATGGCTGTGCGCAGAGTCCCCATCAGCTAGAAGGACCTCACCAGAGGTGGCTGCCTAATCCTGAACTTCCCAGCCTTCAGAACCTTTATTCTCTACACTGTGGTATTCAGTAATAGCGACAGAAAACAGACTAAGACACACTCCTTCTCAAGGAGCAGAGCCACCAGCAGGAATCACCTCCAGTCCTTGTACAGCAAGCTAATTACAAACACTTGATTTTGACCACCTCTAACTATGAATAAATAATTTCCAAAACAGGCTGTAATGCTTAAAAGCACCTGGGCATAAAGCTAACTACGAATGAGTGCTTTCCCTTTTGCACCAGGTAGAATGCTTTTGTGCTTAAGTGCAGGATGGGGAATGAGAAGTTCTGGGTTTACTCTAATGTTGGCTTTTGTCCCCACATACTGATGCCAGCTCCATGCCTAGGTGTGGATATCTGAGCTGTCTTTGTTAATGGACAAATGAAAGATCCCTAAGGACACCTTCTAATTTCACTTTTAAGTGACAGCCTGGCAATGCAACAGGGTAAGGGGTGATGCAATGCTTAACTTGGGTGAAATCAGGTGGGTGTTCCACATAAGCAGGACCCCAGAAGGAATCCTGTGATTAAAGCCCAATTGCTGGCTGGTGCCGCGGCTCACTAGGCTAATCCTCTGCCTGCGGCACCGGCACACCAGGTTCTAGTCCCGGTCGGGGTGCTGGATTCTGTCCCGCTTGCTCCTCTTCCAGTCCAGCTCTCTGCTGTGGCCCAGGAGGGCAGTGGAGGATGGCCCAAGTGCTTGGGCCCTGCACCCGCATGGGAGACCAGGAGAAGTACCTGGCTCCTGGCTTCAGATCAGCGCGGTGCGCCGGCCGCAGCGGTCACTGGGGGTGGACCAACGGACAAGGAAGATCTTTCTCTCTGTCTCTCTCTCACTGTCCACTCTGTCAAAAAAATTAAATTAAAAAAAAAAAAAAAGCCCAATTGCTGGGGCCGGTGCTGTTGCATAGCAGGTAAAGCCACCACCTGTGGCACTGGCATCCCATATGGGTGCTGGTTCAAGTCCCAGATGCTCCACTTCTGATACAGCTCCCTGCTAATGCACTTGGGAAAGCCGTGGAAGACAGCCCAAGTGCTTGGGCCCCTGTACCCATGTGGATGATCCAGAAGAAGCTGCAGTCTCCTGGCTTTGGATCAGCCCAGCTCTAGCCATTGTGCCATTTGGGGAGTGAACCAGTGGATGGAAGATATTGCTGTCTATCTCTAACTCTCCTTTCAAATTAACAAACAAATTTTTAAAAAAAAAAAAAAAAGCCCAACTGCTGGGGCCGATGTGTGTGGCTCAACAGATTAAGGTACAGTCTGCAGTATCAGTATCCCATATGGATGCCACTTTGAGTCCCAGCTGTTCCACTTCTGATCTGACTCCTTGCTAATGTGCCTGGGAAAGCAATGGAGGATGCTCCAAGTCCTTGGGCTCCTGCATCCATGTGGGAGACCTGGAGGAGGCTCCTGGCTTCACCCTGGCCCCTGGTCATTGCAATCATTTAGGGAGTGAACAAGTAGATGGAAGATCTCTCTCTCTCGGTCTTTCTCTCCAACTCTGCCTTTCAAATAAATAAATTTTTTTTTAAAAAGCCTAATTTTTTGGCTATTTAGACCCTCCTTTGTGGCTGCCATGAAGGAATTAGTCACTGGCACCGAAGGAAGAAGGTAGGAGGTGTCCTCAAGAAGTGCTCACATATTTTTCTTACTTTATGACTGAAGGATTCCAGAATGAGGAACTGCGTGGTCTCTGAGGTAAAGGATCTGAAAAATTTGCTAGTGACTAATGTGCTGTTTGATCCATGTGAACGAGCCCAAGTCAGCATGGCATCATCTGGTTTTTACACAGACCACAGGACTACAACAGGGAGGCCCCTGGGTTTTGTGGACTTTCCAAAACACTGACTGAAAGAAGAAAGCTGAAGTGTGGAGACAGAAAAAAACAAGAGCATCTGCAAGCTCTATGGCACATGCAGACAGCGGCACTCTACTCTGGGGAAGGCCATGCCTTGTAAAATGGCATGATGACTGCAGCTGTTTGCAGCTGATGAGGAAATTCATCTGTTCTATGGGGAATTTAATTCCATTTATTTGGCCTACTTTTCACTTCTTTGAATAGTGCTTTCCTTGAAAACTAGTTTTTAGAGAACAACTGTATCTGTCAGAAAGGTTTATCTGAAGGGAGCTGAACATGGCAAACACTTGAACATTAATGGCTAAACATGTTACGGCTTTCAATTATAGCAAAGCAGAAAAAGTAGTAGACTGAGTAATCAGCTACCCAAGGACACTGTAAGACCACAGACTTAAGGGGAAGGCAGCTCCACTGTTTACTGGCTGTGTGATCTGTTTCCTCATCTGTAAAAGGGTTGTGCTGAGGACCAAGTACTTTACTGCAATGTAAAGTCTTTAGATTGGCCCTCAGCTAATAATAGTTGTGCCCTTGGACAAGTGTTTATTATCTTACAATTTTTTTAAAAGATTTATTTATTTGAGAGCAGAGTTACAGACAGAGGGAGGGAGAGACAGAGATCTTGCATCCGCTGGTTCACTCCCCAGATGGATGGCTGCAATGGCTGGAGCTGGGCTGAAGTAAGGAGTCAGGAGCTCCCCCCAGGTCTTCTACGTAGGTGCAGGGGCCCAAGCACTTGAGCCATCCTCTACTGCTTTCCCAGGACACAAGCAGAGAGCTGGATCACAAGTGGAGCAGCCGGAACTAGAACTGGCACCCACATGGGATGCCAGTGCTGCAGGCGGAACTTTAGCCTAGTATGCCACTGTGCTGGCTCCCTATTTACTTTTTTTAAGATATTGTCTTATTTTAAGAGATCATTTGCATTTTCTTCTGTTACCAACTGAAGATATCCAACCATTTGCTGATATTTGCTTATTATTTAGCATTCAAAGCATTAAATGATCATTTTTATCCTCAATCCTTAGTGCTACTGTATTCCTGAGATTTGAGACTATTCAACTTTCTCATGAAGAAAAGGAAACCTAGGCATAAACCTTCATATCATCCAACTGCTAGTCCTGCAACAATTTTTACTGATATGTGGGCAGTTTACAAAGTGAGCAGAGAGATAGCAACAACAGTGACTGTGGAGTGGCTGGTTTTTTAAGCCAAGAGTTAGGGTCCTTGATCTACTGCTCAATCCATTTCAAGATCTGATTTCTGTGATCCTCTAGTTCTTCTGATTTATGGCTGGACAGCTGAAATACAATTTCTTCTTTGTAGGGTGCTATGGCTTCTTCATAAAGAACTTGAGAAATCTCACACTGAATACTGTCATTTAGTTTCTTCTCACTATAACCCCTTGTTTCAAGTCTTTTGTACAGCATATCTTCTTCAGCACAGTAATGATATGAAACCAGTATCCAAAGAAACAATCTTAGCCATGGTAATCACCACCTTCTCTCATTTAGTTATTTAACTCATTAGCTACTCTATCTTCATCTAAAATGGGACAATTATACTTTTCAGCATGGCCATCATCGAACTCCCCTACTTGAGGCAAATCATTCACATTAATGTATTTCAATCCTGATCCTGCGTAGTGGTTTTTCCAACCACTGGTGTACCTAGTCACATGTGACATGCTTCCATTGCAAGATCGGTGGCAGAGGCGCTACTTGGGTTCATGCTCTTCTTACCTGCTATTGTAACGTATTCTTTTACCTATAGATCTTTAAATAACACAAATGCCTTAATATGATTTTTTGCCTTAATATAATTTTTAAAAATCCTCCCTAAAAGCAGGTCAGTGGGAAAAACAACTGATTCAGGCCACTTCTATTCCGAGGATAAGTCTTCTTCCCAGAATGCCATACTTTATTGGGCTTTGCTAATTTCTAGTAGTAATTACGTGATTACAGTAACTGCTTTTACTCTTGAGGTGTGCAGGATTTCTTGGCTTCCTTGATGAAATTTAAAACTTTCTTCTAGGAGCTTTATGACTCAACACCTACAGAAGACCACAGTCTAGATCCGCTTTTTGAAAAAGCAGAAACCAAGGGTCTCATAATACTGATTTTAGTCAAATCACCTTTGTCTATTTAAAGTAACTCTGCCAGGCTGTGGCAAAGTATATTCTGGTTCTTCAAAGCTGGTAAAAAGAAGTGCTCCATAATTTTCTAGGAACCAGATGTGACATGTCCAGTTGACTCTGGGGAAATGTGGCCAAAGTACCGCGGCAGAACGTGGAGTCAATATGAATGTGAGGTGCGGCACATGCAGTAGTCCCTTTCTGTTTAGCTTTTCTTATGAAGTGAGGATGATGATGCTGATGAAGCTCAGGAGGAGGGGGCAAATCTACAATTTTCAAACAGAAATCTACCACAGGTTTACTTGTGCACCTGACTTTGTTCTTTGCTGCAGAAAGCCGTGGAACAATGTGGTTAAGTCTGAGAGCTCAGATGCCAGGCTCACTTACTAGCTAGGTCAACAGTGAGAGACGGTTAATTGCCTTGGAGTTCTGTTTCATCTTCGTGATTTTTTTTTTCCTGTTTCATCTTTGAAATGAGAGCGATGATACACTTGTTATCACTGGATTGTTTTTAGGATTAAATCAGTTAATACAGTGCTTGACACCTAAAGGGATTAGCAATCATAAATATAAATTCTCTTTCCTATCCAGGCTATTGCCTCACTAATAACCAAAATGTATCCACTGACCCAATGACTAATAAGCCTTTGTTCCAGCTACTGTCGTATTAGGGAGTGAAGAGATATTCTGGGAGTGCAAAACAGATCTGTTCCTTGTTAAAGGAATTAAAGAGAAGGACTGATATTAATCAGATAATCTCAGAAAAAAATATAAAAGCTTACAAAGGTGATACATGTAATAGAGATTGGACCTGGCTGAGGAGTCAGAAAAAGCCACCCAGGGGAGAATGAAGGCCAAGATCTAGCGAGTAGAAATTTAACAGGGAAGGTGGTGGGTACAGACAAAATGCGTGAATCTAGTAGGAAGGGGCTGGGCAGGGGCAAGGGTTGAGGGTCCTCCAGGTAGAAAGATGAGCAAGCACAAGGGCTCTGAGATGCAGGTCCTGTGCACGACCTCCTGTTAGATCCAGTCATATCTCAGAAGTTCCTTCAAGGGGCTCCTACCTCTGGGGTTGCTTCTTTCCTTCCCTATTGAGAACCACTCATTCTTTAAGGGGAAGAACTATCTCTGAACATTCCAAGACACCCTCCTCACCGCTTTAGTCCACTAAGCACCACTATTTTTTTTAAAAGATTCATTTTGCTTATTTGAGAGAGAGAGAGAGAGAGAGAGATCTTCCATCCACTGGTTCACTCTCCAGATGGCTGCAATGGTTAGGACTGAGTCAGACTGAAGCCAGGAGCCAGGAGTTTCTTCCAAGTCTCCCACGTGGGTACAGAGTCCCAAGCACTTGGGCTATCTTCTGCTGCTGTCTCAGGCACATGAGCAGAGAGCAGTATAGGAAGTGGAGCAGCCTGGATTTGAACCAGCACCAATAGGGGAAGCTGGTATCACAGGTGGCAGCGTTCCCTGCTACACCACGATGCTGGCTAAACACACCTGTTTTTAACAAGGATGCTTATTTGAATTCTTAAGGACATTTTCATGCTCTTTTTTTGTTCTTTGGAAATAGACCATTAATTATTTTCTTTCTTTCTTTTTTTTAACTTTTATTTAATAAACATAAATTTCCAAAGTACAGCTTTTGGATTACAGTGGCTTCCCCACCCCCCATAACTTCCCTCCCACCCACAACCTTTGCATCTCCCGCTCCCTCTCCCATCCCATTCACATCAAGATTCATTTTCATTTATCTTTATATACAGAAGATCAGTTTAGTATATATTAAGTAAAGCTTTCAACAGTTTGCACCCACACAGAAACACAAAGTATAAAGTACTATTTGAGTACTAGTTATAGTATTAATTCACATTGTACAACACATTAAGGACAGAGATCCTACAAGGGGAGTAAGTGCACAGTGACTCCTGTTGTTGACTTAACAACTGACACTCTTGTTTATGGCGTCAGTAATCACCCTAGGCTCTTGTCATGAGTTGCTAAGGCTATGGAAGCCTTTTGAGTTCACCAACTCTGATCATATTTAGACAAGGTCATAGTCAAAGTGGAAGTTCTCTCCTCCCTGCAGAGAAAGATACCTCCTTCTTTGATAGCCTGTTCTTTCCACTGGAATCTCACTTGCAGAGATCTTTCATTTAGGTGTTTTGTTTGTTTGTTTGTTTTGCCAGAGTGTCTTGGCTTTCCATGCCTAAAATACTCTCATGGGCTCTTCAGCCAGACCTGAATGCCTTAAGGGCTGATTCTGTGGCCAGAGTAAGCACCACTATTGTCCCATGTTTGGGAATGTGCTTGGTAGGGACAGTGCATGAAAACCAGTCACAACTTACTCCAAAAGAAGATGGAAAACCAACTGGCAGCTGTGGGGAGCAATCCGGACTAGACTAAGTTGCTCGAATTAGGACTTATTCTATGCATCTGCTCTCCCACAATATGGCGCTGGGAGAGAAGTAAACAGCTTCCGCACAGCTGCCTCCAGTTCAACCAATTAACTGTAGGACTTGCTCCTGATTGGAGAGCAGCGTACTCAGCCGAGTTGGGATTGGCGGAGGAGGACTATAAAGGAGGAGAGAGACGGCATGCACCGGGAACATCTAAGGGGAACATCTGAAGGAACACCTGTGCAGCCCCCCAGAGAGCCGGCCGGCGGTGTGCCGCTCCCCTGCGGAAGTGGGGAATGCGGCCAGGGGGAACTGCCCTTCCACGGAGGTGGAAGGGATAGTAGCCAACCCGGGAAGAACCAGCAGCAAACCCGGGGAGGGCCGAGCAGACGAAAGAACAGCGCAGGGTCCTGTGTTGCTCCTCCACGAAGAGGGGGAGCGACATAATGGTGCCGTGACTCGGATATGAAGCCTAGGCAGGGTTTAGTGTCGTTCCCCCACGAAGAGGGGGAGCGACATAATGGTGCCGTGACTCGGATATGAAGCCTAGGCAGGGTTTAGTGTCGTTCCCCCATGAAGACGGGGAGCGACATAATGGTGCCGTGACTCGGATAGGAAACCTAGCTTGGATAGGAAACCTAGGACGGATAGCAAACTTAGGAGGGAAGAAACGGGAAGAAGCAGGAAAATACCAGAGAGAGAGACTAGCAAACAGCCTAGGGAAAAGCCGGACGAAAAGGGTGCCGGAAGAAGCTATTGAAAGCCTAGGCATAGACTCGAAACAGCCTAGGGAAAAGCCGGACGAAAAAGGAGCCGGAAGAAGCTATTGAAAGCCTAGGCATAGACTCGGATACGGACTACGGGGGGAAGCTGGGAGAAATCTCTAAGGTCGAAAGCGAAAGTGAAAGCTAGAACAAACAGGCTCGGTCGCGGACTGTGGGGAGAGGCCAGGAGAAATGAGGGAGGAATATCGTTGGAGGAAAACTTAGGGAAACATACCGGGTAGAGAAAAATGTTAGGGAAATTGAAGCCGCGGGGGGCAGGCCGAGGCGGAAACGAAAGCCACTTTGGGGTTCTCAAGTTAGCCCGGGAATAGGGGGCGAAAAGTTGAAACCAGAAGCTGAGACGTAAGCCAGATTGGGATCCGTCTGATTAGCCCGGGGAGCAAAGGACGGGAAGCCAAACCGTGGGGCGGAGACGTACGCTGGGTTGAATTCGCCAGGCTAGCCCGGGGAACTTAGATTGAATCCTAGTGGCGGAGACGCAAGCTACGCTGTGTTACTCGCGGAAGCCGCCGCGTGCAGAGAGAGCACGGGGCGTGAATAGATAGGGAACGCTGGCGTAGGCCGTGGTTCAGACGCGAAAGGGTTAAGCGTGGAGACCGCGGAGCGCGCAAAGCCGGGAAGCTGCGCAGATGAGAGAGGCGCGCGGGCTGAAGCGGCGCAGAGCCGGGAACCTGCCGGCAGGGCGAGGTGCCGGGAAGCCGCAGGGATAAGAGAAACAGAAGTTTTAGAAGTAAAGTGAGAGAAATAGGAATGCTGGCAGACAGAAGTAAAATGGGAGAAATAGAAATGCCCGGAGATAGAGAAATAGAGAAAAATAAGGCCTCCCCTCAACATGCCAATTAGAAGGCTTGGATTCGGTCTGCCTGATTTAAGGCGGTAAGCGCCAGCAAAGCTCGACCAGAGTATGAGCTGCAGGTCACCGAAGATAGGCACGAACCAACACTAATAAGTCTCCCCCACAATACGGCAATGAGAAGGCTTGGATTCGGTTTGCCTGATAGGTTTTGTAAACACCTGCAGGCAGTTCTAGCAGAGCAGAGCATGCGCTGCAGGGCACCGAACACAGGCACGCATCAGCGCCTAAAAACCTCCTCACAATGGCGAAGAGAGGACCCGGATTCGGTTTTCCTGATTGATAGGACTTGTAAGAGCCTGTGGCAACTCTAGCAAGTACAGCAGAGTGTGTGCTGCGGGACACCGAAGACAGGCGCGTATCAACGCCAAAAAATAAAAAGAAAGGGGGATCTGTGGGGAGCAATCCGGACTAGACTAAGTTGCTCGAATTAGGACTTATTCTATGCATCTGCTCTCCCACAATATGGCGCTGGGAGAGAAGTAAACAGCTTCCGCACAGCTGCCTCCAGTTCAACCAATTAACTGTAGGACTTGCTCCTGATTGGAGAGCAGCGTACTCAGCCGAGTTGGGATTGGCGGAGGAGGACTATAAAGGAGGAGAGAGACGGCATGCACCGGGAACATCTAAGGGGAACATCTGAAGGAACACCTGTGCAGCCCCCCAGAGAGCCGGCCGGCGGTGTGCCGCTCCCCTGCGGAAGTGGGGAATGCGGCCAGGGGGAACTGCCCTTCCACGGAGGTGGAAGGGATAGTAGCCAACCCGGGAAGAACCAGCAGCAAACCCGGGGAGGGCCGAGCAGACGAAAGAACAGCGCAGGGTCCTGTGTTGCTCCTCCACGAAGAGGGGGAGCGACAGGCAGCTAAAGGGTTATTGCCTCCCTTCTCTTGTTTTTAAATGCCAAGGTGCATACATCCATTCTTCCTAACTTACTGTGTTTTATGGAAGGGAAAGGAAGATGCTAACTCAGCCAGTCCCCTCAAAAGCCCCTTGGGGTTGGTACTGGCACCCCATTCCACAGCTTAGGAGGATGAAGTGCAATGCAGTGACTGGACAGTTTTTTGAACCCGAGTCTAATTCCATAGTCCACTTAAATTTTCCATTACCCTGTGCCATCATGTGGCTTGATCATTTTTCCTTTATATATATATTCAGTCTCAATGATTTGTAGGTCTAGTTCATCTATAATAGTGTTGGTACTAGACAGCTGTTCCTGAGAAACCTGTTTGTTTGGTTTGTTGGTGTGTTTTGTCAGAAAGAAAGGCTCAGAGATAGTTGTGAGAAGTGGCAAAGTGTGCTTTTCCATTTGCAAGGTTCCTTTGTAAAAAAAAAAATGCCACATGAACATGCGTTCATTCTTTTTTGTTGGCTTGCAAGTTAGATTATAAGGCAACAAGAACAAAAAAAATTGTTATTTAGTATTTGAGCAACCAGAATATACGGACTATGTTTTACTAAACAAGATGGTTCAGAACCACACCTAACACAGTTTCTGGTATAGGAAGATACTTATACTTGGTAAGGTCAGTCTCTTCCTTGAAGGCAGGGAACTCTCACATTGATCTAATCTGGGATTAGCTCTTGTGGCCTTACACAAGTTAGATAACCTCTCTGAGCCTCAAGCCCAACATTTACAAAAGGGACCAACAATGTGACACCAGAGGGCTATTATAAAGACAGGACAGTGTCTCGTATATATAGGTACCATAGCAGTACCAATTTCATTCCTTCTCTTTTATTTGTAAATGCTTCCAGACCTCCCAGTGATTCTGGGAGGTAGGCAGGGTTGGCACCATTGTTCTTATTTTGCAGATAAGAAAATGCAAGTTAAGATGGACTAAGTAACAAGTAACATAACCTAAAGTCAGAATGCCAAAATACAGAGGACTTTAGAATTCATTCTTAGTTTTCTGCATATCAGTATGTGTTTGCAATAAGGTATGGAATGACATGAAAATATTCTGACCATTCACTGTTGGTGACACAGTTATATTTCCAGGAGTGCTCATGCATTTGCACTAATTCACTGACATTCTTTTACTCTGCTTAGAACCCTACTTGATTAATAGCACAGATAGTTCAAGATGCAAGGCTGGCATTAGAACACATTGACACCTCACAGTGAAATGCACTACGATGGTCTCATCAACCACACAGAGAAGGTGAGTAACGTCTCCTCTACGTGCAGTTCTACTCTGAAAGTGTGATTTTTTTTTTCTGTTGTGCTTTGATCTTGTGTTTCCTTTCTTCAAATTTAATTTTAATTTTTACTTTTACCCTATCAAATATAGCTGCTTACACATTATCCTTCTTTTAGAAAATACACTCTACATAATACAGTGTTGCTTACTACAAGACTTGCTGGGGACTTGTACTTCAACCATTGTCATTATCTCAATAACAAATTACAACTAAATCCTTACCTTTGCATGGCTTAATCACTCATAATTACAAACATATGGAAGGACTATATAGTTTGTAATTTATGAATGAATTATGTTAGACATGCCTCTCTCTCTCTCTCTCTCTCTCTCTATATATATATATATATATATATATGCCTGTTTCTGCCACATGGGTATATTCTTATCAGAAAATAAAGTTTAAAGTAGTATTCTGGAGCCATTTCTTTTCTAAGCTTCTTAGTCTCCCCACTACACTGCTGCAGGCATTCTCAAATTCTTTATACCACTCAGACCCTCCCTCACCCTCCTTGCTCCTCTCCCTCTACAATGCCTTTCCATCCTAAAGTGGAGTCTTTACAATGATTTACGAGGTCCTAGGTGATCCAACCCCGCCTTCCCCCATTTCTTCTCTGACCTTGTTTCTTACTATCTTGTGCAGCCACATCAGCCTCTCACTGCTCTTGAACCTAAGCTCCCACCAGGCACCTTTTGCGTTGGCATGTCCTCTGTCTAGAATACTCTTTCCCAGGATATTTGCATTGTCACCTATATCAACTGCCATTCTCAGGAAGGCTTTCACTGACCACGCTAAGCCTACCTAAACTTTTTACCACTCACATTCCTTCCTTTCTTGCTCCTCTAACTACTTTGTTTTTCTCTATACTATTTAATATACTACATATTTATGTATTTGGATTATTGCTTATCTTCTCCAATAGAATGGAAATTCTGTGAGAGTGGCAATATTGATTTCTTCCCTGCCAAAGCCCCAGCACCTAGAATAATGACTGTCATATTGCTGGCATTCAAGATAGTGCATAATTTAATGAGTGTACAATTAAATAAGATATGATTAAATGTTATTTATGGAAGGCAATTTACTGAAATATAAAGAGATGAGGGGGGAATTAAGGTTACTATGTTCTTTGCATTTTGTTTTTGTAAACATGACTAGATTGGGCCCAGTGCCGTGGCTCACTCGACTAATCCTCCGCCTGAGGTGCCGGCATCCCACATGAGTGCTGGTTTATATCTTGGCTGCTCCTCTTCTGATCCAGCTCTCTGCTGTGGCCCGGGAAGGCAGTGGAGGATGATGGCCCAAGTGCTTGGGCCCTCGCACCCGTATGGGAGACCAGGAGGAAGCACCTGGCTCCTGGGTTCAGATGGGCGCAGCGCCGGCCGTAACGGCCATTTTGGGGGTAAACCAATGGAAGGAAGACCTTTCTCTGTCTCTCTGTAACTCTACCTGTCAAATAAAAATAAAAAAAATAAAAAAAAAAAGACTAGATCTAGAAGTATCCTCCTCAATAGCGTATGTATTTAAATTAGAATGTGAAGAATGTGATTATCATATACCAGAACAGAACACTAGCCTAAGTCAGTAGAAGGGTGTCTGACTGTGGGCTCTGGCTGCTGTACTGCACCTGCAGTATAGGAAGGGGGCTCTAATATCTAAGAGGTAGAAATTCTAGCAGTTATGGGAGGGTGGAAGAAGGTGACTATTGATCATGACAGCAGTTCTCCTCTTACAGTCCAGCATATGCTTGTCCTCCCCTCTTCACACTGTTACTGTGTCTTCCGTATGGCATTCTCCACCTTGGACAGAGCACAACTTAACCATTTCCTCTATGCCTGGTCCTGTTATTTCCCTCGGGGAACCAGGATTCACATTTCTGATCCACCCGAATTCCACAGCCCTTCACTCTTCAAATGAGAGGGCCCTTCTCTGCTGTTCACTCTGGTGACAGACAGGAATAACCACCCCACAAGATCTTCTCAGGACATGATGCAGAGCCACACCTCCAAGATCTCAACCTAATGGATTCTCCTTCAATAAAGACCCCTGGCTTTGGGGCCAGACAGACCTGACTCTCAATCCTGTTCCTCCCAGGACTAGAAGGATGATCCTGGGCAAGCTACTTAGCCTTCCTGCCTTGTTGTCTCATCTATCAGATGTGAACACAAACACATTATCTCTGAATTTACATGAGGATGAAAGCAGGGGATTTTAAGTGTCTGGTACAGTGCTTGATACAGACCAGGCACAAAGTAAGTGACAGCAATTCTCATCTCTCTCTTCCTGCCTGGCAGCTATCAGAAGTTGAGCTTTCCTCTGACTTTAGTCAGCAGGTAGAGTCCACTGTGGGAGAGTTCCTTTAAAACTCTCTGCTCCTTACTATTCCTGAGGTTCAAAACATCCCTGTTACTTCACATGCCCTCTGCTAATTCAGAGAAATAGTCTGTTCCCTTTACCAGGACTAACCACTCTGTTTTTTTTACCTTTACTCTTTATTCCAGACCTCCCTGATTTATTCTCCCTCCTGCTCTAAAGGATCCCTTCCCATAGTCCACAGGCCTTCTCTTCCTCTTTATTCTAGAAAAATCCCTTTCATGATAGTGATGATGACAACTGCAAAGGTTGTATTTACTGAAACCTATGAGCCAGACATTATACCAAGAAATGTCAAACCGTTCTTTCATCTGATCTTCTCTATAAACTAGTGAGAGAAGTTCCTCAAGTATACTTATACCCACTTGAATGCCACTCTCTTCACTCCCTTCCATGTATGCAAGAAAAACCTCTAATCACCAACGCTAAGCCACCTACTGTAGCCCTTTGCAAATTAACTAATTCCCTTATTCTTCAAGTGACAAAGCACTTAAAGGTCATGACTGACCCATGTTTCTAAACCCACTGACCATTTTTTAGTCTTCATCACATGGGGCCTCTCTGAAGCATGGCATGTGTTTCCATTCCCTCCTGGAAACTTCCCCTCCCATTCCTCTGTCTGCTTTTGCTGAGGCACTCTTCCTGCTCTCCAAAGACAGACTTAACCACAGATGATCCTTGGTCCACTTCTGCCCTTTACCACAGCTATGCCCACGGCACTCTTACCCGTTCTCCTGCACTGAACTGTCTACTCCACACAGATGACTCCTACAATGAAAGCTCACGTTCTCACCTTGCTTTTAAGCATGTGTGACATTTCCTGCTGACTGCAAGGCACCTTTCTGTCTACCACACCTTTACAGTTCAGTGTGCTCAGGACTGAACTAATGTCCATCCTTCTCAAACCAACCCCACCTCCTGTTAACAGAATTACTGCCTTCTAAGTAACTGCACTGGAACCTTCCCATCATCTTGGATCCCTTGCTGTTTCTTGTCTTCTACACTTAATCAGTATTCCAATTTCAGCCAAGTATTCTCAAAATTTCTCCATTTGGTCCTTTCCTCTAGTCTCTTGCCTTGGTTTCTATTTCAGCTTCCATTCTTAGTGTCACTCATGAAATTCTTTCAAATGGTGTCCTTGGGTCTTTCCCTTGCAATACCCTTTCGCAGATGGCAAGTGGATTCCTAAAGCACATATTGATTATGATATATCATTCCTACCTAAAAGCTTCTATTGCCTGCCCATTTTCTCAATAAGTACATTCTAAATTCTTTCATGGTTTAATATTATAACACTTTTTTTTTTAGCCTTATTACCACCTGCTCCTTTCATGTACCCTTGATTCCAGCAGAATTACTCATTCCCCACTCAACCTCAGAGCCTTCTATTTTTGAGGCTTTGCTGCTGAATGTTCTGCTTCGGTTGTTTCCTCTAATTAAAACTATGCTTTATGCCTACTTTTCTCTCAAGATCCAGCCCCAGTGCTGGATTTCCTAAAATCCTACTACAATCACCCCCAACTAGTCAACTCTGAGAAGTTTATTTTTACCCTAGAGCCATGAGGCCATTTACGATTTCATTCAAAAATATTTTATTCAGTAATTTCTCCAGGGCACTCACAGGTACTAGTCATACCTTGGTGACTAAAACAAGCATGCTATTCCCATTTTTCAGGTAATCAAGGACATAAATTAGTTCCTCTTTTAAATTAATGCCTTTTTTTTAAAGGGTCAACCATATAACTATTTCTCCAATCTCCACTGCAAAACTAGTACCTACTTAATTGATATTTGTTAAGGAAACAAGAGAAAACTGAATAAGTGGGTAAGTCACTAACTCTGGGTTGCGTGGAGGGAGAAGTGAGCCGAACAGTGGTGAGTGGCTCCTTGCTGCATCAAGAAATGATGCTGAGAGCAGGCCCACCAGGCTATGTCACTTCAAGGTCAGAAGGGATAACTGTCATATGGCAAGGTTTGTCTCACTAGTTTATGTCTAAGGGATGCCTGGGGAATTTCTGAAAAGTCCTAGCAAAGCTAAGTATGTGAAGCAAAGTAAGCTGTGAGATTTTGTTAACTTCTTGGAATGAAAATCAATTAGGAACACCTAACCCTGGCACAATTCTTGTTTCTAAGAGGATTATTTTTGAAGCCCTGTACTCTCTTAGGCTTTTTCATTTATAAAAAATAACTTTAATTTACAGAGAGACCAGCTGCAGAGATGCTAAAACATTATTGATTTTTTACAAATTCAACTCTCAGGTAGAATTCAGCCCTGAGATAATTCCCAACTGTGCTGGGGCCTGGCCCACTCGGTAGGGTGGGTGAAAAAACAACCATCAAGGTTTGGTTCTAGGTAAAACAGAAGTGAGACTGGGAGGAGGAGAAGTGCTGCCTTGGCTGAAGCCCTGTGTAATCTGGACAACTCATCTCCCATCTACCACCAGCATAGCCGCAAGATGTGGGCTTTTTATGCCAGCATCCCTGAGACTGTTGGTCACTTTCCCTCTAGACAACAGTCCCAAGTCTTACGGTCATTTTAGCTTCTAAGTCACTGAAGAAATATCCCAGGATTTCTCTTAATGCACCCTAATAGGAAAATACTTGTTTTACTTTAACCTACCAAAAGTTGTAGTATATTTTCAAGTGTGACTCCAGGTTTGGAGAAAACAAGAGGGACAACAGCACATTATATAGATTCTGAATATTTTTCACATAATATAACTGCCTCAAAATCCTAAAATTTTGAGAATGTATAAAATTCCCATTTTGGTATCATGGGAGAATGTTCTCCATCATACAAAAAGATTTATATACAGCATGTCTTTTCCTGAATGTGGCATTTTATTAAGCTTAACTTTTCTCAAAAACTTACACATGTTATCTATTCACTTAGAGGCCCGGCCTGAAGCATACAAGTTCCAGATGAGAAAATCTGGCAGAGTTTCAGGAGGTGGCCAGAGTCCTCACCAGCTATTGCTGTGATCTTGCTTAAGTTATTTAACCTCTTTGGGCTCTTAATCCTTCACTTGTAGAATCACTAATGTCTAATGTGTCTTCCAGCTCTAAAACTCTATGATTCCTAGCCATACGCACTGACACACAGGACAACACCCAAAGATCACATTTTCAAACAGGGAAAAAAAAGGTTAACATCACAGAATTTCTGAGTTGGAAGGAACTTTATAGGTAAGCTTAGTTTTAAAATCGTGAACATTTGAAATACATTGTACCACAATTACAAACTAAGAAAACACACAATCAACACTCAAATTACCTGTTGCAATGGAACTTCTGATAGCATGGAAAATCAAAATTTAGAGACAAAGAAAAACCTTTATGTTAGGCAAAGATTTCAAGTTTTGTTATTAAAATCGAGACTGAGTACCCAAAGCATTTGTTTTTACTATATCCAAGGAGGGTCCTATCCTGGGTGGTTAAAAGCTGATGATAACGAACTGTCTGTTCTAGGTAGGGGAGATGTCAGAAATGCTTCATTTACCCAGATGGGGAAGGAAAAGAGACCAGCAAAATATAATGAGCACTTGTAATCTAAAATTTTTTTTTTAAATCCTTATAAATAACAAATAATTAGAGAGGCTGGAACACATGTTAAATACAATTGAAGAGCCGGCGCCGTGGCTCAATAGGCTAATCCTCCACCTTGCGGCGCCGGCACACCGGGTTCTAGTCCCAGTTGGGGCGCCGGATTCTGTCCCGGTCGCCCCTCTTCCAGGCCAGCTCTCTGCTATGGCCAGGGAGTGCAGTGGAGGATGGCCCAGGTGCTTGGGCCCTGCACCCCATGGGAGACCAGGAAAAGCACCTGGCTCCTGGCTCCTGCCAGGATCAGCGCGGTGCGCCGGCTGCAGCGGCGGCCATTGGAGGGTGAACCAGCGGCAAAGGAAGACCTTTCTCTCTCTCTGTCTCTCTCTCTCACTGTCCACTCTGCCTGTCAAAAAAAAAAAAAAAAAATACAATTGAAGTATGCCCAAAATAAAAATTTTAGGCTTCTGATTTATTTACACTCTGGAAACAGAAATTATTAATATAGGTTTCTAAGATTCTTTTAAAGTGGGTAAGTGGTGTGTGTGTTTTTTTTGTTTTTTTTGTTTTTTTTGTTTTTTTTTTGACAGGCAGAGTGAACAGTGAGAGAGAGAGACACAGAGAAAGGTCTTCCTTTGCCGTTGGTTCACCCTCCAATGGCCGCCGCGGCTGGCGCGCTGCGGCTGGCGCACGGCGCTGATCCGATGGCAGGAGCCAGGAGCCAGGTGCTTTTCCTGGTCTCCCATGGGGTGCAGGGCCCAAGCACCTGGGCCATCCTCCACTGCACTCCCTGGCCACAGCAGAGAGCTGGCCTGGAAGAGGGGCAACCGGGACAGAATCCGGTGCCCCGACCGGGACTCGAACCCGGTGTGCCGGCGCCGCTAGGCGGAGGATTAGCCTAGTGAGCCGTGGCGCCGGCGGTAAGTGGTTTTAATATTTTTCAATAAATTGTTTTTGACCCAAACTTATTTGAGATGCTTATCTTTGTGATATCCAATTTTTTTTTAGGATTAACTATCTCTGATTTCTTTCTTAAAGGCATATAATCACCCTCATGTTTTTATTTTTTTGTTTTTGTTTAGAAACTTATTCTATCAGCTTCACTCAAACCCTCCAGTTAGAAAAGCAATTAGGCTCTTATTGATTGAAACAACTTTGAAACACGATTCTGTGTAGAATTAAATTTGTACTCTAGTAAATATAGCTGCCTTGCACAAGAATCTGGACCACTTTGGGAAGAAGACAATTAGCTGCTCTTTTCTTCAGAAGGAAAGTACATAAGGTAAAGAGCATTTCAACTATTCTTCTGTGATTTCCTGTGGAAAACCCCTACTAAATTAGGAGAATTACAAGTGAGCAGAACTGGGAAATTTTGTCTGATTTCTTGGTGCTACTTTATTGGTCATGCTACACCCCAGACACTAACATGAGCAAAGAGAAAAGTCAGTGTAAGTGTCAGACTGAGGTTAACCAAAATATTGTACCATCTGCTATAATGATGTGAATAAAAGTAGGAATGGGGAAACACCAGATGTTTAACACATTCTAGGATAACGTCTGCCAGCCACTGAGAAAAATGGCAGTACTCTGAACTTGCAAAATTACCCTTTAAAGATTTATTTATTTGAAAGGCAGAGTGACAGAGACAGAGACAGACAGAGACATAGAGAGAGAAGCCAAATGGTTCAGGTTCAGCTCTGAATTCAACAGAGTTTGGAGCTAGTTATTGCTCCTTTTGGAATTTGAAAATTTTTGAACAAATGAATCTTCTGTTTTGCTTAAGGTATTTAGTTGTTTTTAAATTTCATTTTGCTACAGGAAGATTCCAATGGATTGAATAAGTGAGCAGAAAAGCCTGGTGATATGCTGAAGATCTAAGCTGGGAGTAGGATCTGTCTCCTGACTGCTAGGCAAGTTGAAGTTGGGAAAGAAGAGGTAAAGCAGGCTGGTGGGGCGGGCAGAACAAGATGGGGCAGCCGTCGAGAGGAGCATTGTAAACTGGGGGGCTGAGACTCACTGTTTCCAGTAACAATCTATTATTTAGCAACATCTTGATCATACTAGTGCTTCCTTTGGAAAGATGATTCTACCAAATTTCCTTTTGTTGATTATTATACAAATAATTATTGGCCATGCACTATACATCAAATATTATTCTAGGTGGAGATACAGCAGTAAACCAAACAAAAATCCCTCCCCTCATGGAACTACCCATGATATTACAGGCCTTGTCAGGATTTTTTAAAATTAAAACTATAACCATATCCCAAATGAACACTTAATGATACACATGTGCCATTAAATTATGTCATTATCCTTATACTATTCTTGCAAGGTAGATATTTTTTATTTTCATTTTATACATGAGGAAAATAAAACTTGAAGAGATCAAGCAACTAGCTGATAGTGGCATGCTCTGTAAGTAGCACAATCTAGAGGAAGATTTCGCTTTTCAAGTATAGAATTCTGCTGACTAAACCATAGCTATATATATATATATATACATATATATATATATATATATAGCAGACATATAGACATATATAGCTATGTCTCCACTTTAGCAACTTAATGGTTTACTCAGATCCTGCAAAGTCCTTGGTGGTTCCATCAGGTAACACATGAGTAAAGAACCTTATATATAGCTATTTATTATCTTCTCTTGGTCTCACTATTGCTTATGGGGTTAATACCTAGGATATGATCTCATATCTCTTCTTTATTAAGCCTTGCAATGGTTTGTTGAGTTGGTTTGACCAGCTCACAGGAGTTGACTGTTATTTTCAGAAAATGTTCAAGCCAGTTGACTGCACGTTAATTAGTGGCTTGAAATTGACTACAGTGGAAATATTTACACCAAAGAAATTATAAGTGATATAAATCAGGAATCTTTTTTTCCCCCTGAAGAGGCCGTTTTTCAACAGTTATTACCATACCAGCCACCTACTCAATGAAGAAAGATGATAGGAATTTATCTTTCCTTTTTGCTTTTTCATTGTATTGGAAAGGGGGAGACACACACACACACACACACACACACAGATCTCCCATTCACTGGTTTACTCCCCAAATGCTCCTAACAGCCAAAGCTGGGTCAGCCTAAAGTCAGGAGTCAGTTTAGGTCTCCCACTAAGTTGGCGGGACCCAAGTCTTTGAGCCATAATCTGCAGCCTTCTGGAGTGTGCATGAGCAGGAAAATGGACTGGATATGGAATAGCTGGGACTCAGACCAGGCACTGGGATACAGGACATGGGAGACCCAACCAGCAACGTAACAGCTGTATCACATGCCTACCCCCAGGAATTTTTCTTAAAGAAATCATTCAAACATTGGCAAACCTCTCTAATTTGAAAGATTTTCTACTACTCTCTATATACATAAAAATGAAATGTAAGGAAATACCACAACTACATAAATTTCTGGTGCACCATGTGACTGAAATGGGCATTCTCCCCTATTCTCAGGACCACTGGTTGATTAGCTCAGTATCATTAATATACTTGCAGTGGGCTAAAATGCATGCTTACCTCAGAATTTGACCTTATTTGAAAACTGGGTCTTGCAGATATAATTAATTAATATGGGGTCATACTGGATGATAGTGAGTGCATAACACAATGACTGGTGTCTTTATAAAAGAAGGGAAAAAGAGATTTGGATACAGAGACACAGAAGAAAAACAATTCTGTGGGGATGGAGGCAAAAAATGGGAGTGTTGCAGCTACAGGCTAAAGACCGTGAAAGAATTCCTGCATTCCCAGACGTTAGGAAAAGGTAAGGGAGGTGTCTTCTCTAGAACCTTCAGAGGCACCATGGCCCGAGACACGGTAGTTTTGAACTTTTAGCCTACAAAGTGCAAAAGAGGGGCGGTTTTGTGACACAGCAGGTAAAGCCATCCCCTGTGATGCTGGCATCCCATATGAACACTGGTTCATGTCCCAGCTGCTCCACTTCTCCCTGCTGACAGCCTGGGAAAAGCAGTGGAAGATGGCCCAAGTAATTGTGAGTGCACGTAGGAGACCTGGATGAATCTCCTGACTCCTGGCCCCAGCCTGGCCCAGCCCTGATACTTGAAGCTATTTGAGGAGTGAGCTAGCAGATGGAACATTCTCTCTTTAACTCTGACTTTCAAGTAAATAAATAAATCTTAAAAAAAAAGCTGTGGAAGAATAAATTTCTGTTGTTTTAAACCATGCAGTTTGTGGTAATTTGTTGTGGCATTCCTAGAAAACCTGTACAATACTTAGACAAACTAGCATACGCAGAATACCTAAGAGAACACACCTAAGCATCCTAATAAGATTTTGATAAATTCCTCTCTGGATTCTTGCATCCAGGAAGTTTTTGCATGACATTACAGGATACATCTGAAAGGAAGCTCTTTGGCACAGCATTTCTGATTTCAGTCTTCCACCTTAACAATCTTAGAAGGACTTGGAAATACTGTGTGAGATTGATGAGAAAAGCTGTACTGAAAATAATTTAGTGAGCTGGTGAAACTTTTGTATGGCTCCATGAATCCATAAATCAATCAGCAAAGCTGCCATTCAACATCTGTGTTTGTATATTTGCATATACGAAAGTAAAAGCAACTATCATTTTTAGGTGCTTACTGTATGCCATGCAAAAACTCAATTTACACATATATCCTAAGAAGATGGTATTATTTATTTCAATTTTGCACAGAAAAAAGCTGAGGCCCAGCAAAGTAACACTGCTTGTAACTGGCAAAACTAGGAATCAATATTATGCCCAGCCCTGATGTCAGAGCCAAAGCTTTAAACCCTAAACTGTGGTTCACAAGCCACAAAAACCTCATCCTAGACATAGAAGCTATAAAGGTAGAGCCACAAAACTGCAGTTGTATTACTCTCTGCCAGGATTTCAACCAGCTATCTGTTACTCCTTCCTTTGTACCTTCAACTTACCTTTTCTTTCACATTTTCCATGTCTCTCTGTGCTAAAGACTGGGAAATTTCTTTAAATCTATTTTTCCATTTGATAAGTCTTCTTCACACTGTAATTAATGCTGGTTTTAACTCAATGACTTGAATCATTTCAATGATTATACATTTAACTTAAAAATTCCACTGGTTTTAATTACTCCTGCTTTATTTATTATTCTATATTTTAATATAAATATTTATATATTAAGTAATCGATAACTCAATTATTTCAAGTTCCTGGGATTTAATTCTGTGTTCCAATGTTCTACGGGCTCCCAGCCATCCTGGCTTGTTAGCTGATGCATTTTACAATTTCTGCTCATGTTTATTAAAGCTACACTTTGTTGGCTTCTGCCATGCTTTGATGGTATCACCAATCTGGAACCACATGGTATTAATTCCAGACTCGGGGGTTCAGAGTCCTTGAATGGGAGAGTAAACTTGAACCGTGTACATGCAGGGGCTTGATTCTCAGGAAAGGCATTGCATTTTTTGATTTCCTAGAGCCTAGGCCTTTTTTATCTCCTCTCTGCCTGAGACTCCAGAGTACTAACTTAAGTGGTCTACTGTAGTTCTCCTCTTATCATAAATAAGGCTTAAGGTCTTATTCTTTGCCCCCAGGAAGCTGTTAAAATCAGGCTTCTCAGGGCTGCAGCTGTGGCTTAGTAAAGCTGCTGCCTGCAGTGCCAGCAACCCACATGGTACCAGCTGGAGTCACGGCTCCTCCATTTCTGATCCAGCTCCCTGCTAATGGTCTGGGAAAGCAGTAGAAGATGGCCCAAGCCCTTGGGCCCCTGCACCTGTGTGGGAGACCTAGAAGAAGCTCCTGGCTTCAGATCGGCCCAGCTCTGACCATTGTGGCCATTTGGGGAGTGAACCAGTGGATGGAAGACCTCTCCCTCTCCGCCTCTGCCTCTACTTCTCTGTGATTTTTGCCTTCAAGTAAATAAATAAATCTTAAAAACAAAACAAACAAAAAACCAAGCTTCTCAAAGGTCAGCAAATGTTTCTAGGGCAGGTGTGACTCTAAAGACCACACAGACCCTATTGTGTTTAGATCTAGTATCCCACTGGGTAATTCTTTTGTCTTATGGTTCCTGAGTACTTTTCATGCTTTCTTATAAGCTCAACAACTCAGTTTGTTACATTTTTGTTTTAGGTTCACTTCTGAGTGTTTTGCAGTGGCAAGATTATCTACTGTATTTCCAGCCATTGGAAATAGAACAAAATTAACATTTTTATTAAGTTTTATAAATTTTTCATGTACACTGAAGCTTGAGAGGCACACTGCTGCCTCCCATAGATTCCTGAGACTAGTTAACATAGCTCTTGATGTCTTTTTCATCTCTTACCTTTAACTAAAGCATGCTGGAAATTGTAGCTGAGTTTGCCCCACACATTTTTTCTTTCAGTCTAATGTTCTGTCACTAAAGGTGGAATCAACCAATTTACCCACGCACTTCAGGCTAGGCTTTATAAAAAGGAGCAACACTTGTAATCAGTGAACAGAATAATTTGGAACCCTGTTATCTTTACATGAGGTAATTAGCAGTTTTCCATGTCATACAGAGAGTTCATAATTATCAATTAAAAAACACAGTAATATTCTATTCCATGGTTATACTTTGATTTATTCATTCAATCACTGGTTGTTACATACTGTCATTATACTGATACAAGTCATTAGAAATTATCATGGAATTGTCACAGAATCCCAGCTTGGCCATAAGATGCACTATGATTTAGAGTGAGCCGCGGGTGTCTCTGTGGTTATAACATTTTGGGAGTGACTCTGATGTACACCCATGACTGAACATCATAGATTTTAAGGACCCCTGTGAGATAAGACAGATCCTTAATACTATGTATTAGTAGTATCCCAGGATGGTTACAAGTGTGGGCTTTTTAGTCATACTGAAGGTGAGCTGAAACCCAGGGCTCTATCCCCTATGGGTTGTGGGATTCAGGGTAAGCTTTGTATCTTTCTCTAGGCATTAACTTTTTTTTTCTTTTTTTAAATAAAAGGAGGATTGTAGAACCTACGTCAAGGAACTGTCATGATTATCAAATGATGCAATTAAGCATAGGTAGCTATTATGATAATCTGTTCAGTGGATGGACAAGTGCTGTGTGAGAAAGTCTGCAAGCACCTTCCAGCTGCTTCTAGGAGACCTCTAGGATTCTGCTCTGGAACCCACCTGGCGGCTGTGGAGAAAAGCTAGAAGCTTAGAGCTTCCCCCACTACATCTGCAGATGGGCTGACAATCAGCCTGTCTGGGGAGCACACTGCAGCAGACACTTGAGGACCGCAGTGCCTCTGTGTACTCACCTGACCTTACCAAAAAAGAATCACCAGTGTGTGAGTTTACAAAAGGAGGATTCCTGAATGGAACAGAGAGATGCAATGCTGAGGCCTTCAGACTGAGACCACTGGGTTTAGAAGAAGCCATGTGAGATTTGCTTCAGACTGAACACTAGTCCCGGGAACAATACTGTAAGTAATTGGGGAAGCATCAAGGGGAGTAGGCAACAGATCAAGCCACCAAGCAGGACAGACAAAAACAAAATGCAAAAGTCAGATCACTGGTAGATGCAAGAAGCCCATGATTTTCCTAATAATTTCACACGTAGGATCTGGGCTAAAAGTTTCCTTATTTAATGAGTAGCTTTCTCTAGTTTATAATGGTGACTTTATCAAAGTGGACTTAGTGGGTTATTTGAAAAAGCATCCTACAAGGTGGTATTTCATTCTAGGGGCCAAATGGAGAGCTTCAGAACTTCTTGAAAGAGAAATTATCTAAAAGTTTAGATAGTACTTACATCTGGGAGGGAGTTTTGTCTGCTTGTCTACAGCAGTACCTGACACACAGTGCTCCATGAATATTTGCTAAATGGGTTTTTCCCACCTTTCGGCTTCAACCTGTAATGGTTAGCTTCATGCTTAATTGGCATGTATGGAAGAGACAGAGAAAAAGCAGTAAATTCTATGCATCTTTCCTGGCTGTTAGCATTGTGCCGCACCTGCTCCTGCCAACGTGAAGCATTTCCACTCACTTCAAATGTATAAAAATTCAAACATGTAAATATAAAATAAAACACACACACACACACACACACACACAAAGGTAGGAGAGGAAAAAATTAAGATGACAGTGCAGAGATCAGTGTTTTAATTAGCTGCTGTCAAAAAGCCAAAGTGACCCGTCCCCTAGAGCAATGGCTCGTAACCACGCTTAAGGCTTTCTTTTTGACAATGATGAAAAGCTGTACTCACTGCCCCAGAAAAATGCACACACACATACAGAAAATTCTGCAGGTAAATTCAGGAAGTCAAGCACCCTCTGAATTCAACAAAAGTGGACCCAGAAACCCAAGATTTTATGAAGCAGTTTTTCTTCTTACAGAGCACAGTGAACAGCTTATGGATACCCAGGAGACACTAGTAAATACCATGAATTAGGTGCTGTATGTATGCCTCATTGATGACTGGTGATCTTCCTCCCTACCCTGTTGCTTTAAGTAATTAACTCAGACGAAATTACTCAAAATTAGTATTCCAACTAGATTCTCAGAATGGCAAACTTGCTGATTCAGACAAGTCTATACAAAGGAAAGGGAGGTTATGCAAAGATTTGCAATATCCTCAAATGCCGCTCAGCCAGTATTGTCACTCGACCTAAACTTAACATTTAGAATTTCAAAGTGAGAGGCAGCCAGTGGAGCCCGTGGGGATGGGAGACAACAAAAAAGCTGTTGTTGACATAAACATTTCAACAAATGCCTTCTGCTCAACATAAAACTTGCAGGACAGAAAACATAAGTGAGTACCAGCTTTCAGATGACCTTTGATCCCAAGTAGTCATCAGCTGTGCTGCAAGTCCCTTCATTTTTAAATTAAAAACTAGAAAGAAAATAAGAATAGCAACTCGTGAGCTAGAGGCACTGATGGCGATTTCTGCTTTGCAGAGAGCACGTGGAGTAGCAGGACAACCCAGCTGCTGAGGGAGAGCCGTGCTTTCTGGTCACTTAGAAAGCCAGTGGGGGTGGGGGGGTTCCTGAAGCCCCGTGGAGCTGCTCCTCTAGGCCCCAGTCCACCTATGTGAGGGGGAAGGCAGTCTGATTTTTAAAAATTCATGCATGACTTTCGGGAAAAAGAAGGCAAGGAGTCTTCCCTGGCACTCCTTGCTGAGTCAAAAACAGGCAGGGACAAGCTTGGCCTGCCCTGGAGGAAGGTTTTGTGCCTTTCTGCCGGCTGCTTCTACTAGGAGCTCCATGATGAAATTAGAACTGAGGAAACTTTAAAGGGAAACTTTATGGGACGGTGTAATGGATTATTAAATGCTTAACAGGAAAACTTTCCTTTAGAAGGGCAAGACACGAGTTAGTCTGCATATTTGCTTTCCCTGGATTCTCCTCTAGATACTGTTTTTTGCTGTAAGGTTCAGCACACAGTCCACACTGAATATTTTATCCAGACAGTAGAGAATTCAGCAGAATCAAAGTGGGCACCACTTGGATGCAAGTGTTAATGGAGTTTTTGAGTTTTAATCCTCATTTGTCCTGAAAAACAGCCATCATAAATAACCAAAATACTGGGTGGCAGGTAGTGCAAATTAATTTTCTGGAAAAGGCCAGTATATAGGAATGTATTCTTATGTAGTAAAAAGAGAAAACTATCTCAGAGAATGAGAGTGCAGAACAGTGGTTTCCTCACAGACAAGGAAGGAGGTCAATGGGACAGATGGGTGGGGCTTCAGCTGTAATTATGATTTATTTCATAGACAGAGAGGTCAGCAGTAAATATGGTAAAAACGTTAGTATCTATGAGACCTCCATTGTGGTCCAGGGTCTGTTATATCATTTGAACTAATTATGTGACTGAAATACTACATAACTTAAGAAAAAGAAAGTGAACCCTGGCACAGAAAGACGTTGGAAAGCTGAAGGATATTCTGTCTTCTCAGATCCGTGAAAGAAATGTGCAGAGCACTGTGTGGTTCGGAAGCCCAAACTCTAGAAATAATCACAAAGGACGGGAGGGTGCTTAAGCCTAGCCTCCACCTGCTTATGTGAAACAGGGTTTAATGTGTGGGACACAATTCTGGGGGAAATTCCAGGATTTGGGCAGGCTCCTGGAATAAAACTATTTAACTTGAAGCATCAAATACGGACACTCAGGAAGACATCAACAGGCAGTTTAGAAGTCTACGTGTTCTGTAAAGTGAAGGTTTGTGTCTCTAGCCCCAAACCATAGCCAGTTCCCCAAACTCTGGGGTTGGCCTCTTTGCTGCACACAGACCCACCAGCCTTCAGGGTGCCTGATGGAAGATAGGGATTGACGGTGGAGGGAGACTGGCTGTAGGAGAGGGATAGGCAGAGCCCCTAACATTCTCCTTTTAAGACTGAACAAATGACCTTAGTAGGAAGGCAGCATATGGAAGGCTCAGAGGTGTCATTTCTCTCCAGCCCACAGCACTGCCCTCCCTCTGATGCTCCTGTGGGAACTGATTCTGATCGTGAGTGTGGGGTACTTTCCTTGATCCCTCCTCTACCTGAAAGTATTACCCCCTAGATGCTCCCCTTGTCTACACATGGTGAACAGAACCTGTCTCCACTTTCACCTTCTCTTCTGTAATATTCTACAACGGTCAACAGAACACCTCCACCAGTCTGTAGGTATGCAGTTAGCACAGACTATGGAATGTTGAAGCTTTTTTTCTGCTTTCTAATTCAGAGATTCTAGGAGAAATTATACAATGAGCATCTTTTTGAAAATAAGAAGTATCTACTTATAACTAAGAGAAGTACTACTGTTTGTAAAATATATGTTTGAACAATTCTGTAAAACTTGTGTGGCCAATTCCACATTTCCTGTCTGGGCAATTCCACATTTCCTGTCTTTGATACAGCTTTACAGTAGAAAAGCATATGAATGTGTAAAGTTAGATAGACTTAACACTGGACTTCCGTCTGTGGTTCTCAAACAAGAGTGACTTTGTCCTCCAGGGGATACTGATGATGCTCAGAGCCATTTTTATTGTCACATTTCTTGTGATGCTGATAAGAGGCCAGGGAGATGGACAAATATCCAGTGTCACATTGGACAGCCCCCACAATAAACAACTCTGTCCGGGCCGGTGCTGTGGCACAGTGGGTTAATCCTCCACCTGAAGCGCCAGCATTCCATATGGGAGCCGGTTCTAGTCCTGGCCGCTCCTCTTCCAATACAGCTCTCTGCTATGGCCTGGGAGGGCAGTAAAAGATGGCCCAACTCCTTGGGCCTCTGCACCCGTGTGGGAGACCTGGAAGAAGCTCCTGGCTCCTGGCTTCGGATCGGCGCAGCTCTGGCCGTTGCGGCCATTTGGGGAGTGAACCAATGGAAGGAAGACCTTTCTCTCTGTCTCTGCCTCTCCTTCTCTGTGTAACTCTGCCTTTCAAATAAATAAATAAAATCTTAAAAAAACAAAACAAAACAACTCTGCCCACCCAAATGTCACCTCTGACCCAGGGGTACCTGCCCTGCTGCTTCCCTACAGCATCCTGCCATGCAGGTGCTTGGTACACTTCTGTAAGACAGACTCACACTTGCTCTTGGAAGTGAGATCTGACTCTTTCCTTGCTTATTTTAGAGGACAAAGTGTTTTAAAATCTCCTTGTAAACTGAAAGGGCCACCTTGGCTATCCCTCATGAAAAACACTAACAGAAGGGATACTGAGAGAAAAGCTCTGGAAAAAAATAGCCCACACTTATTGCTTTCTTTTCCTACTCCCATCCTTCTAGTAAAGAGTTTCTAAAAGGGGCCGGAATTGTGGCACGGTGGATTAAGCTCCCGCCTGCAGCACCAGCATCCCATACAGGCACTGGTTCAGGTGCTGGCTGCTCAACTTCCAATTCATCTCCCTGCTATTGCACCTGGGAAAAGCAGTGGAAGATCGCTGAAGTCTTTGGGCACCTGGGAATTGTGGGCACTGTGGGAAACCTGGAAGAAGCTCCTGGTTCCTGGCTCAGGTCTGGCCCGGCCATGGTGGTTGCGGCCACTTTGGGGTGGTAAACCAGCAGATGGAAGATATTCTTTCTCTCTCTCTCTCTCGTTCCCTTCCTCCATCTCTCTCTGTAGCTCTGTCTTTCAAATAAATAAAACAAACCTTAAAAAAATTGGTTTCCAAGAGGGGCCAATGCTATGGCATAGTGAGTTACGCTGCTGTTTTCAATGCTGCTCTGCTTCTGATGCAGTTCACTGCCAGAGTGCCTGGAAGGCAACAGAGGATGATCCAAGTGCATGGGGCTCCTGCCGCCCACATGGGGGACCTGGATGGAGCTCCTGGCTCCTGGTTTCAGCCTTGCCCCACCCTGGCTATTGCAGTAATTTGGGGAATGAACCAGCAAGTGGAAGAACACTCTCACCCCTCTTTTTCTCTCTTTTATCATCCTGCCTTTCCAATAAGTAAATCAATAAATCTTTTTTTTAAGAATTTCTAAGATAAATAAAATTACCTCCTTTAACTGTCAGGAACAGCAGAGTCATCTAAAATCGAGGTGAATGTCAAGCTAAAGGAACAAAGACAGCTTGTAAAAGATTCTTTAAACTCTAAGTTCTTCTTTTTCTTATACCTTGATTAAATTCTTAATAAATATAATGCTGAATTCGTGAATAAAAATGGTTGGAAGAAATAATGCTGCCGTAGCTGAAGTTTAATAATGATCAGTCTTCCACATTTATATTCTGACTTGATTTGCTATTGTTTACATATCTGTAGTACCACTAAGTATTAAATTCCTTGATTTGACAGGAGCATCTACCATCTATTACATTCTTTCATTTCTAAAGTACTTTGTGTTTGTGAGGCACACTATGTTCAACCACTATAAGCAAGACCTGAATGAAGACAAAGCATAGGTGGATATATAACACTTATATTAGCCACTAAATTTACAAAAAAGTTAATGCTATTTTTTTTAATATGAAGAATGGCTACTTAGCCACAAAACTACTAGAGCAACAGAAACAAACAGTTCATGAAAATACAGAATGTATATTTATATTTTTTGTATATAGGCAGTTTTTCTCATAATGCTAATTCTTCAATATCTATAAGCAGTTCAATGCTGACAACTGTCTTTCAATTATCTTCCTTGTAAATACACACACAATACTTAAATATATGTCACATAGATTTGTGTGCTGAAAAGACAGCTGCTGTCTCCGACTCCCAGACTCCCGAGCACCCTATGGCCCTTCTCTCTTTCCCTGGTTGGGCACTACTGTAGTTCTCTGTGCCTTAGGTCACGCCCTCCCATCTGCCCGGGTCTCGCCTCCTTACCTCCCTGCATGGATGCACACACTCAATGTGAGAGGCTTCTCAGCAACGGTGCTGTAGGATAAAGTGCTCTAGCCTCTGAGAAAGGCAGGTCAACTCTGGACTACCTACTGGAGTTGTTATGAAGATTACAAGAGGCAGCCAATGGCAAGCACTTGGTAACCCTTTGGTGCTTCTCTATTGCTGCGCCTCCTTCCTCATTCAGGTTCTGACGGACTGGAGGCCCTAAGACTGTGCTCTGCTTCTGTGGACTAAAGACATCTTATGCACCTGCCTAACTGCCCTTAATGGGAGAAACAGCTTTCATTCAACCAGAGCAGGCTGAATTAAAAGGCAAATATGACTGGTAGGACCTTCACTACATAATATGGATGGGCTTCATTTGAAGGGTAAGAATGACATCAAAATAGCATTTGGTCTTTTGTTCTGGAACAAGGATAAAAACCTTGAAAGGCCTATGCCAAAAAGTGCGATGTGAGGGAAAGGAAGAAACAAAATGCGAGGCTGGAAGACCAAAGACCAATTTCTTTACCTCACAGTTTTCCTGAGGGCTGCTCCACTGAGCTTTACTTATTCACAAAAACAAACCACAAAAAGGTTGAGGCCAAAATATTTATACACTGAGAGGCACACACACCTCATGGGAGCTGTGATGACAACCTCTGGTCCAAGCCTTGAATTACTGAACAAATGAAAACTTTCCAAAATGATCAAATGACAATTGTTAACTGGTTCGCCCACAAAGCTATGATGGGTCAGTCTATCAAACATGGAGTTAGATTGTGAAAATATAAAACTCAAATTAACATGGAGGAAGATATATCAAAAAATAAACAAGCCAACAAACAAAAAAAACCTCAAAGATGGTAAAAGGTACACTCAAGCAAACCAAGGCATGCCCGAAGCAGTCTGTTCCAAGAAGGACCAATACACGTGGCTACAGAGCTGCTCAGGCAGATGACAAGGGTCCTTCCACGTTCTCTATGGAGTATTTACACACATTTTCTCATTTCATCTCTAAAAGACCTTACAGAATATATACTATTGATATTTCTGCATTTTATGCATTAGAAGTCTCAGATAAACCTACTGAAAGTGCACACACCTAGTAACACAGTCTAGATCTGAATTCATGATTTCAAATAACACACCACATTCAGTTGTCCCTCAGAGTCCATGATGGATTGGTTCCACCAAAATCTGTAGACACCAAAATCCATGGATTTTCAAGTTCCTTGAATACACTGGTGCAGTATTTACCTATAACCTATGTACATCTTCTCATGTATTTAAATCATCACCAGATTACTTATCATACCTAATAAGGTAGAAATGCTACAAACATAGTTGTTATACTGTACTGTTTAGAGAACAATGGCAAGAAAAAGAGGTTGTTGTTCAGCAGAAACACATTTTTCCTGAATATTTTCAATCCATAGTTGTTGAAACCTTGGACGTGGGACCTGCAGATCTGAGGGTTGACTGTGATCCATATGCTTAGCCATCTTTTCATCTTTTCTTCCCACAAAGTCTCTAAAAATCTGATATCAAGAATTTCTTTCAAAGACTAAATCTTCTGAGAGTATACATAATTTTAAAAACCTTTAAGATTATCAAGAAAAAGTAAACATTTGGTAGCTAATGTTGAGAAAACTTTCACTAATGGAAATATTAATAATGTTTTAAAATCTGTTAGTCCCACTGCAAAGAAACAGAATTCTATAAAAATTGTAATAATCCCATGAATACTTCAGTTCAGGGGCAAAAGCAAATGGTATTAGCCTAAAGCATTCCTTGGTTTTGCCCTAGAAATGCCAATCTTTCAGAATTCACACGGAAGGACATCACACTTACTTTGACCTGAGGGTAGGACTTCTTGTTCTTCTCACTAGATGCGCCAGGAAGTCCACCATGGGATGGGCCTTCACAGACATAACGGAAACGAAATCCTCTCTGCAAAGGCAAACACAGAGCCAATAGGTTTGATAAACGCTTATTGAAACTTACAGTGATAGTTACATACAAACTTTTAGGTCTTACGTATACCGCATGAAAGAAAAACATGACTACGAAAGAGGGAGACTCTAAGCGAGAGTTACTCTCCCATCCTCTCCTTATGAAGGTGATATTGAGAGTGATTTGTGCACTCAGACATGGTTGAAAGGCCAGGGTCCTCAGCCGGCAGAACCTCTCATGCTGTGCACACGCGGACAGTAAACTGCTGAAGAGGCAAAGCCTCTGGACTTGATGTGCTATGCTTGTTTGAATCACAGCTTCCTCATCTCAAATTGCTACTGCCAAACTCTGAACTTGGCCAAGTTATTAAAAGTTATGCTTCTTTGACTCTTATTTAAAGGAATTCTTTTATCTACTGTTGGCAGTCAGTTTAGGGAGACAGAAATGTCTGCACCAGTGTTCCAGAACATATCATAGCTAGGCTGTCTATCTGGTGGGCTTCTCTCAACAGTTCAGAGGATAGACTTTTGTTTTTATGATAATTGACATGTGCAAGCTCAAGCTTGAATGCTAATCAACCTAAATGAATACAAACCAGATAGTCCCCTTAAATAGTATCTAACCCAGGAATTTTTAGTTTATTGATGAAGGGTTAGCTAGAAAGCTCTGCTTTGTGAACCACAGGCCAATAAACATATAAGTGCCACATGTTCTCATCTGTACAAGTAAGATTATACCAGGCCATCTTTTGAAGTCTACTTCAGTTCTAAACATTTTATGATTCATAAAGCTACCTTAATTATAATTAGGTATATTTGAATATAAAGAATAAACCCAGGACAGTTATGCAAATGGACCTCACTATCATATTAAAGGAGCTTTCATTCTATTTCCAGGAAGACTCAACTTCACAATGATGCCAATTTTTTGGCAGTGTTTGGTAGTCTATTACGTAGTCACTTGGCTGGATGGTTTTCCCTGCTCTCAAATTCACTCTGGGTGAAAAGAACATCAAGTTAATCTACACTAAGAGATATCCTCAGTATTCCTTGATTTTTATTGTGGGAATGACTCCACATAAACAGTGCTAGGCCATCAGACCATCTATAGTACCCCCACCCCACATGCTGCTTGTTGGTGGAGGGTTTCTAGCCCACACACTCATGTAAACACAAAGGACCGAGCAGCTCCAGGCTCATGGGCCGATGTCAAAGTTTCGCCCTCCTTAGGGCATCTCTTCATGCCTTGTAGGTCTTGTGGTCTCTGAGCGGTTCAGGTACTCTGAACTCATTTAAATCTCTGGAAACATCTGGAACTGTTCCTATATTCTCTGAGGACTTCCTGATTTCTAAAGAAGATTGGCCCTACCATATACTTCCTGGGGCAAGTAAGGCCTGATGTAAATTCTCTGGTCTGAGAGAGTTCCTCAAGGCACACCAGGACCTCTGCGATGCCTGATCAACTTATCAGAGAGGGACTTGAGAGAGCTCTTACATACAGTGCCTCAAAAAATTCCAAAGCTAAACACCAGGGCGGCCTTCCGAGGTGAACTTTTAGCAACAATTCCTGTTTTACTTCTTACAAAACTCAAATTGTAAAATAAGCTGCAGGGGCTGGTGTTGTGGCACAGCAGGTGAAGCTACTTCTTGGGATGCCCACATCTGCTATTGGAGTGCCTGGGATGGAGTCCCATCTCCACTTCCAATGCAGCTTCCTGCTATTTCACACCCTGGGAGGCAGCAGATGATGGTTCATAAACCAGGTTCCTGCAGTCTACAAGAGAGATCCAGATGGAGTGCCAAGATCCTGGCTTTGGCCTAGCCCAACCCTGCCTATTGCGGGTGTTTGGGGAGCAAAGAATCAAGTAGAAGATATCTTTCTCTTTCAAATAAATAAAATAAATTTTAAAAGAAAACAAGCTACACACTCAGCCTTATACTTTTTATAAGTAAGGTCTTTATTTCTGATAACTGACTGAAATTTCTAAAGGCATGAAAAAACAAACAGAATATGCAACAATTAGGCTCCAAAACTGACTAATCATAAAAATATTTATACTTGGCTGATAATCAGTTTAAAGACAATCTCAGTCTATAAGCAGGACTAGGTAACTAACACTGAATAACACTCAAAAAAGCTGGATATCATACAGATCAGTAGTCTCTGCTATGAGCCATCTCCCTCAGAGTTGAGGAATACCTGTGGCAAAGAGGCCCAAAGGAAAAAAGGACATTTTCTAATTTAAAACTCCTTTGGTATTTCTGGAAAACTACATACACAGAATGTTTTTGTATCTTACTGAGAATGGTGTCAAACAGAGCATACGCAAACAGGCATGCCTCAATAGAATGCTTATGGTTTGAAAACACTTAATAGGTACTACTCATGGTTGCCTAGGAGTATCTAAAGTTCTTTGTAAAGACATTTGTAACCCGAGATTGAAAATTTATAATTCATTTTCCGGTAAGATAAGATTTCATCAAGTGCATACGTGAGATGTGTTTCTGATTCCAAATTTCTGAGATTACAGGTTTGCCAATCCACAACCATTCATCTCCGTAACTCCATTTGCTTCAAATGAGTATTCAACCTCAAAGGCAAGGCCATGTGTATCCGGTCAGAAAGGCTGACTTAAACATAGCCCTTCTACTTTCACTGAAGTCAGGCATCAAAATTACATCAATTTGGCTTACACTTTATCCACAGATAATAAATTAAAATTTTACATTAACCCTTCAAGTAAATTTTAATTTTGGGACTACATAAGCCCTACAAGTCAATTTTTCCTTGTAAGTGAAGGCCTATAATAATGAATTGCCTGTTAGCATTCTTCTTATAGAAGCAGGCATTTAGTGTAGAAGTTAAGGTACTGCTTTGGACAACCACATCCCATAACAGTGAGCTTGGGTTTGAATCTCTGCTCTGCTCCTAATTCCAGATTCTTGTTAATGCCCTGGGAGGCAGCAGGTAATGGGTCAGATAGTTGGTTGCCTGCTACCCATGTGGGAGACCTGGATTGAGTTCCTGGCTCCTGGTAACACCTATCCTCACCCTGGGGTGGGCATTCGGGGAATGAATTGTGCTCTCTTGCTTTCTCTCTCTTTCTCCCCCATCTGTTTCTCTCCATTTCTCAAATAAACACTAAAAAATTTAAAATATTCTAATTATAGTGATATGTTCATGAAAACATGTATTTGAAAATATACTTTGGTATGTAGATATATACATTTTATTTGATTTATTAATGGATTACCCAGATCTTACAAGCTAGGAAATTTTTCAGAATGCCAGATGTAGAATTCTACATAGAATCTCAGGGGATAAAATTCCACGGGAGGGTCTTTTAGGGAATCAGTGCCCTGCGAGAAATCACCACTACAGGGGGAAACAAAGGCAATTTTTCCCAGCAATGTGTAGAGACAGGATGTGCCACTTACAAGGAAGGATGACAATGCCCCAAAGGCTCAAGTGGAATTCCTATCCCCACATCAAAAATTTGCACCTATTTTTGGCCTCTGGTGAGCATTAAGACATTTACATACTTTACACGCTGACCAAATCTTATATACATATAATGTTGTGATTCTGAAAGCCATAATGCTGTGTTTACTTTATTTAAGTTCTTGACTTGTGTTCAATGTTACAAAACGCAGAACTGTTATATACTCACTCACCTGAATAGGAAAAGACGACTTAAGAAAGGAATCGCAGTCTCAAGAGACAGGTGTGTGCATCCTCAGTCTCACACAAACATGATAAGCACACCCATTCAGAGATTCAGTGACTCTGTCCTCACTCTGTAGGGGATGATACCATTACTTCTATCCCCTACTAACTGAATCCTCCCATAGGTGGGTATTAAAGATTCTCTTCCCTTCTCTTTCACAGCACCGGTCCCATCAATTTCCAGTAAGTAATTATCCACAGACTTGCAACATGGTAAGGCACCCCTGTCCATTCTGGGCTATCTCTACAGAATCTAAGACTAACAGTCTGATAAGATAAAATATTCCTCTCTTGATTCAAAGAGGCTGAGTCCAAAGCTAACACCGGAAGGAAGAGAACTCCACAGTCCAGTCAAATGCTTTACGTCCCACTGGGATTTCTTACCTTGAGTTCCATGTTCCAAAGACAGAACAATCAAGGTTGGAACTACTAAAGTAAGGAGGAAGGCTAAGGAGTACTACAAGTCTGAGGACATGAACAATGGATGCAACTTAGTATATGTGCACTGCAAATATATTTCCTTATAAATGAAAATAAATGGAACAATCTACACCTTTCCTGGGAGAGGCTGGTTAGCTAAGATGGTAGAGATAGCAGAATGTCAAGGGTTTATGATTAGAATTTTATCGAACTAAGTACTGAAGCTCAAGACAGTATGAAAAATGATAAAAAGAAATATAGACAAAGTTTTTACTTAACTTGGCAGGTAGTTGATCTTCCTTTTAAAATTTATTTACTATTTTTCAAGGCTTGGGATCTTAATATCAGACATAGGGATCTAACGTTTAAAGTAAAATCCCACCCCTTTAGTCTTCTTACCTGTTTAGGTTGCTCTAATATTTGAAGGAATGGGCCATCTGCTAAAAAAACAAAAAACAAAAAACAACAAATAGAAACCAAAAGAAACTGTGAGGCTTCTCAAAGTTGAGATAAAATGTAAAGCAAATTCAAAACTGAAACTGTTTTTAAGTAGAGATTTCAAATCAATTTTTAAAGCTAATTCCACAGGGATACCATTTCTCATTCTCATTGGAAATGTTGAATCTGTCCTTTATTAGACAACAGTTTTACGATTTCAGAGAACCACCATAAACAGACATTTGTTGAATGGTGATGGCACACTGCCCAACCCGACAAAAGGCATGATGGCTGGCAAAGATTAAGATGTCCACAGCCTTCAGGAGCTGGGCTCCAACAAAACATTTTGACACAAACACCGACTACACGCAGCAACCACTTCCTGCAACTAGGATATTTTCTTTTGCCTTCACATCATTGGATACTCACTCTTACTCCTCAAAGAGAATATATTTCATGTGAGAGAAAAGAAACTGAGCTAGCAACCTTCGTGTGTGAAATACACGGATGATGATCTCAGCCTACCTGCTATCCCTTGCACTACGTTTCTGTTCCTTTCCCTGACCCAAAGCCCCAAACGCTGCCATCACTCCTTGACTGGTTCATTTGTTCCACCTCGCCTCCTCAATTCTATTTGGTCTACCAGAAATGGTGAATTTTACTTCTTAATCCATAACAATGTTTACAGAAAAATTTTTAATATGATCCTCTCAATATAACATTACATAAAATTCTAAAAGTAATTTAACTGGATCAATGCATACCAAATACTCAACAAAAAAAAACTGAGAAAACTAGGCTTAATCTATACTCCCAAGTATATCTATGTTGAAAATTGAAAGGAAAATCAGAATATTTGACAGCAAATACATAAATTTGTTTCATATGACAAAGTGCCTAACCTCCTCAGTTGTTTATGTCAACAGAACAATAACCTTTAGCTCTGCAGTAAATACAAGCACTTGGTCAATCTCTTTTTCTGAATGTAAATTAAGATTCTTGGTAATAAAAATATCCTAGGAGAATGCTTCTGTGTCCATTTAATCTTCACTGTCTTTCAGCTAGAAGCTCAAGATCTGTTATTTTGGATAAACAAATTGGTCAAGATGAGATAAATCTTCAAGTTGAAATTAAACTGTAACTTGGAAGAGAATTTATTTTTATCTTTTCAGTATTATGATGAATCAGGATAAGGCTAGAGAACTATAGGAAACAAAGGTATAATTATTTCCTGTTATTATTCAAGAAAAGTTACAAGGAAGTCAGTTGAAAAATGATTGATTGCATTTGAAGTGAGACACACAAGAAAGGAAACTATGGAAAAGCACTGACCAATGTCCTGATATAGTGAACTCTCTTCTTTTATGTGTATGAAATTCAGTGCTGGACATTGTAAAGTATTTTTAGAAAAGTAACTACAAATATAAAATTCAAAAAAAAAAAGACTAGAATTTGGGTTAGTGAAACTGGAAATATTTTCATACTACCAACATGCAGTCTGTATGACAAAGTAAAAACTAAGCATTTCCTCTAGAATGCTACAGGGTCACTGTATCAAGAAGACGGGCCCATCACTGTGATGATGTCATGGAAAATAAGGGAGTTGGAACATGTTTACATTTAACTTCAAGTCTCACTTCTTGTTAACTCTTCTAAAAATACTTGTGGTTTTGCCATTATTTTTCTTGTAGGATTTAGTTTCCTTTAAATATGTGAAATTCCATGTGAAATAGGGTCATTTTTCTCTTTCAGCAAACACATTCAAGAGTTAAATCCACTAGAAAATTAGATTTGATATGCATGCATTTGCATTAAGGCCAACTTTCTCCAGGCCACATTTCGGTGCCATGACATCCCACTGTGCAGAGAAATTTTAATTACAGCACAACATTATAAACTTAAGAGTTGTACCGTATCTTCTAGAGTTTTCAACAAGTGGTAGATCTACTAATGGTTTTAGATTTCAAGAACTCTACAAGGAGTGAGCATTTGGCCTATTTAGGTTTAAACACCAGTTAAGATGCTCACGGCCCATATCAGAGTACCTGGGTTACTACCTTTCTAAAACTCCAGCTTCCTGCTACTGCAGATCATGGGAGGCAGTGGGGATGGCTCAAGTACAAGGGTTCTTGCCACCCATGCGGGAGACTTGCATTAGGTTCCCAGCTCCTGGCTTTGGCCCTGGCCTGGTTCTGGCCACTGCAGGCATTTAAGGAGTGAACCAGTAGATGAGAGGGAACCCATGCACGTGAGCTCTCTGTTTCTCTGTCTCTGTTCCTGTGTCTCTGCCTCTCAAATAGTAGCAAACTAAAAGGTAAGCTTCCTGCTTTCTTCAAAAAAAAATCTATAAGATTAAAAAAAAATCTATACAAAAATTACAAGTCAGTACTGGTTTAGATAACACCTCTATTCATTTAAAACTGAAATAAAACCTTCCTTAAACAAATGGATAAGGAGGAAGGAGAATAAGGGAGGAAGAGGGGAGGGAGAATTATACCTATGAAAGACAGGAAATCCTTTATATTATTATATTAGTCCTTTACATTAAAAATTTTTGAAAAAATAGATTTTAAAAAAATGACAGGGTAATAAAAACTGGAAAATAAGATTATAGGTATAATTTCAAAAGTTTTTCTAAAATTAATTCAAGAATTTCTAAAAAGAATGAAACCCTGACCACAAAATATTTACTTAGATGGTTCTTTTAATTATCTTATTTCTATGCCCATAAACCTAAAGAAAAAATAATACAAAAAAAACAGTTGCCTCAGGATATTGTTTGGAATTCACATGGCATTAAATGGAAATATGTATATTTCCTGAGGGTAGAACCAAATTCTTACATTTTCAATAAAATATTAATATGACATAAAATACTTTGAACCTCAGAATAAAAAAATTTTCAGGAAACACATACACTACCACGGCATTTACTTGTTCACAAGTAGCTGATTTAGAGTTCAAACCGGACATGGTTTCGCAACACCTCAGTCACAATGGCCTTAAAAATGTCTTGCAGGGTAAAAAGAGAAAGGCCAGTGTAGTGTAACTTATCCTAGCCAAGGATGACGTATAGATGCGTTTTCCCCTCCTGAAAACTCCTAACGACATAAATGCAGAAAAACAATCTCATCTAAACAATGGAAAGTAAGAACCAGCGTGATCATAAAAATTTTACATGAGAATGATGTAAGTTGGATAAAGTCTCAAGGAAAGCAAGGCCATGGTAAATAAAGCATCTGAAGTTCACTTCTGTGATTACCATTCTGCTCTGCACACAACCTTCAGAAAGCACTCACACTGCTTCTGAACACCTGTTAAGTCCATCCATGATGTAACGAGTGGAAAGGACATGAAAATAGCCATCATACTAAGCTTACGTACAATCAACAAATAAAAAAGAGACTCGATTTTCTAATCACTCATGCGAGATTAAGCAGCTCGTGAATGAAGATAGCCAACAGTTACATGAGAAGGGAGGATTGTTATTGTGACTTATATCCAACTGGTCAGAATAGAAAGCTAAGGGGTTAGCATCGTGGCGCAATAGGTTAAGCTGCTGCCCACAATGCTGGCATCCCATTATGAGCACCAGTTCAAGCCCCAGTTGCTCTATTTCTGATCCAAATCCCTGCTAATGCACCTGGGAAAGCAGCAGAAGATGGCCCAAGTGCTTGGGTCCCTGCCACTTAGGGAGACTCAGATGAAGTTCCAGGTTCCAAGCTGTGGTCTGGCCCATACCCGGCCATTTTGGCCATCTGGAGAGTGATCAGGAATATGGAAGATCTATCTCTCTGTGCCTGTCTCCTCTCTCTCTCTCTCTCTGTAACTCTTTTAAATAAATAAACCTTTTAAAAAAAGAATATAAAGCTAAAAGCTAAGATAATTTTTCTACTGCAATGGTTTTCATGTTGGTATACTTCATTTCCCTATGCCTGGCATATTGGCCGGCACACAGATCTTCAGACAAATGTTTCTGGAAGAGAACAGAGCAGTGGAGATTGCCTCATGTGACTCTGGGACACAGCAGAGTTAAAAAGAAGTGAGAGGTAAGATGACTGGGACAAAAGGAAAATCCTTTCATTCAGTAGAGAAATTTCTTCTGAGCTATTCTAGCAGATATTAGCAACCACAGGGTGCTGTGCACGTGGGTAGGTGAGGGGAAGGATTTCTGTGCAAACACATTTCACATTTCAACAAAGGACACTGAAAGACTGGTCTCTAAAGCATTCACCACCACTTCCTTTCCATGTACATCCCTGAATTTCCAAAAGAGACTATGAGAAAATGCTCAATTAAAAAAATAAACATGAAACGAAAACAAGGAAACAAGGATGAGTTTTCTTTACCTGTTGGTGGTGGCATCCCAGGTTGAAATAATTCAGTACCAAATAGTGAAGGATTCAAAGTGTCCAAATGAAACATCTGCGGAGAACAAAGTTTAGAACTAAGGTGACACTCCTGAAACAAGAATGAGAGCTAAACGCAACAACCTGAAAACATCCGCAATCAAGATTCCAAAATACCTTCATGAGACATAATTAAGTTTATATGTGAATGGAACTTTATATAAGGTTGGACTATGTTCATGTAACAAAGAGATAGAAGAAAAAACAGCTTAGGGACGGGTGTTATAGCACAGTAGGTTAAGCCATGATTTGAGATGCCTTTACCCCATGTCAGAGTACCAGTCCTGGCTACTCTGCACCTTTGATCCAACTCCCTAGTAATATGCCTAGAATGAAGCCGATGCTGGCTCAAGTACCTGAGTTCCCGCCAGCCATGTGGGAGACCCAGATGGAATTCCCGGCTGCTGGCTTCAGGTTGGCCCAGCAATAGCTGTTGTGGCCATTTGGGGAGTAAACCAGTAGATGGATCTCCCTCCCCCCCCCCCCCCCTCTCTCTCTCTCTGTGTGTGTGACTTGATCTTTCAAATAGTTTTTAAAAAATCTGAAGGAGGAGGAGGGGGGGGGATGAGAAGAAAAAAACGAGGGGAGGAGGAAGAGGAGAAGAGCTTAGCTATGAAGTACCCAGAGGCAAGGACTTGGTGCAACTTGCCTACCAGTATATCTTGAGGACCAAGTGCATGCTTATCACAGAGTGAGGTCCTTAATAAATATTTCTTGAATGAATATTTGAAGCTTGTATTTTCTTAAGAAACACAAAATAGGCATACAGCTCTAGAAATCCATGTGATCTTTCATGATGGTAAACACCTCTCAAATCTAGCCACACAAGGCCTCAAAGAATTATAGATACTAGCTCTGTAACAATTTACAGAACAAATGAAAATATAATTTACAGTCCAAGGAGTGGATAATGGAGCTCACTTTTTTTTTTAAAGACTTAGTTATTTATTTGAAAGACAGAGTTACAGAGAGGCAGAGGCAGAGGCAGAAAGAGGGGTTTTCCATCCGCTGGTTCACTCCCCAAATGGCCACAGCAGCCGGAGCTGCACTGATCTGAAGCCAGGAGCTTCTCGGTGTCCCACACAGGTGCAGGGGCCCAGGAGATGCCAGCACTGCAGGCGGCAGCTTTACTTGCTTCACCACAGCACCGGCCCCTGAGCTCACTGTTTTTCATTTAATTTTTAAACCTTTACTTTTCTAGTGCAGTGCAAAATATCCATAATTTAGAACAATGGACTTCCCAAAGATGTCCACATCCTAACCCCCAGAACCTGTGAATGCTGCTTTATAGAGCAAAAGAGACTCAGCACATGTTAGTCAGGTAAGAGCGTTATTCTGGGGCTGGGGCTGGGGCTGTGATGTAGCGGGTAAAGCCACCACCCGCAGTGCCGGCATCCCATATGAGCGCCAGTACAAGTCCTGACTGCTCCACTTCCAGCTCTCTCCTGGGAAAGCAGAAGATGGCCCAAGTCCTTGGGCACCTGTAGCCCCATGGGAGACCTGGAGAAACTCCTGGCTCCTGGCTTCAGATAGGCACAGCTCCAGCTGTTGAGCTAACTGGAAAATAAAGAGAGAGGAAGACTCCTCTCTCTCTCTTCTGCCTCTCCTTCTTTGTTTAACTCTTTAAAATAAATTAATAACTTTTTTTAAAAAAAGTAAATATTTAAAAAAGAATGCTATTCTGAGACTATTCTGCATTATCTGAGTGGGCTGGACAAGAGGAATCAGGAGGTCAATGTGTATGTGATGAAGGAAGTGTGACAACTCAATCAAGAGGTTGGAGTGATGGAGGGTTCACAGGCCAAGGAACACAGGCAGCCTCCTGATCAGGGGTCGGGAACGTGCCACCCAAGGGCCATACAATGCCCATGAAACCATTTGTTCTGGCCTTGTCAAGGCAACCACAGACAGGACTTCAAATTCAGTAAACCTAAAGCAGGCTAATTTTAAGTTGATAATTTTGTATGTCCTGAGAACAATTTTATAACTATCTAAATAGCCCTTGGCAGCAAAGGGGTTCCCACACCTGCTCGAGAAGCATAGAATTGCAAGGGAAAGCCTCCAGTAGGAATGCAGCCCAGCCAACACTTTGATTTTAGAATTCTAACCTCCACAATTTATCAGAATAAGCTTGTATTGTTTATAGTCACAAGTTGGTGATAATCTGTACGGCAGCAATAGAGTGGGCATGTAATGTATTTTCACAGAATTAAACTCATAGCTCAATAAACTATTAATATTTTTAATAGCCAATATTACAACTTGTCTTCTTCTCCTTATTTGCAACCTATTGAAAGCTCTTTCTTGGATGCCTGGGAACACAGCATGCCTAGTTAAATCAAGAATTAGAAAAACACAAAACTTCAGTTGAGGAACAGAAAATGTGCTCCATGTTAAAGTTGAACAGTAAAGCTAATCAAGCTATTCATTGCTTGCTGGAAACACAGCAATGAAAAAAATTTGTAAACATGGGCCCCGCTTCACACAGGGTGTTCACCAGTATCAGAGCCACAAGGATGACCTGGCAGAAAATCTCCCCTGCTGTGGTCCTCCAGGGGCCTGACGCGGCTGCGCAGAGGGCACAGGCACCAGGAGCGGAGGAGCAGTGCTGTGCTGCAGCTTAGGCTGCGTACGGTCAGTCAAGGGAAGACACTCAATTCCGGAATACATTCAAACACCGAGGACATGTGAACTTCAGGAAATAAAAACCATCAAGCTCAAGACAAGAAGAAAAACAAAAAGATCTGCCAGGACCTCTCCCCTCAAAAATGGAAATATCAGCACATGCCCCACCCCTGTAGCTGAGGATCACAAAAATGCCCACATGAGAAAAACTTTCGAAATGAATATTCTTGCAGGCTTTACTTTCGGCCGCCTAAAGGCCTGTCTCCTGGTGATAAGATTTCCTGTGTGTAGACAGGAAAGCACGGTTTAAAACCAAGCAGAAACAGCCTCATGCTTGCTGGAGTTTGCCTTCAAGTGTTAGAGATGGCATATTAAAAGCGAAAGGTAAAACAGAGGGTTTAAATAACACAAGTAGCCATGTGTCTTTCACACTATAGTCAAAGAAAATGTTCCTAGATTTATCTGGTATTACCATTTTTACAATAAAACCACAAAGGAGCATCTTAATGTAAAAAGCAGTGCATACTCATTCTGTGTAAACCCATCAGGACATGACCCCACAAGTTACGAGTGCTATACAGTCTATTTTATTTATATGTAGAAACAGTTAAGAGCTCCCTGAAAGTATTTCATTTTTGGTTTTATTTTTCTGGATGATCCTTTGCAAGTATAGCACTGGAAAATTCATTGTTATAGATGGCTGCCACTAAAATTTAAATATGACATGTCACATAATTAAATCTAGGACCAAGATGTCCTGATACCCAGGATTCCCTCTCTTTATCTAGTGTAGCAAGCTACATCTTTCAAGTCTCTGCCTGTACAGACCTCCTTCAGAAAGTCCTCCCTGACTCTGCTGTTCCCCCATGTAGCACGTAGTGATCCCTCTCAACATTTCTGTCCCATTCCGTGCAGACAACTACCACAGCATCTATCACCTTATGGAAACTGCCACTCTGCCTCCCATGACATAGGCAGCATCATGAAACTAGGGTCTATATGTCACTTCATCTTATCCCTATGAAGCCAATGTTGTCATACAGCTAGGCCCCAATAAACAGCTGGAATACATCTCACAGCTTTAAATACTTTTTAAAACTGTTACATTCAAAATAGGGACAGGTATTTAGCATAGTGGTTAAGCCACCACTTTGGACGCTCACAACCCATATCAGAGTGCCTGGTTTGCGTTCCAGTTCCAGCTCCCAAAGTTAGCTTCCTGCTAATGTGCAACCTGGGAGGCAGCAGGTGATGAGCTGGGACCCTGCTACCCACATGGGAGACCTGGATTGTTTTTCCAACTTCTGGCTTCGGCTCAATCAGCCTTGGCTGTTGCAGGTACTTAGAAAGCCAGCAAATGGGAGATCAATCTCTCTCTCTCTCTCTCTCTCTCTCTGCCTTTCAAATAAAAATAAGTAACAAATAAATTTTTAATATTGCCATTTTAATTCTCCTAGAGTCTATAAACTGATTTTAAATGTTTTCGCATATATACATATCTGTGTGTGTATGTATGTATGTATGTATAGACAGACAGATGATATAGATAGATAGAGAAGCAAAATTTTAACAAGCAACATAGGACTTCTGGACTATTCAATACTTAATAAGCTTTAAATTTTCCAAAGTAAAAAGTTGGTGACATGGTATAGTGGGTAAAGCCTCCACCTGCAATGCCAGCATCCCATAAGGGTGCCAGCTCAAGTCCCAGCTGCTCTACTTATGATCTAGCTCCTGCTAATGCACCTGGGAAAGCAGTGGAAGATGGCCCAAACCCTTGGGTGCCCTGTACCTACATGGGAGACCTGGGCAGAACTCCTGGCTCCTGGCTTCAGCCTGGCCCAGCCCTGATTGTTGCGACTATTTGGGGAGTGAACCAGCAGATGGGAAATCTCTGCCTCTCTCTCCTGATCTCTCTCTCTGTAACTCTGCCTTTCAGAATAATAAAATGCATCTTAAAAAAAAAAAAGCTAGATGGAAAATAACAAGACACTTATGCCCTCACATAACTGTTAATATAATAAACACAAATAATGCAATGTTCTCAAAGCACATTCATTAGTCCTTGAGTCTTCTCAACACCCTTATGAATATGCAGCTAGCACTCCCACTTTGTGGGTGAGACATGTGAGGGTCAAGGGAACTAAGCAATTCTTTGAGTTAAAAGAGCTGCTCGGCCAGCGCCGCGGCTCAATAGGCTAATCATCCGCCTGCAGCGCCGGCACACTGGGTTCTAGTCCCAGTCGGGGTACCGGATTCTGTCCCGGTCGCTCCTCTTCCTGTCCAGCTCTTTGCTGTGACCTGGGAGTGCAGTGGAGGATGGCCCAGGTCCTTGGGCTCTGCCCCTTCATGGGAGACCACCTGACTCCTGGCTTCGGATCAGCGCTGTACGCCGGCCGCAGCAGCAATTGGGGAGTGAACCAACAGACAAAGGAAGACCTTCTCTCTGTCTCTCTCTCTCACTGTCCACTCTGCCTATCAAAAAAAAAAAAAAAAAAAAGCTGCTCAGGGGCAGTCTACACTTACATAAAAAATTCTCAGTCCAGAGGTCTCTTCACTACACAAATCTGCTTCCTCAATAGATGAGTTTTAAATAAATATTTTAAGGGGCCTCGGTGGTTTGAGATGTGTTCTTCCTCAAGAAAAGGATCACTATATTCCTAAATCTATAAATATGAAAAATATGAAACTTGTATAACTAAAATAAAATTTTTTTTAAAAGAAGAAAAACAAACAAACAACAACTGTAATTCTTAGTACCTGTGCCCTTATTTGGAAATAAGGTTTTGTAGATTTAATCAAATTAGGATGAATTCATACTGGATAAGGGAGGACCCGCCATCTAACAACTGATAACACTGCAAGTAAAAGGAGGAGGATATTTGGAAACAACGACACAGCAGAGATGCACAGTCAGAAGGGGTGTATGTCAGTGGAATAGGCATTGGAGAGATGCAGCTAAAAGCCAAGGGAAGTCAAGGACTGGCAGCCCACGCCAGAAGGCGGGAGACAGGGGTGGGCCAGATTCTCCCTCAGAACCTCCATAAGGAACCAACCAAGTCTTCATTTTGAATTTATTGCCTCCAGAACTCTGAGAAAATGTATTTCTGTTGTTTTAAGCCATCAGGTTTGTAGGATTTGCTGTAGCAGCCCTGTAGTAGCCATCATTTGAATTGCAGTGTAGACAATTTGCAAGCAACCATGTGTGGTAGCAGGGTCTAAGTTACTCATCTTATGTGACACATCCTTTCCAACCTTACATGGAGAGGCAGGGAAACTGAAAAAAAAATTTAAAAACAACTACCAATTTTACTAATATTTAATTACTAATGTTATCTTTGTCCATTTTGGAATATAAATGCATCTAAATAAAATTATCAGAGAGATGATAGCACTTACTTGTTCATGTCCTCTCAAATAGTGGTCGTCGTCTGCCATTCTGGAGCTGTATATTAAAACAAACACAACAAAGCTGTAACACCAGAATGAAGCATGTTCAGCTAGTTGTTAAGGTACTAGGTAAGCCACTCATGGTCCATATCAGAATGCCTGGGTTTAATACCCTGCCCTGGCTCCTGACTCCAAGTTCCTGCTAATGGGACCCTAGGAAGCAGTAGGTGATGGCTTAACTACTTGGGTTCCCATCATCCACACGGGAAACCTGAATTTGGTTCCCAGGTCCAGGTTTCAGCCCCAGCCCAGATCAGACTATTTCAGGCATTTACGGAGTTAACAAGCACATGGCAGCTGACTCTCACACTCCCTCTTTCTCTCTCTGCCTTTCAAATAAATAAATAAAAATTTTAAAAATCCCATCAGCAGGCTGGTGCTGTGATTCAGTAGGTTAAACTGATGCCTGCAATGCCAGCATCCCATGTGGGCCCCGGTCGTGTCCTGGTTGCTCCACTTCCAGTCCTGCTTCCAGCTAATGCACCTGGGGAAGCAGTGGAAGCTGTCCCAAGTACTTGGGGTCCTGCACCCATGTGGGAGACTTAGATGAAGCACCTGACTCCTGGCCTTGGCCTGGCCCAGCCCTGGGCATTGTGGTCATTTGCAGAGTGAACCAGAGTATGGAAGATCTGGAAGATCTTTTTCTCTCCCTCTCTGTAATTTTGCCTTTCAAATAAAACACATAAATAAATATTTAAAAAATTCTATCACTATGAAATTCATGTAGGGACATTATTCTAGGAGTACCAAATATAATGCTTTTTAAAAGACCTTAGAAGGAGGGCACGGTGTAGCTGTCCTCTTTGGTATCTAAATCTAACAGCAGGGAGACTGCATAATAGAAGAATCACCAGTAACATATGACCCAAAACTCTCACATTAAGCTTACAACAGTGCCCTGAGTTTGGTACAACTGTTCTTTATCCTCTGTATAAAAATCTTCCATACTTGAATTCTTAGTGGCTATTTCTTTTTATCGCCTTCTAAACTTAAAGAGTTTCTAGTCTGAGTTCCTTGTGTACTCATGTTATTTCCCAGCTCTGCGTGAACTCTATGATGGTCCCGAAATTGATTCCAAGTAGTCTACAAGCTGTTCCAGTTGGAAGCCTTGGAAGGACCTGATCAGGGGAGGGCTGAGGGCTCCAACAGCATACCACACGCTATCCTCTAGTGCTTCTCATGCCCACTGAGGCAGGCCACTTTCCCACCATTGTCAAAGCAGTATAGCAAGTCTAACATCAACTGTGCCATAAAAATGTAAAACCAAGATCCCTTATTACCAAGGATTTAATCAGCTGCAGCCAGGTATAAAAACACTTTAGGGGCCAGTGCTGTGGCTCACTTGGTTAATCCTCCGCCTGCAGTGCCAGCATTCCATATGGGTGCCAGGTTCTAGTCCCGGCTGCTCCTCTTCCAGTCCAGCTCTCTGCTGTGGCCTGGGAGGGCAGTGGAAGATGGCCCAGGTGCTTGGGCCCCTGCACCCGCGTGGGAGACCAGGAGGAAGCACCTGGCTCCTGGCTTTGAATAGGCACAGCGCCAGCCATAGCGGCCATTTGGGGAGTGAATCAATGGAAGGAAGACCTTTCTCTCTGTCTCTCTGTCTGTCTATAACTCTACCTGTCAAAAAAACAAAACAAAACAAAACAAAAAACACAGAACTTGCAGTTAAGGACTTCTATCCCTTCTTACTCTGAAATAGTGAGATATTTCTAAATAGTTAGTTTTGGTTACAATTAGATTCTACTTGTTATTGTCAATCAGATGTAAAAAAACAAACAAACAAACAAAAAAAAAACAAAAAAACACTTTAGTCCCTAGCAATCTTCTCTTACCCACAGGCACTCATAAAAGAACCACATGATCAGACAAATAGAGTATCCACAATCACTTATCATTTGGTATTTATTGTTTAAGAAATAGCCTTATTATTTTAAATATGAATAATTTAATTTAATTTAGATTATATTTTAGATACATGACATGAAACCTGAGGTTTGTAAGAAGCGGGGTTGAAGGCAAATATTATCTGTGAGGCACGTTTTTAAGCCTTTTTCCATGAAACCTCTAAAGCACTCAAGGGCACTTGGGGCTGCAGCTGAGAATGCTAGCTGTCCACCCGAATGTGTTCTGTCTTCTTCCACAGCAGTAGTGATGCAGCGGGCAGCGTGACTTCTCAGCTGCAGTACAGCCCGCACGTCCTGGGAGACAGAGACAGCCGTCCGACAAAATGCTCTCTGGTGGAATGTCAGAACTGTTATGTGCGACTCCCAGGGCTGGCTTCAGGCCCTTGACATGCTTCCCCTGTGTTTTGTTTTTCCCTTTCCTTCAGGATGAAACCCAGATGTGGGGAAGAGCTGGCTCCTACCACTGGGGTGATGATGAAGAGACTCAGATAAGTAAGATGGAAGGAATCTGGACCTTTGAACGCCACCATGAGACAAAGCAGCTCTAACGATACAGGCTCCTGCTGGTGGTGATGTGAGAAAGAGACAAACTTCTTTGTTCTTCAGCCCAGTGTACTGCAGGGTGTCTCTGGTAAAACACTCTAATGAATACACTGCTTAACACTTCCATAAGCACAAAGCCTCCAAAAAGAAACCTGACTTCTGATGAAATCAGCCTGCTGGAGCGCTGTGTGTCTGATGAAGAGGGAGAAAGGCTCAGGAGGACTTCTAGGGGGACGGAAAGCAAGGCCGAACTTTAGCAAAAGGGAGAAGGACAGCTCTGAGTCCTGCTGGACATGACATTCTTGCAGATTTGCGGGGAACTACTTTCTTACAACAAGAAACTACTGGTTGAAGATACTCAACCAGTTGCAAACAAATATATCTCAATTGAGAGACAATCAGTTAAAAAAGGAAAAACCAGGGACAGGCATTTCATCTAAGAGTTAAGATGTCCCACATCACATAAAAGAGTGCCCAGGTTCAATTCTCGATGCTAGTTCCTGATTTCAGCTTCCTGTTAATGTGTGCCCTGGGAGGCCAGTGGATGGGAGGAGAGTTCTGTCCCTCTCTCAAATAAATTGTTTAAAATAAGTATTAAAAAAATAAACAAATAAAAAAAAACCTGGAAAATTGGCCCCAATACAGGATAGTAGAATTAGGTCATTCAAAATGCAAGATTTCTGCCACTGCTGTGTATCAACTAGACTCACTGCGGTCTCTTTTTTTAACCTGTAAAGTGAAGCTTTGATGGAATGGACTCCTGAAAAAAGTCCTGAAACATGCAGTTTAGCTGACAAACGTCTATTCAATGAACACATCACTTAAGTCATAACATTTTTTGAAAAACCTGAATTTTTATATGAATCTGTAATTGTGCACCTATACTAAAATTTTATGTGTATGTTTAAATATTTAACAACATTAAGGGATCATTAACATAATTTTCAGTTATTTGAAGAATAGTGGTTAAAAAGGTTGCAAACTTCCCTATCCTTAGAACACCACAGGAGGCCAGATGTCCAGGAAATTTTTTTTAAAATATTTTTGACAGGCAGAGTGGACAGTGAGAGAGAGAGACAGAGAGAAAGGTCTTCCTTTGCCGTTGGTTCACCCTCCAATGGCTGCCGCGGCCGGCGCGCTGCGGCCGGCGCACCGTGCTGATCCGATGGCAGGAGCCAGGAGCCAGGTGCTTTTCCTGGTATCCCAAGGGGTGCAGGGCCCAAGCACTTGGGCCATCCTCCACTGCACTCCCTGGCCACAGCAGAGAGCTGGCCTGGAAGAGGGGCAACCGGGACAGAATCCGGCGCCCCGACCGGGACTAGAACCTGGTGTGCTGGTGTCGCAAGGCGGAGGATTAGCCTAGTGAGCCGCGGCGCCGGCCCAGGAAAATTTTTAAAAGTCACCTTTTTTTGTCAATAATCTGCGCTGATCTCCTGAATATTTTCAACCTTTGCCTACAGTTTTCAAAATCAGAGACTGTTGATTTGTGGAACTGACAGAAACCATTCAGTACCATTATTGCACTGCTCAGATATATCTTAAAACTGTGGTCTTCCAGAGCTTTAAATGTGTGGAACCAACATAAAGCAGCCCTCATGCTAATTCAAAACATAACTGTAGTTCCTTTAATAGAACAGATGCTGTGTTATTAGCATGATCACCACTGCACTATAGATAAAACCTTAGCAGAGATCCCTAAATTGTAGGCACTGGACAAACCACCTGGTTCAACGATCTTCCTCCAGTAAATTCCCCATGACTTGGAACACTAATTTGTACCAAAAGACCTCGGTTTTTAGAGCCCAGCAACATTCCCAGGGACACTTCCAGGGCGGTCAAAATCTGAACTTCTACAGCCTTCGCAAGACAGTTACATTCACTGTGAAGAGTTGAGGTAAGAGTGAGCTGATGTGATGTCAATGTTAATTCACAATTTAAAGGTAAAATGCCAAAAGAAACCGAGAATCATTTGGAAAGGCTGAATCACAAGTCATATTTGCATCAATTGCAAAAGTAGGTTTTATTTCTAAAATGTTGAAACACCAACCAAGCCTTTGAAATGAAAGAGTTAGAAAGGACCAGGGAAAGTCCCTTCTACTCCCCTGCTCCTCCAGTCCTTCCCTTCACTTTCCCTTTGCCCAGTTCTGTGCTTTTCAGGAAGGATCTTGAAACAGAAAGAGAGATCCAGAGTCAATTTGGGGAGAAGATGGGTCTCATCTCTGCAGCTCTCCCCACTGAGAAGATTTCTAGGAAGATTTTCACCCCATGGAAACAGAAACAGAAAACATAGCGAGCTAGCAACAAATAAAATATCCAGTGAATTATTTGTGGTTTTCACGTAAAAACCATGTTGCAACCAGCTTAGTTCTGAATTTGTGACAGGTTCTATGAAATGCTTAAGGGATTCTTGTCTATACATCTGTGACAACCCCCCGTACTAACACCAAAGCTCAGTACATCTGCTTCTTGGTGAAGGAAGGCAGCCAGCCTGAGCTGATTAACTTGGAATCTACAGTGTTCAACCATTAAGGATGGAGTTTGGGAAACTTCCCAGGATCAGAGAGATTTATACTTTTTGACTGTGCCCCCCTTTAAGAAAATATATTCATTTTTTTAGATTCCATTAAAAAAATCCTGAAGTCCTCAAACCCAACAAAGTGATTTCATGACCCACTAAAAGCCATAAATTGCAGGTTGAAAAACAACTTCAGATGCCATCAAGAGGGTACAGTTGGGAATCAAAAAGAAAAACTATCTCTAATGTCAAGACTGTATTCAGAGAAAACTGACACCAGTTAGGTATAATTTTAACACTTCATCTTAGATGGAAATGAGGATGAAACTATAAGAGAAAGCCTGACCTTTCACCATTTCTCTGTTGGATAATAAACTGAAATACCAGAAAAAAGTATGCTGAAGCCTCTTCCTATATAGGAATTTTTTGGAGGAAACACTATAAAGGGAAATGTACAGTGTATAATGTAATACATTCAAATGAGAGCATCATTTGATTCTGCAATTCTACTATCAAGAAACTGCTATAAAAAATTACATGTGCCAAAAAAAGTATAAAGATATGCATTGAAGTATAACATTGGAAATTATCTGAATGTCTTTTGATAGCAGAATAATTAAATTTATTCTACATTCATAAATTAAATATTATTCAACTGGTAGAAATAATAATTCATATCTAGGTAAAATAACGCGGAAGCTTTTACTAAGCTATACATTTCTATATTTTGATTTTCTAGCTCAATTATGTCACTGGAAATACATATTTTAATAGGAAATAAACCTAAACCTGTCCTGATATTAAATTCTGACATCGGGGCCTGCACTGTGGCATAGCAGGTAAAGCCACTGCCTGCAGTGCCGGCATCCCATATGGGCGCTGTTTACAGTTCCCACTGCTCTTCCGATCCAGCTCTCTGCTATGGCCTGGGAAAGCAGTAGAAGATGGCCCAAGTCCTTGGGCCCTTGCACCCACGTGGGTGACCTGAAGAAGCTCCTGGACCTGGCTTCCAATCAGCCCAGCTCTGGCCATGCCAGTCATTTGAGGAGTGAACCAGCAGATGGAAAATCTCTCTCTCTGCCTCTGCCTCTCTGTAACTCTGGCTCTCAAATAAATAAATATTTTTAAAAACAGACCTCTAACATCTTAAACAATTAATGACATACAGTATATAAAACATGAAGCATGGGGGCCAGCATAGTGAGTAAGCTACTACCTGTGACATTGGCATCTCACATGGGCACTGGGTTAGAGTCCCAGCTGCTCCACTTCTGATCCAGGTCCCTGCTAATGTGCCTGGGAAAGCAGCAGATGACCCAAGTGCTTGGGTCCCTGTACCCACATAGGAGACCTAGATGAAGCTCCAGGCTCTTTGGCTTCTGCCTGGCCCCGCCCTGCCTTTTGTTTGAGGCCATTTGGGGAGTGAATCAGCAGATGGAAGATCTCTCTCTCTCTGTAACTCTGCCTTTCAAATAAATAAATAAATCTTAAACAAAGCAAAGCCATGAAGCATGAATGAGTCAAAAAACTTTAAGCACTTTTGGAATCCTTTTCATAATAAAAAATTAATTTTAAATGTGCTGCTTAATTAAATCTTGCTGGAAATAAACTGGCCTAGTGATGGTGAAAGAAAAGCTGACAGTGGGGTTAGTTAACTTTTTTAGAAGAGCTCATTTCTGGAAGTTTTTGAAAAGAACTCAGTATTTGTGTGCTACCACATTTAGCTTTCTATTAACTCATTTTCTATGTCTTTTACATTCCTCCTTCCATTTTCATATCCACAGTATTGCACTTGGGTGAAATGAGACTAATTAACATATATAACAGCTTAGGAAACACAAATACACTACTTAGAATCTGCACAGCAAGAGCCCCTGTTCACAGAGGGGTGCAAACCTAACAGGGACAGCACATACAGACAGACACTCATTCAGTTAAATCACACAAAACAGTACTGTGAATGACACACAGCAATGCTAGCCATTTTTTCCAGAGCATAACAAATGTTTATGATAAATTATGGAAAGAGTCCCAAACAAAAGAATTAGGCATTCTGAAAAGAACTAAATGCTGGATTTCTTCCTTGCCCCACATTTATGGGTACCTTGCCCCATTTTCTAAGTTGGTTATGTCTTACTGCTGGAAAAAAGGTTTACATGGGGACTGATGCTGTGGAGTAGTAGGTTAAGCCTCTGCCTGTGGTGCCGGCATTCCATATGGGCACCAGTTCAAGTCCCAGCTGCTCCACTTCCTTCCCAGCTAATGGCTTGGGAAAGCAGTGGAAGATGGTGCAAGTGCTTGGGCCCCTACAATCATGTGGAAGATCCAGAAAAAGCTCCTGGTTCCAGGCTCCTGGCTTCGGATCAGTCCAGCTCCAGCTGTTATGGCTTTCGTGGAGTGAACCAGCGGATGGAAGACCTCTCTCTTTCTTCGTCTGTTGTTAACTCTGCTTCTCAAATAAATAAATCTTTAAAAAACAAAAAAAGTGTACGTGTTGCCCCCAAAGGACATCCAGTAAGGTCTAGAGACACTGTCAGCTGTCACAACTGGCTGAGTGGTCCTACAAGCACCTAATATGTACAGGTCAGAGATGTTGCTAAACATCCTACAATGTACAGGACAGTTCCTCGCAGCACCAAATTATTAGCTCCCCAATGTCAATCATGTTGAAGATGAGAAACCCTAATGAATGCCACTGTATCACAAGCATGCTCTGCTTCCTAGGGAGAGGAAAGCAAACGTAACTACCTCCCTGAGTCAGAACAACAGCCAACACTTCACATATATCACTTAATGCTCACACCCCTGTTGAGAAATATTATCCCACATGACAATACTTAAGTTTAGATAAAAGAAGTTATTTGCTCAGTTTAATAGAATATTGCTAAGTTAGCACTGTGGTATAGCAGGTGAGGCCGATGCCTGCGACACCAGCATCCCTTATGGCACCAGTTAGAGCCCTGGCTGCTTCACTTCTGATCCAGGTCCCTGCTCATGGCCTGGTAAAAGCAGTGGACGGATGAAGGCTCAAGTGTTTGGGCCCCTGCCACTCATGTGGGAGACCTTGAAGAAGCTCCTGGCTCCTGGCTTTGGCCTGACCCTGCCCCAGCAGATGCAGCCATTTGAGGGGAGTGAACCAGTGGATGGGATCTCCCTCTCTCTCCTCCACCTCTGTAACTCTGCCTTTCAAATAAAATCTTTTTAAAAATTAAAAAAGAGTATTGCTGGCTAATCTGACACCATAGTCTATGGTTCTTTCACTTGCTTAAGAGGAAGAAGTGACATAAGCCCTTGACTTAGAACATGATTTTAATATAGAATCTTTGCTACTTTGATTGGCTGGAGCTGGTCTATCTGTTGCATAGCCTAGAAAGAATAACAGGACTCTGGCAATGTGCAAAATGAAATTTCTTCATAATGCAACCAGTTGTGAAAGTAAAAATATTGGACAATGCTAAGTGATAGTTGCTTTTTAAAAAATTTCCTTTGGGGGCCTGTATGGTGGTACAGTTGGTTAAGCACTACTTGCAATGCACAGCATCCCATATCAGAGTGCTGATTTGAGTCCTGGCTGCTCTGCCTCCAATCCAGCTCCCTATGTACAGTGTATAATGTAATACATTCAAATGAGAGCATCATATCACCTGCAAAGGCTGTGAATGATGGCCCAAGTGCTGAGGTCACTGCCACCCATGTGGGAGACACAAACTCAGACCAAGCTGTTGTGGCCATCTGGAGAGTAAATGAGCAGACGGAAGATCCTCCCCCCCCCCCCTTTCTTTTCCAAATAAATAAACCTTTTAAAAATTTCCTTTGGTGAGTTTCAAAGAATAGAAGAATAAAGACATGTTCCTAAAACATGTCTACAGAAAGCACCATTCTCACCAATGGTTTAAAAAAAGTATGTTAATACAAAAAACTAAAGCATCTTGAAAAGTTGTCCATTTGTTTCCTTTTCTTCATGAATTCAGTCATTTATTAAAAATATGTATGCATACATAAAATATGTATGCATCAGTTTCCAAAGATATCAAACTGCCCAAGAGTGATATAGTCACTTTACTCACAGAACTCATAGTTGAACTAGGCTGAAAACAATGGCCACAGATTTTTTGATACCCAATTGAACAAAATGTTAAATCTATTTCAGAATTTCTTGAATCTTGGCAGGCCAGTGACTTGCTTTCACCGACAGAACCAGGTAAAAATATGCGTTCTGAACTCAAGTTTCAAGGTATTGCAAATGGCATTCTTGCTCTCTTGGAATGCTGGTGCCATGTGAACAAGCCTGGGCTGGCTTACTGGAGGATGAGAGACAATTTGGAACGGAGAAGTGCAGGCCTAGCTGATACTCCCCCAGACCCAACAGCTTCAGCTGAGTAACTCGAGAGAGTAACTTTAGAGATGAGCCCAGACAACCTATACAGTTCACAGACTTTCAAGAAGTAATAAATGTGTGTGTTTTAATTTACTTTGTGGTGATATTCATTTGTTTAAATGTATCTGAAAGGGAGAGCAAGAGCGAGATGGAGACAGAGAGAGGTCTTCTATGTGATTACTCTCCAAATGCCTGCGATAGTCAGGTCTTGGCCAGGCTAAAGCCAGGAATCTGGAACTCAGTACAGGTCTCCATGTGGGTAGCAGGGACCCAAGCACTTGAGCCATCACCAGCTACCTCCAGAATGTACATTAGCAGGAAGCTGGAATCAGAACGGAGCAGGACTCAAACCCAGTCCCACATGGCATCGTGCTCAACAAACATCTACCCTTTTGGTGGTATTTTCTGCAGCAAAAATTAAGTAATCCAAGAGTTTACTAAGTAGGAAGACAAACAGGCAACAATGTAGCACAGCAAGTGCTACACAGGACATGAGGGCATGGGTTAGCCCTTGGTAACTAAATACAACAATTACACTTTGTTAAAGGCCTAGTCCCATCTCCCATTGGACTCAATTTTTTATCACTGGCTTATTCAACTCCCAATTGAACAAAGAACCAAGTATATTAGCCAAAACCACTGTAAACAGAACATTAGAACCAGAGCCAGTGTTGTGGTACAGCAGGGTAAGCTTCCACCTGCAATGCTAGCATTCCACACCAGAGTGCAGGTTCAGCTGTTCTGCTCTCCATCCAGCTCATTGCTTAAGCTCATGGAAAAGTTGTGGATGATGGCCTGAGTGCCTGGGCCCCTGCCACCCATGGGCCAGACCTGCATAAATGTACAACCTCCAGGCTTCAGCCTGGCCCAGCCCCAGCTGTTGCACCTATTTGAGGAGTGAACTACTGAATGGAAGATCTTTCCCTATGTGTCTCTCCCTCTGTCTCTCTGCTTTTCAAATATATATATATTTTTTTAAAAATAGAAAATTAGAACTTTCAAAAGTTTTAAAGTGCAAATATTAATAAATCTTGAGCTTTGAGCAGTGATACTGTTATAAAACAAGTTAATATTTTAAATTCAAATCTCTAAGATCTAAAACCAAATTCATCATTGCTGCTAAAATATGCTCATTCTTGACCTGTCAATTTCTGCCAGTATGCTAGTCTCACTTATAGCCAATCAATAACCAATTTCTACCAGCTTTTGCTTTGTGTTGTTCCTTATAACTGCCACTCCTTTTTATTTCTGCTGTCCTACATGAGATCCATATTGCCTCATTCCTGAAAGACAGTAACAGCCTCCTATCTTTTCTTTGTGAATGGTCTTTCACATTATTATACAATTTACAAGATAAAGTCCAAAGACCTCAACCACTCAGCATACTATATTATTATATCACACCATATTATAAGGATGGTTTTTCACTTATTACTATGTCCTAAAACCCACTACTACAGACAGACCTGTCATTCAAAACTGCCTTGCTTGTTTCCATCTTGTATATTTGTTCCCAGTATACCCTGCACCCTGAAATGCCATCTTTCCTACCTAAATATCACCCACTCTTTAAGGCTCTACTTAAATCTAACCTCTGTCATGAAATCTTTAAGATTTATTGTTTATTCAAAAGTCAGAGAGAGAGAGAGAGAGAGAGAGAGAGAATCTTCCATCTGTATGTTCACTCTCCAGATTGTCACAACAGCCAGGGCTGGGCCAGACCAAAGACAGGACTCCGGAACTCCATCCAGGTCTCCCAAGTGGGAGCTGAAGCCCAAACACTTGGGCCATCTTCATTTACTTTCCCAGGCATGTTAGCAGGGAGCTGGATCAGAAGTCAAGCAGCTAGAGCATGAACCTCGGCACCCATATGAATGCTGGTGTTGCAGGCAGCGGTTTTATCTGCTATGCCACAACACTGGCCCCTCATGAAATCTTGTATGTGCCCTGTAACTTTCTGTGCTCTAAGACCACATAAGTTTATAACATGCATGTCTTCCAGTGATTTTATAAAATGACATCATCCTATTCTGCTACAATTTGACTTTATCCATATATTTAGCATCTTGTTTAATAGTTCTCTGTGCCTAAAAAGTAGAGATGGGAATTTTGCTTTTTTGTGTTGCAAAATTGGTAAACACTGATTATATATTTTACCAATATTGCCTTAGTTATAAGAAGCTTTGTGGGCCAGCGCTGTGGTATAGCAAGTAAAGCTGCTGCCTGCAGTGCTGGCATCCCATATGGGCACCAGTTCGAGTCCTGGCTGCTCTACTTCCAATCCAGCTCTCTGCTATGGCCTGGGAAAGCAGTAGAAGATGGCCCAAATGCTTGGGCCCCTGCAACCATGTAGAAGACCTGGAAGAAGATCCAGGCTCCTGGCTTCAGATCCACACAGCTCCGGCCATTGTGGCCACTTGGGGAGTGAACCAGTGGATGGAAGACCTCTCTCTCTCTCTCTGCCTCTGCCTCTCTGTAACTATACCTTTCAAATAAATAAATAAATAAATGATTTTTTTTTTAAAAAAAGAAGCTTTGCAATCTCATATTTGTCAGAAGTATACTCTTGGTTTAAGTCATGACAGATTAACAGCTATTTGAATTTTTCCCTTGCCATACTCAACTGCAAAACTACGCAAAATATTTAAAGCAAATAACTAAGATACTGGATAACAGACTTCATAAGGCTCCAAATTTGCTCCCAATTTTAGACAGAAGGCACTTTCCAAACCACGACACAGGGAAGTAAAGCCTAACAGAAAGCAGTAATCTCGCTGGGCAGACTATCAAAGACAAAGGATTTACACAGGGAACAAGAGCCTTAGAAATCTGCACAGGGCTCACTCCTGGTCATTGGCCAAATACTAAGCTGTGCTAGTGCAGGACAAGACCGTATAACGTCTACTAGCAAGAATACTATAGGGATCTAAGAGCAGAATAGAGATTCTGGAGGTCACACAATGCTGAAATACTGAAGTTGCAATCAACCAGGGTGGAGAGGCACTACTGAACATTCGGTTGTGACCTCAGAAATACAACACAGTAATATTAAGGGACACACAGTAAACTAAGGGCTACTCTACACCCATGTTAATAAAACCAGGTGGGAGGGTGGGCGTTGTAGTGGAAGGGGCTAAGCTGTCACTTGCAACTTCCACATCACATATCTGAGTGCTTAGACTTAAGTCTTGCCTCCACTTCTGATCCAACTTCTTGCTAATGCACCTGGGAGGCAGTAGTTGATGGCCCAAGTATTTGGGTCCCTTTCACCCATGGGGCAAACAGATTGAGTGCCCAGCTCCTGGCCTGGCACAGCCCTGACTGTTGCAGACAGTTGGGGAGTAAAATCAGTGAATGGAAGGTCTCTCTCTCTCTCTCTCTCTCTCTCTCTCCATCCCTGCCCCCTGTCCACTCTGCCTTTCAAATAAATATGGAATTAAAAAAAAAAGGTGACCTACCAGTAGATTTATTGTCTGCCCCAACAAAACTATAAAGGAAGATAAAAAGATAATATCTTCCTTATTATCTACAATGTATTACCTACAATGTAATAAACATAACATACTATAAAAATGAAGTCTGGCGCTGTAGTGCAGTGGGTTAACTCCCTGGCCTGAAGTGCCAGCATCCCATATGGGTACCAGTTTGAGATCTGGCTGCTCTACTTCTGATCCAGCTCTCTGCTATGGCCTGGGAAAGCAGTAGAAAATGGCCCAAGTTCTTCGGCCCCTGCACCCACATGGGAGACCCAGAAGAAGCTCCTGGCTCCTGGCTTCGGACTGGCACAGTTCTGGCCATTGCAGCCAATTGGGGAGTGAACCATTGGATGAAAGATCTCTCACTCTCTCTCTTCCTCTCCTCTCTCTATGTAACTCTTTCAGATAAATAAATAAAATCTTCAAAAAAAATGAAGTCTACAATGAAGCAAGAAAATATGACCCAGAAGAAAAAAAATAACACAAACAATAAATAGCAATTAACAATTTTGTTCAATGACATAAAAGGGAAGGCAGACAAATTAAGTGACCAGATAAGGAGTCTCAGGAAAATGCAAACTATTTTTTTTAACCAACTGGAAATTCAAGAGATGAAATGAAGTTTCACCAGATTTACTGGCATATTGAACATTTTAGATGAAAAGCACCAGTGAACTAGAAGAAAGGTTACTTAAAAACTATCCAAACTGAAGGACAGAGAAAAGGTAGAACAAAATGAAGACAGCTTCAGTGACCTGAAGCTTTGTGACAACATGAAACAGTCTTACAGATCTGTAATTTCAAGCCCAAGAAAGAAAGGCTGGAAAAAATATTTGAAGAAATGCTTGAGAATTTTCCAAATTTCATTTTTAAAAAAAATCAGATACAAAAATGTCAAAGATAAAGACAAACACAATCATGCTTAGGTATATTACATCCAAGGTGTTAAAAATCAGAGTTAAGGGAAAAAAGCATAAAAGCAGCAAAGGACAAGAAAGAACGCATGGGTCCACATGACAAGCATGACAGCTGGCTTTTCACCATGAATGACATGTACTAGAAGACAATATAAAGCCACTCTTAAATGCTGACAGGAAAAAAAGATCAGCCTAGAATTATATATTTAGCAAACACATCCTTTAGAAATAAAGGTGAAATTAACATTTTCAATTAAGCAAGAGCTGAGAGAAATCATGATCGCCAGACTCATTTAAAAGACAAGCTAAGGCTGGCGCCGTGGCTCAATAGGCTAATCCTCCACCAAGCGGTGCCGGCACACCGGGTTCTAGTCCCGGTTGGGGCGCCGGATTCTGTCCTGGTTGCCCCTCTTCCAGGCCAGCTCTCTGCTGTGGCCAGGGAGTGCAGTGGAGGATGGCCCAAGTGCTTGGGCCCTGCACCCCATGGGAGACCAGGAGAAGCACCTGGCTCCTGCCTTCGGATCAGCGCGCCAGCCGTGGCAGCCATTGGAGGGTGAACCAACGGCAAAAGGAAGACCTTTCTGTCTGTCTCTCTCTCTCACTATCCACTCTGCCTGTCAAAAAATAAATAAATTAATTAATTAATTAAAAAAAAAAAGACAAGCTAAAGAAAAGTTCTTTAGGGCCAGTGCTGTGGTGTGGTAGGTTAAGTCTCTGCCTGCAGCGCTGGCACCCCATATAGGCACCAGTTTGTGTCCTGGCTGCTCCTCTTCTGATCCAGCTCCCTGCTAATGGTCTGGGAAAGCAGCAGAAGATGGTCCACGTGCTCGGGTCCCTGCACCAGAAGCTCCTGGCTCCTGGCTTTGGATCAGCTCACTTCTAGCAGTTGTTGCCATTTGGGGAGTAAACCAGCAGATAAAGACCTCTCTGTCTCTCCTCTCTCTGTAATTCTGCTGCTCAAATAAATAAATAATCTTTAAAAAATATTACAAAACTATATGCAATATTCAAAAGAAAAAAAAAAGTTCTTCATGCTGAAGGGAAATGATACCAGAGAGAAACCTGGGCCTACACCAAAGAATGAAAAGTACCAAACATGATAACTATGGTAAGGTTAAGACTTCAATGTCTTGTTTCTTAATTTCCTAGACAGCCAACTGACTGTACAAAGAAAACTAAAGCAATATATTTTGGAGTTTACTAACATATTCAGAATTAAAATGTAGGGAAGAGGACAAATGCAAGAACACCACCGTGAAGCTTGTACATTCTAAGAGTAACAACAGCAATTCTGTTAATTTTTGTAGACTTGAGGATGTAATCTCTAATGTAAGAAATTTAGAAAATAATTAAAAGAATGTGGGGGCAGGCACTGTGGTGTACTGGTTAAGCTGCTGCTTGCTACGCCTGTATCCCACATCAGAGTGCTGGTTTGAGTCTCAGCTATTCTGCTTCTAATCCAGATCCCTGTTAATGTGCGTGCGAAGCAGTGGAAGATTGTGGGGAGCAATCCGGACTAGACTAAGTTACTCGAATTAAGACTTATTCTATGCATCTGCTCTCCCACAATGTGGCGTTGGGAGAGAAGTAAACAGCTTCTACACAGGTGCCTCCAGTTCAGCCAATAAACTGTAGGACTTGCTCCTGATTGGAGGAGAGCAGCGTACTCGGCGTGTGGGCAGCCGAGTTGGGATTGGCAGAGGAGGACTATAAAGGAGGAGAGAGACGGCATGCACCAGGAACATCTATGGGGAACATCTAAGGGAACCCGTGCAGCCCCCAGAGAGCCGGCCGGCGGTGTGCCGCTCCCCTGCGGAAGTGGGGAATGTGGCCAGGGGGAACTGCCCTTCCACGGAGGTGGAAGGGATAGTAGCCAACCCGGGAAGAACCAGCAGCAAACCCGGGGAGGGCCGAGCAGACAGAAAGAACAGCGCAGGGTCCTGTGTCGTTCCTCCACGAAGAGGGGGAGCGACAGAAGATGGCCTAAGTACTTGAGTTCCTGCCACCAGTGTGGGAGACCTAGATGCAGTTCCTGGCTCCTAGCTTCCAGCCTGGCTCAGCCCTAGCTATTGCAGCCTTGTGGAGAGTGATCTAGCAAAAAGAAGGTGCCTCTCTTTTTGTCACTCTTTCAAATAAATAATTAAATATTTTTTTTAAAAAAGGAAAATAACAAATGAAGATGGAATTTTTTAAAAAACCACTAAACTTGATTAATTCAATAGGTGACAGTAAAGAAAAAAATGAATGAAGAACTAGATGGTACAAATAGAAAACAGTAACTAAGACACTCAAACCTAACAATAATTATATTTAAAGGACTAAGCTCATCTATAGACAGACTGTGTAAAAAAGCAAGATGCAAATATATGACTTCCATAAGAAATGCAACTTAATATTAAAGGCACAGTTATAAATACAAGGATAAAAAGTCGTGATAGTTATATAAATACCAAGTATTTTAAAAACAAATATTAAGATATCAGATACCACAGACTTCAAGAAAAGGAGTATGACCAGGCACAACGTGGAACATTTCATAAGAATAAAAGAGTCAATGCATCAAGGAAAAGCAATGATCTTAATCTGTATTTCCCTATCAATGGAACTTCAACATACATGAAGCATGAAGCAGCATAACCAAAGGAAGAAACAGACAAATCAACAATGACTGTGAAGGTTTTTAACACTCCTGTCAGTAATGGAGAAAAGCAAACCAACAAAACATCAATATGTGTCTTTGTGTTGCTATAAAAGAATATTTGAGACTGTGTTTCTTCTGTTTATTTAAGAGAGAAGTATATTTCTTCTTTTTTAATAAAACATTTATTTATTCAAAAGACAGAGAGAAAGAAAAGATAAAACAAAGAACTTCCATCCACTAGTTCACCCCAAATGCCCACAACAGCCAGGGCTGGGTCAGGCCAAAGCCAGGAGCCAGGAACTTCACCCATGTGTCCCACAAGGGTGGCAGGGACAAAAGCATTTTGGCCATCATCTGCTGCCTTCCAAAGTGCATTAGCAGAAAGATGATTTGGAAGTAGAGTAGCCAGTGACACTCTGACATGGGACATTGGCATCACAAGTGGTAGCCCCAGAAATTTATTTCTCACAGCTCTGAGGGTCAGAAGTCTAAAATCAAGGTACTAGCATTTGCATGCTCCAGTGGGGAGAATACTGTGTTGTCACATGTCAGAAAGCTGGAGAGCAAATGAGGGCCAGTCCCATCAATCCTGGTTATAATCCCTTTCACAAGAATGGGGGTGGGAGGAGCCCCAATAATCTAATCACCCCTTAAAGTCCTCACCTCTTTACACTATCACACTTGCTATTAAGTTCCAACATGTAAATTTTGGAGCAGACAAATTCAAGCTATAGTAGTAAGAATACAGAAGATTTAGGAACATCATCATCATCATCAATCAAATGAACCCAGGTGCACGTTCAGAACACTCCACCCAATGACTAAGTATACATTCTTTTCAAGTGCACACTGAACATTCACCAAGACAGACCACGTGGTAGGGCAGAACACAAGTCATAGTGAGGGTAAAACTGAAAGCATTCAGAGCATCTTATATAAACACAATGGAATTAAACCTAAAGCTACTAACAGAAAGATATCAAGATAATCCCCAATTATATGTCATTAAGCCAAGGTGTTAAATTGTAGGCAGAAAAAGTGCCTGTTAGAGTCAATAAATAATGAATATAACCTCATTCCCCTCCCTGGAAGAAGCATCTAATTTCTTGCTGTATCATGTTCACTATAACCATGGGGGACAGGGATTTTCTTAGAGAAGTTATTAGAATGCATTCCAGTGTGTTCCATAGGAAACAATCTTTGCCTGTGGTTGTCTTCTTAATCACAGTTGACTGAAATTTGTAGGATCAAAAGATGTTTTGGATGCTGTTTAATCATATTGTAACTAACTGTCATCTATATCAAACAGATTTCATTCCAAGTAAAGTTTATTTTTATTAACACTATAGTAGGAAAAAATCTGCTGAGGATAAATTTGTACAGCTGGAGAGTTCTCCAAAGATCTATAAATTAGATTAAACCTTACATGTTACAATTAAAGTCATTCCAGGATTTCACCACTTTTCATTTCCACATAAAAATACACAGCCAATCATAGCTTGAGAGATTTCATTCAAGTAACATAAAAAAAGGTTTTAATTATTTTTATTTATTGATTTATTTGACTTACTGGACCATATTCTGACCTTTTGCTTCTACATTTCAAATGCTACATATTTCATCTTCCTAACAATACAGAATGATGAAATTCTAATTTGATGACTAGCCTTTGTCTTAAGAGTGCCATCTTGGAGTACTGATATTTTCAGAATGAACAGGAAGCAGACCACTTCAATGGATTAGGATATAGAGGTCAGCACTCTTGTTCAACTGTGCAGAAACAGATCTGGTTCTCCTGAACCCGAGTACGACAACACTTTTTGGATTTTCATTGTATTAATCCTCAAGAAACCATAAAAGAACATGCTTTATTTTCAAAAGAAAAGAAATCATCACGTGAACCAGCAATACATGGATCTATGCGTATGGACACAATCAGCCCAGAGGGCGAAAAACAGTCCCTCGAAGAAACAATCATAGCAAAGAGCTTCCAACTGCAGACACAAAACTGATTTTCAGCACCAAAATCAGGACTTCTACAGTGATCTTTCAGTCCTCGGTTTTAGTTCAGAAGCCCTTTCCACACTGACTACTCATATGGATTACTCTTTCAAATATTCATGTAACAGAGATTAGCATATAAACTGAGCAAGAACAAAGAAACGGAACTATCTTCTATCTCAAAGTCAGATGCAAATATGTCTCTCCAGTGTCTGTCAGTGACTCTGACTACCTGGCAATATGAAAAATATTTACTCTCAAATTCATAAATGAAAAATTCATGTGAAAATGTGATTTGTTTCATATTTTTATGAACACCTCAGGAAAAAAATATGTGTTTAGTGAGTAAAATCTAAAATGAACTAACCTCAGGAGCTTCAATCAGAGCACAGTTCTTGTGTGAAGCTAACATTGCTAGCACCTTGCAGTAATAAATTCGTGAAGTCAACTCTCCATTATTCATGTGAACAAATATGAGTCATGGAATCAACATGCCCATAATCCAGAAGTCACTTGTCAGTGAAATCTTCTCAAAGAGAGTGGAGGGTAAGGGTCTTGACTAAGAAGGGTCAGAAAAGGGGTTTTTAGGGCACAGGAAATGTACTAATTCTTTTTTTTTTTTTTTTTTACTTTTTTCTTTTTCTTGTGCTTTTAAGATTTATTTATTTATTTATTTGAAAAGCAGAGTTAATGAGAGAGAGAAGACAGAAATCTTCCATCCGCTGGTTCACTCCTCAAATGGCTGTAATGACTGATGCTAATCCAGGGCAAAGCCAGGACCCAGGAGCTTCTTCTGGGTCCCCCACATGACTGGGAAGGGCCCAGGGACCTGGGCCATCTTCTGCTGCTGTCCCAGGCACATTAGCAGGGAGCTGGATCAGAAGTGGAGCAGCCAGGACTCGAATCAGCACCCATGAGGGATGCCAGCATTGCAGGCCATGGCTTAACCCACTGAGCCACAGCTCTGGCCCCTGTTCTAATTCTTGATCACCACCTAGGCTAAGTGTGTCTACTCTGAAATAAACCATTAAAGCTGCACCCTTATGATTGGTGTACTTTTTTAGCTTTGTGACTCTAAAAAAAATGTGATTTAAAAAAAGGCTAATTTAGAAATTAGATGTTAAAAACTAAAAATAGAACTAAACTCCATGAAGTTATAGATTTCTATCTTGTATTGTTGCGTATTATACTTCTAGTACTAGTACTTAGAATTGTCACTGGTACATAGAAAGGACTCAGCATACATTCAAATGAATTACTTTTTTTTTTTTTTTTTACAAGTAGAGTGGAGAGTGAGAGAGAGACAGAGAGAAAGGTCTTCCTTTGCCGTTGGTTCACCCTGCAATGGCCGCCATGGCCGGCGCCGCACTGATCCGAAGCCAGGAGCCAGGTGCTTCTCCTGGTCTCCCATGGGGGTGCAGGGCCCAAGCACTTGGGCCATCCTCCACTGCACTCCCTGGCCACAGCAGAGAGCTGGCCTGGAAGAGGGGCAACCAGGATAGAATCTGGCGCCCCAACCAGGACTAGAACCCGGTGTGCCAGTGCCGCAAGGCGGAGGATTAGCCTATTGAGCCACAGCGCCAGCCTCAAATGAATTACTATTAAAAATTTTAAATCCTATTTATGTTAATTAGTTTCATTTCTTCATTTCCCTATGTATATAGTATAGCAAAACATCCCACTGATCATCATAAATAATTATGTACACAATTTCCGTCTATCACTTTTACTGTAACAAATCAAGGGGAGAAAAAGAAAATAATTTTTAAAACCCTATTACACAAAGATGGAAAAGCATGGGGCCAGCGCTGTAGCTGAATGGGTTAAGCCTCTGCCTGTAGCACAGGCATCCCAGATGGACACTGGTTCAAGTTCTGGTTGCTCCACTTCTGATCCAGCTCCCTGCTGATGCCCTGGGAAAGCAGTAGATGATGGCCCAAGTCCTTGGGCTCCTGCACCCACAAGGGAGACCCAGAAGAAGCTCCCGATTCCTGGCTTCAGATCAGCCCAGCTCTGACCATTGTGGTCATTTGAGGAGTGAATCAGCGGATGGAAGACCTCTCTCTCTGTTACTCTGCCTCTCAAATAAAAAAATGAATCTTAAAAAAAAAATAAAGTCAGAAGAGCTTATAGACAAACTCTGCTTACAAACAAGCAGTTTCCCCTCTTCCACCTCTCCTCATCTCCAGTCTTACTTTTCAGAGACTAAATTTATTTTTTAACTGCTCTTAACTTTCTCCTCTTGGCTTACCTGGTGGTTCTTTTGGTATCTCCAATGTTACCAGTTTTAGACACTGTTCCTTCAAGGCAGATGAGGATTCCATACCCTCATCACATCACCTCCCTTTTTTTTCCCTCCAAATGTAGTTATAACTAGTGAGACCATGACTCAATCTAGAATTCAAATGCTGAATTTTACTGACAATTTGTCTTGTCATCTATTTCTTTGGAGAAACATGAACATAAGAGACTAACAAGAAAACCATGGAATCCCAGAAACATCTGGATATGAGGAAGAAATCAGGCTGGAATGAGAAACTATAACCCAATTTCCACACGATATTCCTCACATAATCTTATTAATAATCAAGAATTGGTTCCATGCCCAATCACAAGCATCTTCCAAAAGTTTCCTATCTCAATAAGGCAGGGAATTCTGAAGTCTTTCAGTTAAAACAATTGTATCAAAGAAACAAATAATTTTAGACATAAACTTTTTGTTATTATTTAATGAGATTCTCCTACAAAATTCAGAATACCAATTTGGGAGGGTAAACCTTCTCATTGTTTTATATAGAGTGAAAATAAGAACTCAAAAAGTTAAAAAGTCACATAACTTAATCAGTACTACAGTCTCCTGTAAAAGTTTTTTACTTATACATTCAGCAAATACTGAATGCTGTCAAAAAAATGTTAAATGAGACAAATTCTTGCCTTCAGATGCTTCTTTTCCAGAGCATACAAGAAGTCAAGAGAACACAGAAGGGGCCCACATGATTCTTTCTGGAGAGGTCAGGGAGAAGAGGGAAGGAGGTGGTGGTGGGGATACTTGGACCAGGCCTGAGGGTTGAACGGTTAGCAGGATGACCAGGAAGGAAAAGGCGCGCTGCTGACACAGGGAGGGCATATGGCAAGGCCTTCAATGTAAGAAAACACCATGCAGAAGGAACTGAGAGTTGATAGGGATGATCTGAGAATTAGGGGATAGAGAGGAGTGGAGATGGGAGGTGAGGGGTACAGGGACCAGCCTGTGAAGACAACCACGAGTCACTCCACAAATGGAAAGAGAATGACATGCTCAGACTGGCATCTTACAAAACAGGTCATTTTGCTGGGATGAAGGCTGGTACGGAAGCAGGAAACAAATGCCTCAGGAGACGATGCAAAAAGCAAAGCAAGAAATTCACTGCAGAAGGGAAATATTCTAGAGAGCCAGTGGCAGACTTGACATGACCTGTGACTGAAGGAGAAAAGGAGGTATGAGAAGGAACGGTTCCTAGCTTTCTGGTGCGAAATCTTTGAATAGAGCACAGGGACCTAATGCCATCATTCCCTAATATGTTGGGGAAAACAGGGGTAGGGTGGTGATAAATTTAATATGGGACACTGATGAATGGGGACACCTATATTAAGACACTTAAGTATCTCAGCAATTTTCTGGGGCTTTCCTTGAATGCCTGGACTTCCTTAGTTTAACAGGTATTTAGTAAATGCAGCACAATTATGCCCCCACTCACCCACCCATGTCAACATAGGATTAAACCACCTCTTAATTCCTATTTGGCTATTGCATTAGACTTTCCGAGAAACAGGATACTCTTCCCACCCATCATTTGAAAAGATCTCTAACTGTAGGGTAAATGCCTGATAATGTAATGTTTTAAATTAGTCAGAAAAGGTTTGATGGAGTGCTTGTTAAATTTGCCTAATGTCTTAAACAGGAAATTAGGTAAACGCATAGAGGGAAACCATAAAAATACTGTGTCAAATGAATGCTATGGTATAGTATGAGAGCAAGGAAATACATTAATTGTTGTCAGATGTCATTTTCTTAACTTTATATTTCCAGTGTAATGATTTCACTTAATCACAACAGACTTCTAATGTGTTTTTAGAATGTGAGAAAAGTCCATTGTTTTCAATTTATTAAAAATTGGATAACCTATGAAACACCTACAAAAAAGATCTACTCAAGGGCAACCTCTCTCACTCCTGTGTTTATGACTTTGCCCTTTCTTAACCATATATATATATATGGTTATATATATATATATGTTTTATAAACTTCGATTTTTTTCTAGCTGTATTTTTTCCCAAAAAAAACACCACATTTATTTAATGGTTTATATATAATATATAGATATATTCACTTCCTCTAGGATTCTGACTTACTTTTCTTTACCTTCATATTCAAGTCTTATTTTATACAGCATACTCCCAAACTTTTGTCTATGCTCTGGTTATCATTTGTTTTGACCAAACCTTTCAGAAGAATTTTAGGTGTAAACACACATACACAGAGAAAGAGAGAGAGAGAGAACCTAATATTTATCTTACACTACAATATGTTATTAGCACTATAATAAATGAAAAATTAAATGAACAGGGTGTGGGATTGGATTTTCAGTGTATTTTAATCCATCTCCTCCAAAAAGTATTTTCCTAGGCTTCAGGTCAGTTTGAAATGAGCAGTTTGTGTGCAAAAAAAAAAAAAAAAAAAAGAAAAATCTTATTCCCTATATTATATATTCAATTTTCAATTTTGATGTATGTAAATCAATGGTTGTATATATTCCCTTGAGTGTTTTCCTAAATATTAATAAAGCTGATTTAATTTTTATTGTCAACTATTGTTCTATCTCAGATTTCCTTTATACTTATATGAACAGTCATCTATATGTATTCCATTCTTTCAGGGCATCTTTATTTTAAATTTTATAGGTCATAAAAGTGCTTATGTGACATGTGTACATTATAAGGGATTCTTCTTTGTTCTCACCATAATGCCCACAGTTCATTAAAAAAATAAATAAACTGTTCCTCGATAGACAAGACAAGGGCTGTTCAAGTCACAGCTTCTCAAAATGTCAATTTCACTTCTACAGATTTCCTTTTAGGAGCTCTGTTAGTTATCACAGATCAGGGAGAACATGTGGTATTACTCCCTTTGGGACTGGCTTATTTCACTAAGTATGATGTTTTCCAAATTCATCCATTTTGTTGCAAATGACAGGATTTCTTTTTTTTTTTTTTTTTTTTTCTTAATGGAGACAGGACTAGGAATGGGAAAGGGAGGAGTTGGGGAGGGAGGGCGGGTATGATGGGAAGAATCACTATATTCCTAAAGTTGTACTCATGAAATTTGCACACATTAAATAAATGGTTTCTTTGGAAAAAAAATACAGCTAGAAAAAAAATCAAAGTTTATAAAATAAGCCTTAATGATAAAACACCAATATATGGTGAAACTACCATAGACACCTGTATTTAAGGACAGGTAGACAAGGAAGTCATTCAGGTCTTCAGTAACCGGAGATTCTTTGTTAAAGCTTCCAAAAATAGTCTCTTTCTCATTCCTAAAATTCTTGTCTTGGAAGGCATATTTTTTAAAACAATTGAGTAATTTATTTTCACTGTTTAAATTAATTGCAGGCTTGGGCACAAAACCAACAAACAGGTAGCCTGATTAGGGGGTCTGTCATCACTTTTAATTCTTCTTTGCATGCCTGATGAATGTTACACTTGACATCTGAGATAAATGATGGAGGTGTGTCCTGACACTGAAATGTGTATAATATGCTTCATCCAAATGACATGTCATAAAAACAATTTTTTGAAATAACTACTACTTTGGCAACTAATATCCATTAAAAAATCAAGTTTTTTTTTTAATAATACATTTTTACTTATTTAAAAGGCAGAAAGAGATCTTCCATCTGCAGATACAGTCCCTAAAAACCTTCAAGTCAGGGCTGGGCCAGGCCAAAGTCAGGAGCCCAGAACTCAATCTAGGTCTCCCATGTGGGTGTCAGGGACTCTACTACTTAAGCCATCACTGCTTTCTCCAAGGTGCCCATTAGCAGGAAGCCAGAATCAGGAACAGCAGAGACCTGAATACAGGTGCTCCAATATGGGATGCTGGCATCCCAAGTGACCACTTAACCACTGTGCCAAATGGGAATGTTAATTAAATTTCTTCTATCCAGGTAAGCTTAACTTTATGCTTAACTTTACTTTAAGTCAGCAAAAATATAAATCTATCCTACAAACTCTTGTGAGCCTCATTTGTCAAAATGGCTCACATTAAAGAAAAATCCTGGAACTTTATTTCCCAATATGAAATGCATGTGATGCACACATTTTTGATCAGTACAGTAAGGATTAGAACAAAGTTACAGCTTTGTTTGTTCTGTTTAAGCTTCTCTTCCTGCTTCGAAGCTGCAGATTGATCACACAACAGGACACACCAAATGTATCATCCTCTGGGAGCCACAGGCAGATTTGCATGATTTTTATTATTTTATAAATATGGCTGATGTTCCCCTTTGGAGCTCTTTTTAACAATAACAGCTTTATAGTGCAGTTGGCCTATATATAGATATTTAATAATTTCTTTCAAGTTTGTCGGTAAGAAAAAAATAGATGACAGGTATACATCCCATTATTAATTTTTAAATTAATCTTTAAAACTTGGGTAAATTTGAGCCTCGTGAAAGGAGTTCAGGGTCAGAACAAAGACTAAGTAGGGGGAAAGCAGAGTGGACCTGAGTGAGCAGGGAACAATAACAAGGCTCTGTCTTCCTACAGATTGTCTCCAAGCTCCCTAAGGACACCAGGCCACCAGCACAAGGAGCACTGGCATTTTGCTCCAGTCTCCTCTGGATGGTATATTTCATTTTATAAATTGTGTTGAAAAAGAATGATGGTTAGATTCAGAGTTTCAAGATCACTAACCAACAAATCTTGCTATGAGGCTGTCCCGGGTTTTATAGTATTGCAAAATCATTAAAATACGAAAGTGGAAAGTACTGCTAAACACTGCTGGCTGCTTGCTTGTTCCTGAGGTTTCCCACATAGGAACCTCTAACGCTCACAGATTTACGGGTGAGAGGCAGTATTTAACTCTGGGGTTTATAACATCTTGTTTTTACTTTTTGGTTGATTAATTTACATGGGTGTTTAAAAACCCTTGGATTAGAAAGCAGTGCTCACAGCATAGTTTCCTTTTTGGAAGGTACTAGCATTGAAAGTACAGTTTCAGTGGGGTTTAGAGAAATTCTCACTTTGCCAAGAAGTTACTTTTTCACTTGTACAATCGTCATTTATCATTTCAATTACTTCATTGCCATGCTTGACAAGTGCCTCTCTTAAACTTTGAAATGAAAAGGCACTTTTCCAGATCATCAATCCCTTTTTCAGAATGAAATGCTTCCCTTTTGGAAGACAGTAGGTATTTTTTAAAAATAATTTACTTGTTCTAGTAAACTTAAAGTGCACTTTAGAAAATATAATACCTAGGAAGCAGAAGCTGTTTTTTTTTTTTTTTTTTTGGACTCTTTCTTAAAGAAGGAAGGTAAAATAGTTTAACTTTTGGTCCTTATAGAAAAAAATACTGCGTATTTAACAATATAATCCATTCATTCAACAATGAATTATTGAACGCCTACTATGTACAAACAAGCACAATGCTAAACATCACATATTTCTGTGTTTGTCAGTATAGGTGAGATATTTTCTTCTAGCTGGAACTAAAGGATTTGATTCTCTCAGCTTTTTTTTTTTTTCTTTTTATTTCATTTTTTGTAATTCAGGCTCTTCAGAGAATAAGCCATATGGAATATTCAGTCTTTAAAGTTAAATAAGCAAAAACTTTTTCAGTTAAATAACAAAACAAAACAGGATCTATGGATAGTTTAAACCTATTGGTATCTACTGATAGTGTTGGTCAGAATCAAAACTGTTAAAGGTGGGCATTTAGCTTAGTGATTTAGATGCCAATGCATACACGTGCAGCTCATGCCAGAGTACCTGGGTTGTCTTTGATACCTGGCTCCGGCTCCAGATTCTAGGTTCCTACTAAAGCAGACCCTAGGAGACAGTGGCAACGGTTCTGCCATCTCCATGGGAAAGAATTCCTGGCTCCTGGCTTTAACCTTGCCCCTGTCCTGGCCATTGTGGGCATGTGGATATGAACCTGTGGATGGGAGCTAGCTCATTCTCTCTCAACTAAATCCATTTTTAAAAAAGTAAAGCTACTTGAAAGGATTTGAGTCTGATGGCAAATGGTAAATGACAAGTAGTAATTTGAAATGAGTGATTAAATCTGTATCATGATTCCAATTTCAAAAAGGTAACAAATTAAAGCAAGTGGAACTTGTATTATTAATAAGTCTGTATTAGTCACTAAACAAAACATAAGGAGTAAATAATTGATCTTTTTCAAAGTTAAAATACAGTATTTTTATGATTAGTATTCTAAGCAAATGTGTTTATTGTTTCTATAATGTTTAACAAATCATATCTTATAATAATTTTATTTTGTGTAACACTGTTAGGCTTTAAATTGTTTGTGGTGAAACAATGCAATTTTATTCCACAACTAATTTTCTAAACTACTGGCTGATTTTCAAGGCCAGGCCCACCAACCTCCTCTGAAAATCTGGAAGACAGCATATTAATCCATGCAGGAACCATATCTAATACAGCAGAGACCAAGGGTATGAAGTAATTTCATTAACATGAAATGAATGGCACCACTTTTTCTCTTATTCATCCACCAGTGATGAACTGGATACTCATTAATGAAATATCACAAAGATAAGGGGTTCAGTTATATTCAACCATAACTATTAACTCTACCAAATTATGTGGCTTCAGATACTGATCTATTTTGATAAACAAATAAAAAGCAAGGGCACTAAGCTGACTTACAGTACTATGGCACCAGACCCAAACAATTCTCCTGAAAGCCTCTAGTTCTTTAAAACTTTCAAAGTCTCCTGCAGTGACAGAACTAATTCAAAAGGCTATGCATGCCCCTGATAACTTATGCACTTGCCTTTAAGAACACAGAAACTGAGCTCACAATTTATGGAAGGTGCAAGAGTACATATGAATTCCCAGAAAGCAGGATAAATTGCTCCACTGTGGTTTACTGGTCACCAGGAAGCAGTTCGATTAACCCTTATTAGACATAAATGTGAATATAAAAGCAAAACATCTTGAAGTACCTTCCAGCACTAAAATTCTATTCTTCCTTCTCCTCCTTGACTTCTTTTAGTAAAGCATTCCCATTTTGCTATGATTCACATCGTAACAGAAAGCCAATTAACCACCTATACAAAACAACCGTCCCACTAAAAGACAAATCAAGGAGAAATTTGCACAGCTGTTGATTCATATGTGCCCATATGAATGTGAATCCTGCTCAATCTGTAGACAGAAGAGCGTAATTTGAATATTTACTCACTGTTAAACTGCTCTCTCGACTCTTGCAGATCTAACTTCCTACAGCAGTCACCTCCTTGAAAAGCACATCTACTAGTATGTTCTGAAGGTAAGATATTTTGAGCACTCATCAAAAATCTGTATAACAACACAGATAGAATTACTTTAACTTATGGTTTTAAACTGTGAACTACTTTTCTACTCTTTGAGTTCAAACTAATTGAAGGTTAGGAAGTAACCACTTCCCCCCAGAAGCCAGAACTTTCGCCTCTTCTGAACAGGGGAATATCTCACTTCAATTAGGTAAAAATAAGGGTTTGCTGATTGAATCATTGTCCAAGATCCATGTAAGCTGCCAACTGTTTATCTAAATTTCCTATCTAACACAATGGGCAATCCCTCAAAGTCAGGGCAGTAACTTACTTCATCCACTACCTGGAACTCTAAAAACAGTAGCAAAAACAACCTGCATAAATATTAGTTACTCAATCTAGTTTCAATTTGTTTCAAGGAACAATGATAAGAGAAATGCAAGGACTATGATCAGTAGATCTATAAACCTGCCTATTTCAGAATAACTGAGCTTTAACCAACTCCAACTCAGTCATCACAAATGATATTGTTTAAGTGGTAGGAGTAAAAGGAAGTGCAAAGATCAAAGGAGTGCTCACAAAGGGGAACAAGACCATTTTTATGGGTATACTCCTCATTTTACTGAGTTTGAAAAACAGGAGCATCTACTCAGCCCACGTGAGGGCCAACTGTAGCACAGAAGATAAAACTGCAATTTCAAAACTAGGATAACAGATTTGCAAATCACCACCAACTCCTAATAGGATTATACTGTTTTCTTAAATATGTTCTTCAAGTAGTTTAAAAGTGGTACACTTTCCACAACAAGCAGCAGTTAATTTCCAGCATTAAAACCTACATACAATGAGTCTTCTGTGTTCAAGTTGGCCTACTAGGCTGCCCAAGAAGACATTTTACCTAAACAAGTGAAGGAAGGCATTGAGGAGTTGCAGGTATATCAATATGGATGAACAGTTTTATGAGATTTCCTGTTTCCATTTCATACACATATACACACCCTTCATTTTAGGAATTCAATTCCATGATAAATGTAAAATGCCAAAAGAAACACACCTCTTTTGATTTCCTATCTTCCTGAGCTCATCAGCTCAAAAAGCATTTCACTTTATTTACCTAATTTCTTTAGTACATAAAACAATAGAAGGATTCATCTCTAGAAAGCACAATATTAAAATCAAGAAAACAACATACTTCAGCTAAGGGTTTTATTTTAATTAAGTTTCCTTCTTAAAGTTCCAGCACATACTAATACAGTTAAAACTATTCAAGAATATTCAGTTGAGGAATCCTGCTAGAAAAATAATTATTGATAATTTTGTTTTCAAGTATTAGTATTTACCAAAGATCTTCAGTTTGTAGAAAAACATTCTGATGCTAGAACTATTAAATATTTTAGCAATACCATAACATTTTTCTCAGATTATAAGCTTTATAAGAAAACCTTGGAGTTAAACAATGTTATTTCATAAGCTGCAATGTTGAAAACCTCTAGTTAAAAGATCAGAAATTGTCCTCAGTCTTGATAACTAAATCCTAAATCATTAAGTACCAGTTAAGTTTCAGGATAGGCCAAATTAAACACGTCCATCAGAGTCTATTTTAAAAGCCCATAAGAAAACTTATCTTTAGAATAGTCTTGGTTTATATCATGAGTTTGGTTTTCGAGGTTAGGCACAATGCACGATGCCACTGTCCAGAGCTTTACATAATCCAGTGAAAAGTGCTCTAAGTGTGATTTCTCATCTTTCTCTAACGCCAGGCCCTGGAGGATGAGTACCAGGCCCCCATTTTTTGAAAACTAATGCGCAGGTCCAACAGCAGGTGAACAGATTAGGCCCTGTCGCTGTGTGTGTGAGTGTGCGTATGTATGTACACACGCCGGGCACTTGTGGGAAGTGAGGGCTTCTCTCTTTCAGAAGTCCAATAGGGAGGAATAGGCTCTCCTGTTTAATTCTGGGAAGCTGGGGAGGGCTTTTCCAACCTAGAGAACTGACAAGCACTTCTGCTTTCATTTCATGGAACGCCCTTAGGTGAAATCTGGTTCTGCACTGCACCAACCACCTTCCCCGATCTCCTCCGCGCCGCAGCGTACCCCAAACCTCCAGACACCCCCAGACAAAGACAAGGGGTGTGGATTAAAAAAAAAAGTTTCCAAGAGTCGCTTCTGGTACCCGTGCTCGCCGGGCAGCGGGGCTCAGGAGACAGGAGGGTTCCGGCGGCCGCGGCCCTTCGGCCGCACAGCCCCGCGCAGTCCGGATGTGCCTTCCCCCCAGTCGCCAAAGCCCATGTGCCTCTCAACTACTGTCAACCTCCTCCCACGGTCTGGCCCAGCGGTTAGCGCAAGAATGAGGAAGGCCAAGGGGGCGTACCGGGGCTGCGGGCCGGGTGGGCGGCGGGACGCGGCCCCCAGTCCCCAGCGAGGCCCCCACTTGCCCGAGTTTGGCTTACCCTGGTGGCGGGTCCGCGCGCGGCCTCCCGGCGCCTAGGGGCTGCCCTCCGGGGCGGCGCGGGCCTGCGCGCTGGCGAAGGAAGAGGCAGCAGCCGGCTGGAGCCGGCGCCCGAGCGGGCCCGGGTGCGGGTCGGAGCGCGGGAGCAGGCGCGCGGTCGGACCGGGCCGGGCCCGTCAGCGCCGCGCCATGTCCGCAGCGCGGGCGGAGGCAAGCGCCGGGCGCTCGGCAGCCGGGCGGCGCTGCACCGCCTTCCTGGCCCGGCGGCTCCGGCCTGGGCTGCGCCGGTCTGTGGGCACGGGGAGGCAGGCGGCGTTCAGGCCAAGGGCGGCGGTGGCGGTGGCGGCGGCAGGAGGCCCGACCGACGGGAAAGGCAGGGGAAGCTGTCAGCGCGTCGCCGGGCCGCTCCGGTGGCGAAACCTCCTCTTCCTGCCCGGCTCGCTGGTGCACTTCTCTCTCTTGCTCTCTCGCTCACTCTCTCACTTCCTGGCTGGAAATTCCCACTGACGTCGAGAGAGAAGACCGACAGACGGACACAGGCGCGCACGCCGCGGGGGCGGGAGGTGGGGTCGCCGCCGGGGGTGGGGAAAGCCCGCACTTGTGGAGGCGCCCCGCGCCCCCGGTCCGGCCTGGCGGGGCGGCTCGGCTCCCGCCCCTGGCGGCAGCGTAGAGACGCGGAGCGCGCTCAGGCGGCCTTGGACGCTCGGGTGGCCTGCAGGGCTCTTGCTGCTGGCCCGGCGCTCTCGCAGCCTGGAGGGCTGGGGGCGAGCGGGGACGTCCCCAGGAAGCGCCTGCGGGCCCGAATTGTCCGGGCAAGCAGGCGGCGGCTGTGGGAGCGGGCGGTCCGGAGTCCTGAAAGGCAGGCCCGAGCAGCTGGCGGCGATGAGGGGTCGGCATGCATCCAAGCCTGCCAGCTACAAAAATAAATCTCATCTGTATGTTCCATTTAAGTCCGTCTCGGTTACACCCGAATCTCCTCACAGAGTAAACTGGAATTCCGATAGCATAACTGACTTAGGTCCAATGCAGTAGGAACATCTTCTGGGCGTTGGCGAGGTCTTTAATCTCCTGGTTTTGCGCCAGTTATTCACAGCTTCCACCCAGAGCTACGGTCGGGCCTTTTGATGATTACCGTGGATAGAATGAGAGTGAGGGTGGCAGCGATGGTTTTGGTTCACGGGTCATAGGGAAATCTTGATTTGGCAGAAAGGAGTTTTTCTTTTTACCTTTCTTCCTTCCTTCTTTCCTTCTTTACTTTTTTGCTGGGTAGACTGCTACTGGCACCTGCAGACGGGCCTCCCCTTGACCACCATTCCTGGATTTGAGCTGCTGCCCGCACCTGACACTGCGCTAAGCACGGGCTGGGGAGACACTATGGTAGGTTAGCACCCCAAGAAAGAACTCTGAAGGGGGCAGCATCCCATATGAGCACCTGTTTGAGCCCCACTGCTCCACTACCAATCCAGCTCTTTGCTAATGCACCTGAGAAAGCAGCAGAAGATGGCCCAAGTATTTGGGTCCCTGCCACCCATGTGGGAGACCCCAGTGGTCTTCTGTGACCACTTAAGGAGTGAGCCAGTGGGTGAAGAACTTTCAAAACAAATAAATAATCTTTAAAAAAAAACACATTTGCAACGAAATACAGACGATGAAAGATATATTTTTTAAAAATCTCGAACTATAATATATGCTTGAGAGCTCATTGTTTCATTACTGAGTTCAGTGCCAGAAGTACGTTCAGCTTTAAAACCTTGCTAATAAAAAAAAAAAAGGAAAAAAAAATAAAACCTTGCTAATGTTGCTGGGGCTTTGGCTCCCCAGTAGCACCTGTGTCTCACTCCTTGTGTGCCCCCTCCACAACCCCCTTCCCGCGCGAGGTTGCAAGACCCTTCCTGGTGGTATGTTTGGCAAAGGGACAGAAATCTGTTTCACCGGGTTTCAGGTGAGCCTCTGAGGACCTTGGGCCTCCCAACAATCTGCTCCAAAGTCGTTGGCTGTAACTCCCAGACACTGTCTGAAAGCTAAAATTTAGAGGACTCACCCAAGTTGAAGGCAATGACATTTCAGAAATTCTGTGACAGTGTTTGTTGGACACTGCTGGAAGCTGAACTAATACTGCACTTTAGTAGACTAATGTGTCACATATATAAAATGGTTTTTGCTGCTTAATAGAGATATGGAGTCCATAACCCCCATGAAACAAAGCATAAGAAAAGTGGGTTTCCCCCTTTATGGGCTTTGTATGCACAAGCACACTCTGCGTTCTGCATGGCCTGGTACCCTGTTACCAGAAGATGGTTAACTAGGATTGTTGCAGTGGTACAGCCAGTGTGACATGTTTGGGGAACAAAAATGGAAGGATGTTAGTGAAAAGGATTAAATTAGAATTCAAATTCAAGATGATCCCATAGGAGGAACTCAAGATGGAGGGTGATGTGTTAAGCAGGTGCATTAGTTTCCTAGGGCTAACAGCAGTGACAAATTACTGATACCCTTTCTCCTAAGGAGAAAATAACCAAAACTTGATGAAACTGGAGTTGAGAATACCCAGCTGGTCATGTAGGTACATTGGGAGCAACTGACTGGATAAAGATGCACACAGGTCCGTGGTTAACACGCCTCATTAGGAAGCCAGAAAGCCCAGTGAAGCTGTGGCCAGTTTGCAAAGCCTTTGCACAAACAGCACTCATCCCCTCATCTTCACCTATCCAACACAGAAAGCCAAGAACCCTCTTGTCACAGTGCTAGAACTCCACTGCCAACTGAACGTGGAATGCGTGTGACATAAATAATAACTTAGGCTGTGCACTTACTCCTCATGTAGGATCTCTGTCCTTAATGTGCTGTACACTGAGGCTTAATGCTATAACGAGTACTCAAACAGTATATTTCACTTTGTGTTTCTATGGGGGTGCAAACGATTGAAATCTTTACTTAATGTACACTAAACTGATCTTCTGTTAAAAAAAAAAAAAAAAAGAAACTATCAATTCCCAACTTGACTCCCACTGGGATTAAACATGACAATAGGTCTGATCTGATTTCATCATCATTTAAAAAAAAATCATCTATTATTTTTCACTTTATGTTTCTGTGTGGGAACAAACTGTTGAAATCCTTACTTAAGGTATACTAAGCTGATCTTCTGTATACTAAGATAATCGAAAATGAATCTTGATGTGAATGGAAGGGGAGAGGGAGTGGGAAAGGGGAGGGTGGTGGGTGGGAGGGACGGTATGGGGGGGAAAGCCATTGTAACCCATGAGACGTACTTTGGAAATTTATATTCATTAAATAAAAGATAAAAAATAAATAAATAAATAATAACTTAGGGGGCACGTGCACCCTGGTCTTTTGAATGAGTAACCCTTCCTGAAACAATGACTAGGGATAACTTCCCTAGAAGGAAGCCCTGAAGAACCTGTAGCTGCCGGCTGCTTGGGAGCCAGGTTTTTTTCTTTGTCTTACTCCTGGCTTGATTAGCCCAAATATATTCCTTTCTGCCTACCACTGAAGTCCGTGGTCTATGTGTTTCCATTTGCATACACGCTAGACCAGAACCCTCGAGTTTTCTGCGTTATTCTGTTGCCACAAGTTGGAGGGCTTAAAGCAGGAGGCATTTATTCTGTCACAGTTCTGGTGGAAGAAGAACCAAGGTGACTTCGAGACTGTGCTGCTGAAGACCAAGGTAAGAGTCCTGTGCGCTTTCTAGCCTCAGGTGGCTCCAGCAAACCTTGCAGTCTTTGATTTCACTGCACCACTCCAGTCCATTCCTCTGTTGTCGTATGACTTACTTCCATCCCTGTGTCTCTTCTGAGTCTTGGTATCCAGATATCCTCTTCCTCTTACTGAGGCACATTGGATTTAGAGCACACATATAGTATGACCTCTCATAATTTTATCACATCTGCAAAGACCCTTCTTCCAAGTAAATTCATGTTTGTAGGTGCCTGGAGTTAGGACTTGAACATGTGTTTTTAGGGGGTGCAATTAATTGTACTACAGGTGACAAAACCATAACAGCCCCCAGTTTACTATTTTTGGCTCACTAGTTAACCTTCCTGTATTCCTACTTTGGTGTTCAACATTTTCTATACTCATTACAAACCTGCTCTCAGAAGGTTTCTTACAAATACATCTGCTGTAAAATATCAGAAGGAATTTGCCATGGTCAGGCTACAAAGAAAAAAATAGGTCTGAATGTGAAATCCAAGGCATTAATATTATGAAAAAATCAGGTTGTGTTTGTCACTAGTCTTTGAAATCTCATGAAGCTAAGTGCTGGAAATGTCAGTATGCAGAGAATTCTGAGGTTGAGATCTGAGGAGAGTGCACACTGACAGTGTGAAATTACACAATGTGTGAAGGGGATGCACAAATTCACACCCATACTCCTGAGTGTTGCAAACTCTAAGACTTACGGTGAGAATAGACTGGATTGTATTGTGTTTCTATAAAAGGTACAACTTGTTTGGGATTATGACGTCACCTCAACATACTTAGAAATAGTTGGGTCATAGGTCCTAGCTGTGATACAGGCCCAAGATGAACTGGAAAGGCCTTACTAAACTTGAAATCAGACTTGAGTTTGAGTCCTGCTTTTAATTATCTGGGTAGCTTTTCCCAAGAAATAGTTTGAGCTTGAGTTACTTCACTTGTAAAATAACCACACCATTACAGTTTATATTATTGGACACATAATAGCTTCTTATGACATTTTATACATTGTATACATATGTGTTACAACATATAAATTGTATCATGTATAAATATAAAACAATGTATATGTTTGTTATTATGACAACTAATTCATTATGGACACTTAAGAGAAATAAAGCAGGCCAAAAGTCCTATACAAGTATAAATGGGTGGGTATTTGGCCTAATGGTTAAGATGTCAATTAGGATACTACATCCCACTTGGGAATACCTGGGTTTTCTCTTTCTCTCTCTCTCTTGGCCCCTCGAATAAATATATACATAAAAACTATAAAATTATACTTTTAAGGATAAATCATTATTATAAGAACTTGTAAATAAAAATAAAATTAGGTTAATTTCCCTATAGGCTTAAGGGACATGAATTCTCACAGTGTTGACCACCAGGACATACGATCGTTGTCATGCTTCTCCCTATTGATGGTGATATTTCATTTCACCTTCGTTAAAACTCCTGTACTGTTAGCTGGTCTTGTTAGGAGAGCACTCAGCCTCTTTACATGCTTACGAAAGAGAAAGGAGGTAGAACCTTTACTCCCAACATAAAGCCAGAAGACTGACCCCTTCTGTGTGCAGTAGCCAGGAGAAAAGTGATTTGTAAAATAGGTTACAGTACCAGGAGCGAACCTAACAAAAGAGGACAAAACAGTCATCTTTCTATACAAAGATTCCAGGATTTCACTCCCTTAGCAATGAAGGCACATTGACACAGAGAAGTTAATTTGAAAGACGAGTGCCATTGGTTTTTACAGGTACTAGCATCTTTTATGTTGGTTCCAATGAGTATTTATGTGCTCTGATTACTGCTGTCAAAGAGTTCACAAAAAATAGGAGTGTGTGTAATTATGGTACCAGGCAGAGGATAGTACTTTAAGTGCTTTCATGAGGGTGCATGAAAATGGGTAGGAAGAGATACCACAGTGCTGGAAATGTGGCCAGGTGGTTAGGCTCTCAGGTAGAGGAATCCAGCACTGCCTTCAAATTTAAAACCACTGCCTGATTGTACCCTTCTTAGAAAATAACTCATTCCTGTTCTGCCCTGATAGCTGTGTGACTGAAACATCTGGGTAGTTGTTGTGAGCCTCCTTGCAGTTATCTGTAGAAGGGGTGATGACCGTGCCCATTGCACTGAGAAGTTGTAAGGTCAGATGAGATAATGCATGTGAAGCACATACTGAGGGGAAACTGCCCCAGGAATGCCCAGATATGTTGGGTGTTATCATTAATGCTTTCTCAGAAGATTCACTTAATGAAGAAGATAGCATTTGGTGGCTGTTGGAGTGAATGGTGGATAAGATATGATGGCAAAATGATCAGGAGAGAGAAAACAGATGGATGTGTGGGAGTGAGACCTAAATACATGAATCTTAGTTTAAGACACAGTTTGTAGCAAAAAGACTCAGGAAGTGGATTTACTCGGGTATGTTGCAATAATTAATCCAAAACAAAGGTCTAGATCTGTTCTCAGATGCCCAAGGTTCAACCACTTGTCTCTAACAGCTCCTCCCTAAGGCACATTTATAGCATTTAACATGTATTCCGTAAATAACAACAAAATGTTCAAAAGTACTCTAGTCTCAAAATATTTGAGCAAAGAGCCTGATCAAAACAGAGGAAGTACATGTTGTTTCACCCCAAAAAAAAATGGCTATAAATGCATATCGTTTAGTCAGAGAGATTCTGGGAGAAGGAGGTGGTTTGGGAGAGCCAGGATCTGGGAGGAAGTCAAGGTGCCATCTGCATTCAGCACCCCAGGATGCAGATGGAGGGAGAGGAGTTGCAGTTAGTGGAGCATAGAGAGGTCCTGGCGTGGTTAATCTTCGTGCTATGAAGCAGTAAAAGCGGATGGAATGCCTATTGCTTCCCTCTTTATGGGACTCACAGAATATTATTTCTTGCCTCTCAACAATAATCACTGTGGAATTTGTTAACAATGTAACCGGGAAGAACAAAGATCATCTTAACAAAAAAATACAAATTCTATGTAAATGAACTGCTAATGCAAGAAAGAACTGATGTTTTCTGAGATCCGTCTCTCCGTGAGAGATGATTTGGATTCAAGCTAATATGGTATCAGTGGAAAGACTAACCTATCCCATTTGTGTGTGTGTGTGTGGGGAGTACTTTGTATTTGTTGTCTTGTTTCCGGAATTTTAAAAAAAGTGTATTTATTTGAAAGGAGGAGAGAGAGATGGATTCCCTCTAGTGGTTTACTCCCCAAATGCCTGCAATAGCTGAGCCTGAGCCAGGGTGAAGTCAGAAGGCAGGAACTCAATCCAGGTCTCCTACGAGGGTGGTAGGGACCCAACTAGGTGAGCCATCATCTGTTGCTTCCCAGGATGTGCATCAGCAGGAAGCTGGGCTGGGGATGGATCTGGTAGTGGAACCCGGGCATTCCAATAGGAGATGTGGGGAACCCAAATGCCATTTTAATCCCCGTGCCACAATCTTCACCTCCTGTGTCCAGCATATTTACATGCTGTTTGGGTTAAAAATAAAAGCAGCTATGTAAAAACCACCCTACATTGACTTAATACAATAAAAATTTTTTTTCTCTCACACACAAAATCAACTGCAGAAACTCCTGGCTCCATGGCTTACCTGGGCAGCTCTTCTCCAGGTAGCGACTAAGGGATTCAGAATCCTCCCATCATCTAACCAGCATTGTGTGTTGCCTCCATAACGTCTCAGTACAAAGACCCAGGAAATATGGTTTTGCTGTTTGTATAGGAGGAAGAAATAGTTTGGGTGAGCAAACATTAGTATCTGCTATACTTGTATTAACTTACTTGATTCTCAACCATATCAAATAGGCTGTCATTATTACACTCATTTTTACAGTTGAGTAATGTTTCATAACTAATAAGCAGGGTAGCTAGCACATGAATACAGTTGACTTAACCCTAATGTCCATGCTATTAAACATTATACTAAACTATTATCCAATGATATAAAAAGGAGGATATAAGAGACTTTTGGAAGATATGGTCATTGACATGTTTACAGATTATAAGTGCAATTTGAGAAGGAGGAAGATTCGTAGATGGGTGTGAGTTTTCTAGTCTGGATGACAAGAATGGTAATGTGTTAACTGAGCGAGAACAAGTGCAAATCTGTTTTAGACATGTCTAGTATGATAGGCTCAGAGAGACTTCTACAAGGACATGAGTAATGTGGAACTAGAAATTCAAAGGTAATGCTCAGACATAGGGTTGGAGGGATACACCAAGAGATGACTGCAGGGGCCAGCACTGTGGCGTAGTAGGTAAAACCACCGCCTGCAGTGCTGGCATCCCATATAGGTGCCAGTTTGAGTCCTGGCTACTCCTCCTCCAATCCAGCTCTCTGCTATGGCCTAGGAAAGCAGAATAAGATGGCCCAAGTCCTTGGGCTCCTGCACCCATGTGGGAGACCTAGAAGAAGGTCCTGGCTCCTGGCTTCAGATTGGACTAGCTCCAGCCATTGCGGCCGTTTGGGGAGTGAACCAGCAGTTGGAATATATCTCTTTCTCTCTCTCTCTCTACCTCTGCTTCTCAGTAACTCTGCCTTTCAAATAAATAAGTAAATCTTTTTTTTTTTTTTTAAAGAGAGAGATAACTGCAGAGATGCAGTGGTTGTCTGCAGAGAAGATTTCTAAAACAGTACTGACCAAAGTTAGGAGAGAAAAGGACCAAGGATATAAATTTAATAGCTTTATTTTGGGGGTTGATTATTAGAGGGAAATAGAAAAAGATTCCCGAGGAACTATGAAAAGTAGGACGAAGACCTACTTTTTTCTGGAAAACCAGAAAAGAGAGAATGTCAAGGGCAAGAGTACTCTCCAATATCAGATACTGCAGAGGTCCCAAAAGACAAGCAGGAGAAGTAACCATTAAATTTGGGGATTATTAAATCCTAAGTATAGCTGTAGGGGATGTCTGGCATGACACAGGACAGAAACCAGTTCCTACTCTGCTCATCCCGACATTTTGCCGGGTAGGAAAGGGACCTTACTAATCCTTGGATGACACTGACAGCCAGGGCTGTCATCTTCCATTGCTGTTTAGAGTAGTTTCAGTATAAGGAGAGATGGCTGATAAGTGAGTGGGAAATGGGGAGAGGAAGGCAGTCAATGCAACACTCTCACCCTGAGTTTGAGTAAGAAGGAAGGAGCAAGAAGTTAGTGTGATTCCTCACTTATCTGAATCACAGGGAGTGCAGGGTTAAAGGAACTGTGGAAAGGTGGGAAGATACTTAAGAAGTTAAGTAAGGGGCCAGCGCCATGGCTCACTTGGTTAATCCAATGCCTGCGGCGCCGGCATCCCATATGGGCACCGGGTTCCAGTCCCGGTTGCTCCTCTTCCAGTGCAGCTCTCTGCTGTGGCCCAGGAAGACAGTGGAGGATGGCCCAAGTGCTTGGGCCCTGCACCCACATGGGCGACCAGGAGAAGCACCTGGCTCCTGGCTTCTATAGGCATAGCGTGCTGGCTGTAGTGGCCATGTGGGGAGCGAATCAACAGAAGGAAGACATTTCTCTCTGTCTCTCTCTCTCACTGTCTGTCAAATAAATAAATAAATAAAAAGAAGTTAAATAAAAGAAGGCTCCATGAGGGACTGAGGGGCCAGAAGGAGAGTGAGGCATGTTGTGGTCACGATCCAGGAGAAGGGGGAAGGGAAGACTTCATACCTGGGAGTGAGAAGGAAGAGCAGGGAGGAGAACAACTCTGAGAGGAGGGAAAAGACAAGGCTCTGGTCAGCAGAAGTGCACTAAACCAGAAATGAGAATTGCTGTTAGGGAGTGGATTAATTTGGCAGAGCCACCATGTACCTCAGACTGGGTGGCAGCACCACTAGGAATTTGTCCTCGCCCAGTGCTAGAGGCTGGAGTTTGAGAACAAGGCGTCTGAAGGCTTGGTTTCTTCCAAGGCCTCTGCTTGGCTTGCAGGTGGCCGCCTCCCTGTGTCTGCACACAGTCTTCTCTCTGTGTGTCTGTGTCCACATCTCTTCTACGGATACCGGATGGATTAGATTAGAGCTCATCCCAGTGACCTCATTTTCACTTAATTACCCCAAGTGTAACAAAAACAGTTGCATTCTGAGGTACAAAGGACTTCAGTTTTTGTAATTTAGGGGGACAAAATTCAGCTAATCACACAGAGCTTTCACATGAAATCACAGAGCCAGAGAATCAACTCATCCCAGTTTGCCTGGGACTATTTGATTTTAGCATAGGCAATCTCTTGTCCAGGAACCCTTCAGTCTCCAGTAAACCAGGGTGATTGGCCATGTTAAGTGGAGCCAAAAGTTGTTTTGAGTGAAACAAGACTAGCTAATGGAAATCTATACATTAAGGCTTGTTTTCCTGGAAAGGTTCTCTGTCTTCTGAAAGCTTCTGTTATCTGGCTGTCAGTCTATTCATATATGATGATATGATGCTTATCCACCTCTTTTTTTTTTTTTTTTTTTGACAGGCAGAGTGGACAGTGAGAGAGAGAGACAGAGAGGAGGTCTTCCTTTGCCGTTGGTTCACCCTCCAATGGCCGCCGCAGCCAGTGCACTGTGGCCAGCGCACCGTGCTGATCCAATGAAAGGAGCCAGGTGCTTCTCCTGGTCTCCCATGCGGGTGCAGGGCCCAAGCACTTGGGCCATCCTCCACTGCACTCCCGGGCCACAGCAGAGAGCTGGCCTGGAAGAGGGGCAACCGGGACAGAATCCGGTGCTCCGACCGGGACTAGAACCCAGTGTGCCGGATTAGCCTAGTGAGCCACGGCGCCGGCTCCACCTCTTTTTTTAAAAAAGCTTTTTTTTATTCAAGATTTATTTTATTTGAAAGACAGAGTTAGAGAGGAAGAGACAGAGAGAGAGAGGTCTTCCATCCACTGGTTCACTCCCCAAATGACTGCAACAGCCAGAGCTGAGCTGACCCGAAGCCAGGAGCCAGGTGCTTCCTCCTGGTCTCCCATGTGGGTGTAGTGGTCCAAGGACTCAGGCCATCACCCACTGCTTTCCCAGGCCACAGCAGAGAGCTGGATGGGAAGAGGAGGAGCCGGGACCTGAACCAATGCCCATATGGGATGCCGATGTTACAGGCTGGGACTTTAACTCACTGTGGCACAGCGCCGGCCCCTCCACCTCTCTTCAACAGGACAAATACACTGCTACATATACATATCTCCTGAAAAGCTTTTGTTGGAATCTGGAAGAACTCACTGCAATAATATCTGTTAAGATAGATATCTGTTATCATATGGGCAACAAAACTCTTAAAGAGAACATTGTTAGGTCTTTTGAAGCGGCAAATTCAAGCAGTGCTGCTTACCTGTTGCCCATTTTGCTGTTTCAATAATTTTTAAAAATGTTAGAATCAGCATGCCTTAGGTCTTATTCATTGCTTGAAAAACATCATTTACATGGTCTCTGTGTATGCATAAATGTTGTGTCTGTGTATATGTGTGCATTCACAAGGAAGTTTTTCTACCTTTATATGATGTTTCTTAAGAGGCAGATGGAAACATTTGAGAGGTGTTTAATTTCTTAGAATAGAGACAAACTGGGGGCTGGGGCTGTGGCATAGTAGGTTAAGCCTCTGCCTTGGTGCCAAAATCCCATATAGGCACTGGTTCAAATTCTGGCTTCTCTACTTCTGATCCAGCTCCCTGCTAATGTGCAGCTCCCTGCTAATGTGCATGGGAAAGCAGCAGAAGATGGCCCAAGTGCTTGGGCCCCTGCTTCCACGTGGGAGACCTGGAAGAAGCTCCTGGCTCCTAGCTTTAGATCTGCTCAGCTCCAGCTGTTTTGACCATTTGGGTAGAGAACCAGTGGATGGAAGACCTCTCTCTGTTTTTTTTTTTTTCTTTCTGTCTGTAACTCTGCCTCTAAAATAAATAAATCTGAGAGAGAGAGAGAGAGAGATTATATATGTTTCCTTTATAACGAATTATGCAGCTTTTTCTCTTTAAAAGTGTTTTATGTAGGTAGTATTTTCTTTTGAAAGGAGAATTTTAGCTCTTATGTCATTAATTTGTTCCCCAAAAGCCAACTGTTAGAATTATAAAAACCTTAACAGAGTAGAAGGAAACTTAAAGACCATGACATCCAACTTTATAGACAAAGCAGGAGTTCCTCGTGTGGTTCTGAGTCTGTGAGTAATTTTACCGGCTGACCACAGACAGGTGGTCCTTTCCATTGCTGAAGGGGTGGCTGGGAAAAGTTAGTCCTGTACTGAGGCCAAATCTGTGTGTTTGTAAGTCATGCTGTTTTTCCTCTTTCTGTCCTGTAGAGTGACAAAGATAGCTTTACTCCTCCATTGACAAAATAGTCCTTCAAACATTTAAAGGTGCGTATCAATTCCTCTCTACATTTCCAAGCTGAACACATTCCCTGATACTGTCACCAGTTGTGTGCTACATTAGTAAATCTTGTAAGTTTTCACCAGAGTCTTTACTATTCTGATGTCTACGATGAGGAACCAAATCAGAAAAGCTAGGTAATTTGCCCAAGTCTCCAAGTGACAGAGTAGAAATGAGAATTCAGGTTGTTTGACTAAATCAGAAGTATGCTTCTGAGACAACAGGTAGTAAGAAGAGTGAAGGTAGCTCTTGCTCCTCTTGAATGCTTTAGAGTGCCCCTGGCAGTTCCCAGTCTACTGCTTCCACTGTCCCAGTAGAAACGGAATAATCCTAACTTTGGTATGTGCCCAGAGACAGCCTTTGAGGCCCAGAGAATCCATGAGCTGCTTTTAGGCCACTAATAAACAAGGATCGGAGAGAGGGTGGTGACCAGGCCATTGGCTCTGAAGTCAGGCTGCAGGGATTTGAATCCACCTCCTGGACTTTCTGCCTTTGTGACCACCCTCCCTGGGCCTCCATCTACTCAACTTAAAATACAGATGCTTCAGGGGGACTAATGAAATGCATTTAGGAGTAAAAGCCCAGCTAGTGTTCACCGTCGTCTGAGGAGCCTGTGTTGTTCAGCGCTCTTTGTGGCCATTTGGACGAAGTGAGGACAGCTGCCCCTAACACTGGGCAGAGGTCTTCTTTGTAAAGAAAAATGTTCTATACAGAAGCTTTACCTCTTCTGTAGTGAACAAGGCTGCTGTTAAGGAGGATTGTGTGGGTGTTGGAGAATTTGACTGTTTCAGCCACATAGCCTTAGCTCTGTTGAGGTAGGGACTCCGAGCTGACGGTTTGGAGAGAGACTGTTGTGAGCAGGTAGCCCTAGGGGTCCTGGGGCTATGATTATTCCTGAGAAAGGGGCTACCCTAAACTGTGAGCTTGCCATGACCTGCTCACGTGTTAGGACTCAACTTAAATGATATGTTCTCAAGGGATTTTGTTCTGCACCCCAAAGTTGCTTAAAATACCCATCTGATTTTGTTCTTTATACCGAGGGCATTGCACTTCTTGTATTGAATTACCTCACATTGTATAAGTGTTTCATGAGTCTGTTTCATTCTGAATATAAAAATTTCAAAATATAAAGTCATAAAAGAAGTCAATAAGGAAAGTTTATTTATTTTAAAGCCTGAGTGACAGAAAGGGAGGTAGAGATAGCTAGAGAGAGTTTCCATCTGCTGGCTCACTCCCTAGATGCCCACAGTGGCAGAGGTTGGGCCAAGCCAAAGATAGGAGCCAGGAACTCCATCTGGGTAGCAGGGACCCAAGTACTTGGGACTCCATCTTCTGTATTCCACATGCATTAGCAGGAAGCTGTATTAGAAACATAGGCAGGGGGCTGGCGCTGGGGCGTAGCAGGTAAAGCTGCCACCTGTAGTGCTGACATCCCCTATGGGTGCTGGTTTGAGTCCCAGCTGCTCCACTTCCAATCCAGTTCTCTGCTATAGCCTAGGGAAACAGCAGAAGATGGCCCAAGTGCTTGGGCCCATGCACCCACAGGGGAGACTTGGAAGAAACTCCAGGCTTCTGGCTTTGGATCGGCCCAGCTCCAGTCATTGTGGCCATTTGGGAAGTGAACAAGCAGATGGAAAATCTCTCTCTCTCTCCCTCTCTCTTTTTCTCTGCCTTTGTACTCTGCCTTTCGAATAAATAAATGAAACATTAAAATAAATAAATAAGTAAATAAATCCTGTTTTAATAAGCAATCAAAAAAATAAAAGAGGCCGGCGCTGTGGCTCACTAGGGTAGTCCTCCGCCTGCAGCACTGGCACACGGGGTTCTAGTCCCGGTCGGGGTGCCGGATTCTGTCCCGGTTGCTCCTCTTCCAGTCCAGCTCTCTGCTATGGCCCAGGAAGGCAGTGGAGAATGGCCCAAGTGCTTGGGACCTGCACCCGTATGGGAGACCAGGAGGAAGCACCTGGCTCCTGGCTTCGGATCGGCACAGCGCCGACCGTGGCGGCCATTTGAGGGGTGAACTACTGGAAGGAAGACCTTTCTCTCTGTCTCTCTCTCTCTCACTGTCTAACTCTGCCTGTCAAAAAAAAAAAAAAAAAAAAAAGAGAGAGAGAGAGAGAAAGAAACAGAGGCAGGACTCAATCCCAAGCATTCCAATATGGGATGTGGGTATTGCAAGCAGCGGCTTAATCCACTATGTCACAATATCTACCCCCTAGAGAGTATTTAAAAAAGCAAAGTTGATAAATATAACTTGTTGAACTTACTCTAAGTACCATCAAAGTGTGGACAAAAAACAAATGGCACCCTCAAAAGAGTAATTAAGGAGACTTTAACAAAAGGATTATTTTTATTTACAAGAGTGTAAACAGAATTAAGGGAAACCCAGGAAGGTTGGCAGAGCACCCCAGGGTTAACAAGAATCAGAGTGGCAACCTCCCCTAAGCCCAAAAGAGCAAATGTAGAGAATATTGTCAGAACCAAGAAAGAGCTTGTGGCTGGAGGAGATGTGTTTCAAGGAGTAACTGGACATTTCAGTAGAGAAATCAGCTACTCATGACATAGAAGGGAGGGAACCAATGGACTACATTATCCTACATCTCCCGCTACCACTCACAGCCCAAGTATTTCCCATTAAGAGACCCAAATGGAAGCCAGAGGCGCAAAACAGGCTGGAATGGGGTGGAGAGTGGATCTGGTAGACACATGCATGGCATCTAGTACAGAGTACAAATCCAAAAATAACTACTGGGTTATAATAAAAAAGGCATTTAGGAAGCCAGTGCATGTTGGAACATGTAGGCTCACTCTGAAGCTAATTCCTCCTGATAGGGACGGAAGGAGGCTGAGACAGACAATGGGATAATGTCTGGAAACATCTTTGCAATCAAAGCACTGTAGAGAATGCATTGCAGTCCTCCTCAAAGAGTGTAATAGAAACACATCAGCAAGGCAATTCCTCTCAGAGGTCTGTTAGATGAGAATTATAAATGGGGCAAATTCTATTCTTCTGTCGCACTGAATCAGCAGGAGGCTACGAAAAAAATCAGGTTGCTTTAGTCCAAGGAAGAAGAATTTCTGGTGTTTTAGACCTAAATTATTGCTGAAACATGTCATCCACCTGGTCAGATCAAGTCACTTCTCAGATCAAAGCCCTGTAATGACTTCCTCCATCACTCAGTACAAATACCAAAGTCACTGTTCTAAAATGGCTCCTATCTGGCTGGTGGCTCTCTGATCTCATCTCTTACCACTCTGCTGATTACTCTCTGTTTGTTCAAAACACCAAGCATTCCTCCCACCCCCACTTCTGACGCTCATGCACACGCTGTTTTCTCTGCTTGGAATACCCTTCCCTACATACCCAGAGTTCTCTCCTTCACTTTTCTTGGATCTCTGCTCAACTGTCATGGTATAAAATAGCAACACCAGTTCTTTAACCTCTAGAATACAGGTACAATGATGTCTAACTTAGTAACATTGTCAGTTCCAGTTATTTTTTTTTTTTTAAGTGCAATCTGGCTATATTCAATTAGCAAATCTTGTGCTTAAACATTTCCTTTAGTGACATTTGTTTGTATCTGTATCTTGTATTATGAAGAGATTGTTTAACTGAATGTGTAATTTATTGAGTGTGTGTATTAGGGATTTCATTCAGTGCTCTGGTTTTCATTATTGCTACTGTAAAGTCAGTATGCATTATCCTAGTTGTTGCTTATCTGATTTATTTTCCATTTTTTTGTGATGAATCTAGATGTATTCTATGAGTAATTTCTTTTTTTAAAGATTTATTTTATTTATTTGAAAGACAGAGTTACATAGAGAGGTAGAGACAGAGAGAGAGAGAGGTCTTCCATCCGCTGGTTCACTTCCCAGATGGTTGCGACGGCCGGAGCTGCTCCGATCTGAAACCAGGAGCCAGGAGCTTCTTCCTGGTCTCCCTCGTGGAAGCAGGGGCCCCAAGCACTTGCGCCATCTTCTACTGTGTTCCCAGGCCATAGCAGAGAGCTGGATCAGAAGAGAAGCAGCCGGGACGAGAACCAGTGCCCATTTGGGATGCTGGCACTTCGGGCCAGGGTTTAAACCCCCTGTGCCACAGCGCTGGCCCCTCTATGAGTAATTTCATATGCTGTACTTAAATGTATTGGGTTTTTTATGGCTCCACATATTTAAAAAATATGTATTTATTTATTTAAAGGGATAGGGAGAAGTATTCCATCCAATGGTTTGTCCACAATAGCCAGGGCTGTGCTAGGCTGAAGCCAAAAGCTAGAGACTCAACCCAGGTCTCCCACATGGGTGACAGGGACTCAACTACTTGAGCCATCATCACCTGTCGCCCTCCAGGATGCACATAAGCAGAAATCTGCAACTGAGAACAGAGCCAGGACTTGAACACAGGTACTCTGATGGGAGATGCGGATGTCTCAACCAAGGTCTTAAGCACTGGATCAAATGCCCACCTCTGGCTCCCCAGATCTAAACATTTTATATCTCTCAATAGTTCTGAAAAATTACTAGTCCATTACCTTTGGTAATACTGCCTCTCTGTTTTCTCTAGTCTTGTTTTCTGGAATTGAAATTAGGCACATGTTAGACCTTCTCAATCTAAACTCTATCCTTTAATATCTCTTATTTCATTATCTCTATGGGTTGCATTCTGGATAATGTCTTCAGGTTTATCTTCTAGTTAATCCATTCTCTTTTCAGCTGCATCTCATGCTATTTAATACATCAATTAAGTTTTAAATAATACGTTGCTTATATTTCTCAAGCTTTCATCTTTGGAATCGTTTGAAGTTTATGTTGAAACTCAGTGCTCCAAAGAATGTGTTTCTATTTGCCTATTCTCCAGTGTACTATTAACTTGGTAAAACTTTAAATTCAATTCTTTGCTTGAATGCTTTCAACACTACATAGAATGTTATTGTTTCTGAATTCACAAGTGAGAATTTCATAATTTCTACTCAGTGACAAGGACTAGAAAGGTAATTTCTCAACTCTTCCCTCCAGTTTTCCATTTGGGAAATACATGAAATCCTGACTTTCATGTCAGATAAGCAACATACTAATTTTCAAAAATATGTTATTGACAAAAAGGAGGAATCTGGAAAACATCATGCTGAGTGAAATAAGCCAGTCCCAAAGGGACAAATATCCTATGTTCTCCCTGATCAGTGACAACTAACCGAGCACCAAAAAGGAAACCTGTTGAAGTGAAATGGGCACTATGAGAAACAGTGACTTGATCAGCCCTTGTCCTGTTGATGAACAACTCAATACTTTATCCCTTTTAGTATTTTTTTTGTTCTACTTAATGCTATTGGTTGAACACTATAATTAACACACAATTATTCTTAGGTGTTTAAATTTAGCTGAAAAAATGATCCCTGTTAAATATAAGAGTGGGAATAAGAGAGGGAGGAAATGTACAATTTGGGAAACGTTCAATCTGACTTGCCCCAAATGGTAGAGTTAGAAACGTGCCAGGGGATTCCAATTCAATCCCATCAAGGAGGCATGTACCAAAGTGATCAGTTTCAGTTCACACTTGATCATGATAGGACTAAGAGTCAAAGGGATCACATAAACAAGTCTAGTGTCTGCTAATACTAACTGATAGAATTAAAAAGGAGAGAACGATCCAACATGGGAAGCGGGATACACAGCAGACTTATAGAATGGCAGATGTCATAAACAGCACTCTGGCCTCAGAATCAGCCCTTAAGGCATTCGGGTCTGGCTGAAGAGCCCATGAGAGTATTTTAGGCATGGAAAGCCAAGACACTCTGGCAAAAAAAAAAAAAAAAAAAAAAACAACCACCAAACCTAAATGAAAGATCTCTGCGAGTGAGATCCCAGTAGAAAGAACAGGCCAACAAAGAAGGAGGTATCAAAAAAATAAATAAATAAATAAATAAATAAAGGCCGGCTCCACGGCTCACTAGGCTAATCCTCCACCTATGGCACTGGCACACCGGGTTCTAGTTCTGGTCAGGGCGCCGGATTCTGTCCCGGTTGCCCCTCTTCCAGGCCAGCTCTCTGCTATGGCCTGGGAGTGCAGTGGAGGATGGTTCAAGCCCTTGGGTCCTGCACCCGCATGGGAGACCAGGAGAAGCACCTGGCTCCTGGCTTCGGATCAGCGTGGTGTGCTGGCCGCAGTGCACTGGCCACGGCGGCCATTGGGGGGTGAACCAACGTCAATAGGAAGACCTTTTTCTCTGTCTCTGTCTCTCTCTCTCTCACTGTCCACTCTGCTTGTCAAAAAAAAAAAAAAAAAAAAAAAAAAGGAGGTCTTTCTCTGAAAGGAGGGAACTTCCACTTTGACTATGACCTTGTCTAAATAAGATCGGAGTTGGTGAAATCAAAAGGCTTCCATAGCCTTGGCAACTCATGACAAGAGCCTAGGGAGATTACTGATGCCATAAACAAGAGTGTCCATTTGTTAAGTCAACGACAAGAGTTACTGTGCACTTACTCCTCATGTAGGATCTCTGTCCTTAATGCGCTGTACATTGAGACTTAATGCTATAACTAGTACTCAAACAGTACTTTACACTTTGTGTTTCTGTGTGGGTACAAACTGTTGAAAGCTTTACTTAATATATACTAAATTGATCTTCTGTATATAAAGACAATTGAAAATGAATCTTGATGTGAATGGAATGGGAGAGGGAGCAGGAGATGGGAGGGTTGTGGGTGGGATGGAAGTTATGGGGGGGAAAAAGCCACTGTAATCCAAAAGCTGTGCTTTGGAAATTTATATTTATTAAATAAAAGTTAAAAAATAATAAAATTAAAAAAGAATTTAGGTTAATTTATCTAAAAAAGGAGATTAAAAATTACCTTAATAATTAAAAAATATGTAATTGAGCAATTCAGTTATTTGCATCAATTATTTCATTTTAGTTATTTCAATCAAGAAGGGCAGACTCTCAGATAACATAAGGAGTTATTGCATATTTTTAAATTATTATTGTAAGTCCTAACATATCATATTTAGCTATTAGCCACTTAACCTTTAATTATATCTTCCTAAATGAATTTATTACTTTTAGAAAAGGTTTCATCTGATTCCTGCAAAAGGTCTGTTTCAATGACACACCTATTTGAAGTATTTATGTTAGGTTTCCTCTCTGGCTTGCTGGTACTACAAGAGTAAGTTGTTATTTTCCATTTCTTGCTCAGAAGACACTGACCTATAGTTACAGGCAAAGTATTAGGGTCTTTGATGCAGTGACAAACCTGCCAGGGGAAAGTTTGTTCTCTTGCGGGCTGGCAATGAACCAACTGGCAAATTATCAACACCCCACTGAAGATTGGAGGGTAGTCTCTCTTCTCCCAGATCAGGTGCAAGTGAATGCGCTTGCCCAGCCTCAGGGGCTAGGAGCAACACGTCTCACAGGTGCAGCTCCCTTCCATATTGCCTGAGACCAGCTAGACTAGTCCAGCTTCTACCAACACACACAGAGCAAGCGGTAGAGCCCCTTCCCTACGGGATTCAGGAGGTTCCTCTGGTTATCTTTCACGGGGAGACATGAGTGCTTAAACCATTGTCTTAGGCCATTCAGGACCCTCTAGCCTACCCTAAACAGAAAGCTCTTTTCTCAGATACCCTGGAGCCTATAGCCACACATGCATCTTACAGGTGCCTCTGTTTACCTGCTCCAGTTGGTTTAGTGTTTGGAGAAGTAGTCAAGAAGAGGTTGGGGAAGAAGGGATCTGGGTTCAGCTACCCACTTTTTCACAATGTTCTTTGATTCACATGTCTTCTCTTAGTGACTTAGAGGGTCTGTCTCAGCTGAAGGACATGAATTAAGAGTGCCAGACTAATGGCTTGCTAAGGGGAAATTTAGGCTCTGTTATAAAAAGAAGGAAGAAATGATGATGCCAACAGCTGCTATCCCCTGTATTGTGGCAACTGTATACATTGTACATAGAAGATATATATATATATAGGTATGCATACCAGTCTTAGTGACACACAGATTCATAGATATGTATATCAGTTTTTCACTGCCTTGAGTTTTCTGCGAAATTAAGTATGCTAGCTAAATATTAGCAATAGAATTGCATTCTAATGGCATATTATGATATGGTTCTGAAATGAGAAGGCACTTACATTGGTTAGGATGCTTTCCACTGAAAAGTATAGAAATCTGACTCAAGATGATTTAGCCATATGGAATGTTATGAGACCCATAATTGAAAATTCTTAAGAGGACTTCAGATTCCATGCAAATAGGGCTTTGGCTCTATTTCTGTCAGAGGAATTTGTTTTTGTTTTTCCTATGTCTATGTTAGCCATTTCCTCATGCTAGCTTTCCTCTTGGTCGAAAGATACCTTCCGGGGGAGGCAAGATGGCGGAATAGGAAGGGAGCACACTGATAGTCCGGGGAGAGACAGTTTAATAAAAATGGAGATACTGCAGATTCAAGGAAGAGTAGGGGAGGAAACAGCAGAAGAAACTCTTCCGGAACGCGTGATTCACAGTGGACCTGCGTGGAGAGCGTGGGAGCCCACAGTTCGGGACACCAGCGGCAGACTCAACACACCAGCGCTGGAACGCGAGGTGAGCCGAGCCTCAATAGCCCGAGACACCGGCAAGCAAGCGGAAAGAGGAGACTAGAGGGAACGACCCCCGGGGGGGGAAAAGTTCACCAGGCTAACTGGAAGAGAGAGAGAGAAACAAAAAAGGTGACTGGTACGGACACGGGTTTCTCTCTCTCCACTCACCTCTCAAGGGTGAGCAAGACAAAGAGCAGGCGCCATCTTGGACATACGTCATAAGCAGAGCGACCTCAGGTCTGCACCGGCCCTGAGCCTAGCAGAAAAACCTGACTGGGGGGGGGGAGGCGAATTAACAGGAGATTAGGACCTAGTAAATTTGTGGTGCTACTGAACTGAGACTGTGAAAAAAGAGACGGTGGGGGAGAGAACTCATGGAATTCACGTGAGTACTCTCCAGAGACGCTACAATTCCGTAACTTTGGCAACCCAGTGGGAGACTGAAGGAGAATCTGAGCCCACTCTGAGGGCGGAACAGATTCCCTGTATGGTCCTTGGGAAAGAGCTTCCGATCTCTGGCTCCTGTGGGTATATCATTTGCCTGCTAACTACCTCCAACTTCGTTCAGCTGTGCGGAATTACTTCCCTTTTGAATCAAAAAAAGAAAGAAAGAGAGAGAGAGAGATCTACCATGCCTAACCTGGGAGTGTCACCTTTGGCACACCAAACAGAGCTCTCAGGCCACACCCATCTCAAGCCTCTAAGGCTCCATCAAAAACAGACAGTCCACTTAATCTAGAGTCATAGTATAACAAGAAAAAGCACCACAGTGAAGAAACCAAATATCTCCAATATGCCAAATAACAAACACAAAAACCGAGGCAATAAAAACAAGGAAGTCACCATGACGCCCCCAAATGAAAAAGACACCCCAATTCAAGATTATGAAGATGATGAGTTAGAAGAAATGCAAGAAGCAGATCTCAAAAAATTGATAAGAACATTAAGAAGTTCTCAAAAACAAATTCTTGAACTACAGAAATCTTTAATGGACAAGATAGAAAATCTCTCTCGTGAAAATGAGATATTAAGGAGGAATCAAAATGAAACGAAACAACTAGTACAACAGGAAACCGTGATAGTGACGAGAAATCATAATGAAGTGAAGAATTCAATGGATCAAATGAAAAACACAATAGAGAGCCTTACAAACAGAATGGGTGAAGCAGAAGAGAGAATATCAGACTTAGAGGACAGAGAACAGGAAAGGATACAGTCAGACCAAAGAAAAGAAGAGGAAATTAGAAATCTAAAACACATTGTCAGGAATCTGCAGGATACTATTAAAAAAACCAACATTCGGGTTCTAGGAGTTCCTGAAGGCATGGAGAGGGAGAAAGGATTAGAAGGCCTTTTTAGTGAGATATTAGCAGAAAATTTCCCAGGTTTGGAGAAGGACAGAGAAATCCTAGTACAGGAAGCTCACAGAACCCCTAATAAACACGACCAAAAGAGATCCTCACCACGACACTTTGTAATTAAACTCTCCACAGTGAAACATAAAGAAAAGATCCTAAAATGTGCAAGAGAGAAACGTCAGATTACTCTCAGAGGATCTCCAATCAGACTCACAGCTGACTTCTCATCAGAAACCCTACAAGCTAGGAGGGAATGGCGAGATATAACCCAGGTACTAAGAGAGAAAAACTTCCAGCCCAGAATATTATATCCTGCTAAGCTCTCATTTGTGAATGAAGGTGAAATAAAGACTTTTCATAGCAAACAGAAATTGAAAGAATTTGTTGCCACTCGTCCAGCCCTGCAAAAGATGCTTAAAGATGTGTTACACACAGAAACACAGAAACACGGTCATCAGTATGAAAGAAGGTAAAGGTAGGAAACCTCACAGCAAAAGATCACAGGGAATTCAAAGCATATATTAGAACTTATCTTTGGCAAATGGCAGGGCAAAGTTACCACTTTTCATTAGTCACATTGCACGTTAATGGCCTGAACTGTCCAGTTAAAAGACACCGTTTGGCTGATTGGGTTAAGGAACAAAACCCATCTATTTGCTGCTTACAAGAAACACATCTTTCCAACAAAGATCCATACAGACTGAAAGTGAAAGGCTGGAAAAAGATATACCATGCCAACAGAAATGAAAAAAGAGCAGGCATAGCCATCTTAATATTGGACAACATAAACTTTACCACAAAAACTGTTAAGAGAGACAAAGAGGGACACTATATAATGATTAAGGGATCAATACAACAAGAAGATATAACAATTATCAATGTATATGCACCTAACTACAGGGCACCGGTTTATCCAAAAGATTTGTTAAGGGACTTAAAGGGAGACTTAGACCCCAATACAATAGTACTGGGGGACTTCAATACTCTACTCTCAGAAATAGACAGATCAACAGGACAGAAGCTCAACAAGGATACAGTAGATTTAAACGACACTATGGCCCAAATGGATCTAACAGATATATACAGAACTTTCAATCCTACAGCTAAAGACTTTACATTCTTCTCAGCAGTACATGGAACCTTCTCTAGGATTGACCACATACTAGGCCATAAAGCAAGTCTCAGCAAATTCAATAGAATTAGAATCATACCATGTAGCTTCTCAGACCATAAAGGAATGAAGTTGGAAATTAGCAACTCAGGAATCCCTAGAGCATATGCAAACACATGGAGATTGAACAACATGCTCCTGAATGAACAATGGGTCATAGAAGAAATTAAAAGAGAAATCAAAAATTTTCTGGAAGTAAATGAGGATAACAGCACAACATACCAAAACTTATGGGACGCAGCAAAAGCAGTGCTAAGAGGAAAGTTTATATCAATAGGTGCCTACATCAAGAAATTGGAAAGGCACCAAATAGATGAGCTTTCAACACATCTCAAGGATCTAGAAAAACTGCAGCAAACCAGACCCAAATCTAGTAGGAGAAGAGAAATAATTAAAATCAGAGAAGAAATCAACAGGATTGAATCCAAAAAAATTACAAAAAATCAGCCAAACGAGGAGCTGGTTTTTTGAAAAAAATAAACAAAATTGACACCCCATTGGCTCAACTAACTAAAAAAAAAAAAGAAGAGAAAAGACCCAAATCAATAAAATCAGAGATGAAAAAGGAAATGTAACAACAGACACCACAGAAATCAAAAGAATCATCAGAACTTACTACAAGGACTTGTATGCCAGCAAACAGGGAAACCTATCAGAAATGGATAGATTCCTGGACACATGCAACCTACCTAAATTGAACCAGGAAGACATCGAAAACCTAAACAGACCCATAACTGAGACAGAAATTGAAACAGTAATAAAGGCCCTCCCAACAAAGAAAAGCCCAGGACCAGATGGATTCACTGCTGAATTCTACCAGACATTTAAAGAAGAACTAACTCCAATTCTTCTCAAACTATTCAGAAGAATTGAAGAAGAGGGAATCCTCCCAAATTCTTTCTATGAAGCCAGCATCACCTTAATTCCTAAGCCAGAAAAAGATGCAGCACTGAAAGAGAATTACAGACCAATATCCCTGATGAACATAGATGCAAAAATCCTCAATAAAATTCTCGCCAATAGAATGCAACAACACATCAGAAAGATCATCCACCCAGACCAAGTGGGATTTATCCCTGGTATGCAGGGATGGTTTAATGTGTGCAAGACAATCAATGTGATACACCACATTAACAGACTGCAGAAGAAAAACCATATGATTATCTCAATAGACGCCGAGAAAGCATTTGATAAAATACAACACCCTTTCATGATGAAAACTCTAAGCAAACTGGGTTTGGAAGGAACATTCCTCAATACAATCAAAGCAATCTATGAAAAACCCACAGCCAACATCCTATTGAATGGGGAAAAGTTGGAAGCATTTCCACTGAGATCTGGTACCAGACAGGGATGCCCACTCTCACCACTGCTATTCAATATAGTTCTGGAAGTTCTAGCCAGAGCTATTAGGCAAGAAAAAGAAATTAAAGGGATACAAATTGGGAAGGAAGAACTCAAACTATCCCTCTTTGCAGATGATATGTTTCTTTATTTAGGGGACCCAAAGAACTCTACTAAGAGACTATTGGAACTCATAGAAGATTTTGGCAAAGTAGCAGGGTATAAAATCAATGCACAAAAATCAACAGCCTTTGTATACACAGACAATCCCATGGCTGAGGAAGAACTTCTAAGATCAATCCCATTCACAATAGCTACAAAAACAATCAAATACCTTGGAATAAACTTAACCAAGGACGTTCAAGATCTTTACGATGAAAATTACAAAACCTTAAAGAAAGAAATAGAAGAGGATACCAAGAAATGGAAAAATCTTCCATGCTCATGGATTGGAAGAATCAATATCATCAAAATGTCCATTCTCCCAAAAGCAATTTATAGATTCGATGCAATACCAATCAAGATACCGAAGATCTTCTTCTCAGATCTGGAAAAAATGATGCTGAAATTCATATGGAGACACAGGAGACCTCGAATAGCTAAAGCAATCCTGTACAACAAATACAAAGCTGGAGGCATCACAATACCAGATTTCAGGACATACTACAGGGCAGTTGTAATCAAAACAGCATGGTACTGGTACAGAAACAGATGGATAGACCAATGGAACAGAATTGAAACACCAGAAATCAATCCAAACATCTACAGCCAACTCATATTTGATCAAGGGTCCAAAACCAATCCTTGGAGTAAGGACAGTCTATTCAATGAATGGTGCTGGGAAAATTGGATTTCCACGTGCAGAATCATGAAGCAAGACCCCTACCTTTCACCTTACACAAAAATCCACTCAACATGGATTAACGACTTAAATCTAAGACCTGACACCATCAAATTATTAGAGAGCATTGGAAGAACCCTGCAAGATATAGGTACCGGCAATGACTTCTTGGAAAACACCCCAGAAGCACAGGCAGTCAAAGCCAAAATTAACATTTGGGATTGCATCAAATTGAGAAGTTTCTGTACTGCAAAAGAAACAGTCAGGAAAGTGAAGAGACAACCGACAGAATGGGAAAATATATTTGCAAACTATGCAACTGATAAAGGGTTGATAACCAGAATCTACAAAGAGATCAAGAAACTCCACAAGATCAAAACAAACAAACCACTTAAGAGATGGGCCAAGGACCTCAATAGACATTTTTCAAAAGAGGAAATCCAAATGGCCAATAGACACATGAAAAAATGTTCAAGATCACTAGCAATCAGGGAAATGCAAATCAAACCACAATGAGATTCCACCTCACCCCGGTTAGAATGGCTCACATTCAGAAATCTACCAACAACAGATGCTGGCGAGGATGTGGGGAAAAAGGGACACTAACCCACTGTTGGTGGGAATGCAAATTGGTTAAGCCACTATGGAAGTCAGTCTGGAGATTCCTCAGAAACCTGAATATAACCCTACCATTCGACCCAGCCATCCCACTCCTTGGAATTTACCCAAAGGAAATGAAATTGGCAAACAAACAAGCTGTCTGCACATTAATGTTTATTGCAGCTCAATTCACAATAGCTAAGACCTGGAACCAACCCAAATGCTCATCAACAGTAGACTGGATAAAGAAATTATGGGACATGTACTCTATAGAATACTATACAGCAGTCAAAAACAATGAAACCCAGTCATTTGCAACAAGATGGAGGAATTTGGAAAACATCATGCTGAGTGAATTAAGCCAGTCCCAAAGGGACAAATATCATATGTTCTCCCTGATCAGTGACAACTAACTGAGCACCAAAGGGGAAACTTGTTGAAGTGAAATGGACACTATGAGAAACAGTGACTTGATCAGCTCTTGTCCTAACGGTTGATGTACAAGGTAATACTTTATCCATTTTAGTATTTTTTTTGTTCTAGTACCATTGGTTGAACTCTGTAATTAACACACAATTATTCTTAGGTGTTTAAATTTTAACTGAAAAGTGATCCCTGTTAGGAATTTGGAAAACATTATGTTGAGTGAAATAAGCCAATCCCAAAGGGACAAATACCACCTGTTCTCCTTGATAGGTGACAACTAACTGAGCACCAAAAAGGAAACCTGTTAAAGTGAAATGAATATTATGAGAAACGGTGACTTGATCAGCCCTCACCATGACTGTTGATGAGCAGCTTAATATGTTATCCCTCTTAGTATTTTTTTGTTTGTTCTACTTAATACTTTTGGTTGAATACTGTAATCAATACATAATTCTTCTTAAGTGCTGAAACTTAACTGAAAAGTGATTGCTGTTAAATATAGGAGTGGGAATAAGAGAGGGAAGAGATGTGCAATTCGGGACATGCTCAAGCTGACTTACCTCAAACAGTAGAGTTAGAAACATACCAGGGGATTCGAATTCAATCCCATCGAGGTGGCATGTACCAATGCCATCTCACTAGTCCCAGTGATCAATTTCTGTTCACAATTGATCGTAATGATAGGACTAAGAACCAAAGGGATCACATAAACAAGAATAGTGTCTGCAAATACTAGCTGATAGAATGAAAAAGGGAGAGAATGGTCCAACATGGGAAGTGAGATACACAGCAGACCCATAGAATGGCAAATGTCCTAATAGCACTCTGGCCTCATAATCAGCCCTTAAGGCATGCGGATCCAGCTGAAATGCCCATGAGAGTATTTCAGGCATGGAAAGCCAAGACACTCTGGGGGAAAAAAAAAACCTAAATGAAAGATCTCCACGAGTGAGATCCCACTGGAAAGAATGGGTCATCAAAGAAGGAGGTACCTTCTCTGAAGGGAGGAGAGAACTTCCACTTTGACCATGGCCTTGTCTAAAAATGATCAGAGTCAGTGAACTCAGGGGGCTTCCATAGCCTTGGCAACTCATGACAAGAGCCTAGGGTGATTACTGATGCCATAAACAAGAGTGTCAATTTGTTAAGTCAACAACAGGAGTCACTGTGCACTTACTCCTCATGTAGGATCTTTGTCCTTAGTGTGCTGTACATTGAGATCTAATGCTATAACTAGTACTCAAACAGTATTTTTCACTTTATGTTTCTGTGTGGGAGCAAACTGTTGAAATCTTTACTTAATGTATGCTAAACTGATCTTCTGTATATAAAGATAATTGAAAATGAATCTTGATATGAATGGAAGGGGAGAGGGAGTGGATAAGGGGAGGGTTGCAGGTTGGAGGGACGTTATTGGGGGGAAGCCATTGTAATCCATATTCTGTACTTTGGAAATTTATATTCATTAAATAAAAGTTAAAAAAAAAGATACCTTCCTGCTATACTATGGACAACATACAAACTTCTTCACACTGCATGGAAAGACTGGGGACGGGGGGAGAGAGAATAAGAGAGAAATGGAGAAGCAAATAAGAACAAGGGATACAGACAGACAGAAAGACACACAACTTTTATGGTTCTCTTTTGCAATCAAAGAAGGACCATGCCAGAAGACTTTGGCGAACCTTTTTTGATTTTCATCAGCTAGAATAGGGTACTAAAAGATTTGTGTGTTACTGTTTGTACTGAAATACATTTTCTTTTTTGCATGGGAAATACCTAAGAGCACAATATGTATGATGTTCAACTTTGCAAAAAACTTCACATTGGTAAACTTTTTAAGGAAGTGCAAACTGTTCTACCCAAGGGGTTATATTGTTTTGCATTCCCTTCAGCAGTGTATGAGAGTTCTAGCACCACCATATACTTACTAGGTAAAGTGAGTCATTTTGACTTTAATCATCCTAATTGGTATGTATACTGGTATCTCCCTGTGACTTGCTTTGTTTTACCCCAATGTGTGATGATGATGAGCATTTTGTGTATGTGCTTGTCACTTCATGCAATGCATATTCAAACACAGTGTCCATTTTTAGTGGGTTTTCTTCTTGTTGAATTTCGAGAATCCCATTTTATATTCTGGGTAAAAGTGTCTTATCAGATATGACTTGCAAGTGTTTCTTTCAATGTGTAGTTTGTCTTTTCATATTCTTTTAAGAATAAGGTTTTCATTTTGATGAAGTGTATCAGTTTGTTACTGCATTTTGGCTTCAGGGTTGTAGCAAAGAACTCTGCCTACTTCAAACTCACTCAAAGATGTTCTATCTTTTCTTCTAGAACTTTTGTAGTTTGATGACTTAAATTCAGGTTCCTGATATATTTTGAAATAAGTTTTGCATATAGTGGTTGAAGATATGGATTGAATTTCTTTCTTTTTTCTTTTTAAAATGTTGATAGCCAATTGTTGCTGCATAACTTGCTGAGAAGACTATGCTTTCTCCAGTAAATGGCCTTTGAAACATAACAAAAATCAGTTTTCTCTGTCTGGACTTTGTTTTATTGATTTTTCCCTAACTATGTAATATTCCATTTTATTATTATAGCTTTACAACACATCTTGAAATCAGGTAATATTATTCCACAAACTCTAATCACTTTTTGAAAACTTTAGAAATTTTTAAATTTATTTGAAAGGCAGAGTCATGCAGACACATGGGAGAAAACTCCCATCTGCTTGTTCACTCCTCAGATGCTTACACAGGATGGGGCTGGATCAGAAAGACACCAGGAGCTGTAAACTCATTCTGGGTTTCCAACAGAGATGAAAGGGACTCAGGTACTTGAGCCATCAACTGTCACCTCCCAAGGTGTATATTAGCAGGAAGCTGGAATCTGGAACAGAGCTGGTACTCTGATGCAGGATGTGGATGTCCCAGGCATTATCTTAACTATTATGTGAAACACCCACCCCTGTTTACTTTTTCAAAGTTGTTTTGGTGATCCTAGGTCTTTTGCCATTCTATATGAATGCTCTAACCAATTTGTCAATGTCTATAAGTATGAAGCATTTCCTAGATTTTCATTACTACAAACAAGTATTGAAGACAAGCTACCTATAAAAGAAGGAGATTGATTTTGGTTCACAGTTTTAGAGATTCACAGCCCAGGATTTGGCTGCCTCACTGTTCTGGTGTCTGCCAGGAGTGATGGATGGCAGAATGGGTAAAGATGAAGTTTCATATGGGGAGCCAGGAAGCAGAGAGTCAGGGGGTATTCTTGTCTGTGCCATGTGGTTTCTCTTTATAAAAGCCACCATGAATCATGATGCATGAATCAAGGGAGCCCTACCCAGGAAGCTAATCCAATCCAATTGCCTCCCAAAAGCCTCACCTGCTGACACCACAACTGGATTAAGTGTCCACCCTCAATTCATTAACTACCAATGTTAATTCACTAAGCATTTACATAAGGCTAGAAGCCAGGCCTTTAGCATATGGGCCTTTGGGGGACACCTAAACTACAATTTAAATCACAGTATATGCTATGGTTTTGATGTGGTTTGCATTAACTCTATCAGTTCACTTGGAAAGAATTGATATTATAATAATGAGTTTTTTGTCCCATGAACATGGTATATATCTTCATTTATTCAAGAATTCTTTAATTTTTCTTAGTAATATTTTATAGTATTCAGTGTTTAGGGCTTTCCCACCTCTTTTCAGATTTATCCCTATATATTTATATTTTTAATACTATTTAAATGTCAATTTCAATTTTCCTTGCTGGTACAGCTACTGCTAGACTTATGATAAGGGACATCCTGACAAACCCATTATAAATTGAAAATATTATAAGTTGAAAATGCATTTAATATACCTAAGCTAGCAAACACCATAGCTTAGCAACATAGTACCCTGTAGAGGATCTGTTGTTTACCCTTTGTATAGCTGACTTGGAAGTGCAGCCTGCTGCCTTCCCCGGCATCCTGAGAGAGCACTGTACTGCATATGTAACTGGGGAAAAGATCAAAACTCAAGATTGGAAGTACGGTTTCCACTGCATGTATCGTTTCACTCCAGCATGAAGTAAAAAATTATAAAGCTGGGAACCATCTGTATATAGAAAAACAACTTTTTAAAAATCTATTCACCTCATATTTTGCTACCTTGATAAATTCATTTCCAATAGTTTTCTAAAAATTTCACTGAAGTGTGTAGATAGATGATCTTGTCCTCTGTGAGTAAAAAGTTTTACTTGCTTTTCTTTTTTTTAATTTATTTATTTTTGACAGGCAGAGTGGACAGTGAAAGAGAGAGACAGAGAGAAAGGTCTTCCTTTTTCCGTTGGTTCACCCCCAGTGGCCGCTGCGGCTGGCGCATCGCACTGATCCAAAGCCAGGAGCCAGGTGCTTCTCCTGGTCTCCCATGCGGGTGCAGGGCCCAAGCACTTGGGCCATCCTCCATTGCACTCCCTGGCCACAGCAGAGAGCTGGACAGGAAAAGGAGTGACCAGGACAGAATCCGGCGCCCCACTGGGATTAGAACCCAATGTGCTGGCGCACAGGCGGAGGATTAGCCTATTGAGCCACGGCACCAGCCAAGTTTTACTTGCTTTTCAACCTGGATGTCTTCTATTTACTTTACTTCTCTTGCCTGATTGCACTAGTTAGACTCACCAGTACAAGGTGAATAGAAGTGGAGAGCAGGCATCTTTGTCTGGTTCATAATTTTAAGGGAAAAGAATTCTGACTTTCACTTTTTTAAAAAGAAAGATTTATTTTATTTTTTATTTATTTGAAAGGCACAGAGACAGCAAGGGAGGGAGGGAGGGAGAGAGTGAGAGAAGGAGGGGGGAGGGTCTTCCATCTGCCGGTTCATTCCACAAATGACCACAACCACTGTGGCTGAGTCAGGACAAACCAGGAGCCAGGAGCTTCTTCTGGATCTTCCCTGTGGGTTCAGGGGAGTAAGAATCTGGACAATCTTCCACTGCTTTTCCAGGAGCATTTGCAGGGAGCTGGATCAGGAGTGGAACAGCTGGGACTCGCACCTATGCCCATAGGGCATCTGGTGCTGCAGATGGCAGCCTAACTCACCTATCCCTTGAGCCCCAAGATTTTCTCCTTTTTTTTTTTAAGTTTTCAGTTTATACTTTACATTTAAGTTTGTGATTCATTTTGAGTTAATTTTTAACTTAGTTCAAGATTCATTTTTCTTTCTTGCCTACACATATCTAAGTGTTACTATACAATTTCTTGAAAAGGCTATCTTTCCTCCATTGAATTGCTTTGTGCGCCTTTGTCAAAAATCAGCTGGGTATATTTCTGTGCATTTATTTCTGGGTTCTCTATTCTATTTCATTGACCTATATATGTCTGTCTACTGCCAACAACATGCAATCTTGACAATGTAGATTATTATTATCTCACTTTTTCTTTTTCAAAATTGTTTTAGCTATTCTACTTATAATACCTCTGTCTTTTCAAATATTTTTAAAGATAATGTTGTCATTGTTTTTACCATTCAAATTTATCCATCATTCCATTATATTTTAGAATAATTTCATCAGTAGTCTTGCTGGAATTTTGATGAAATTACATGAAACCTGTATACCAGTTTGCAGAGAATAGACTCATTTACTGTGTTGAGTCTTCTAATCATGAATATAGTGTTTTTCTATTTATTTAGAACTTTAATTTCCTTCATCAGCATTTTATAATTTTAGAATATAAATCCTATATGCATTTTGTTACATTTATAAAGAACACATTTAGGCTCACAGCAAAATTAAAGTACAGAGAGTTTCCATGTACTCCTTGCCTTCATATGTACATAGCCAATTCTGTTACGAATATCACTCACCAGAGTGGTTCTTAAACTTTCACCCTTAAGTATAATGGTAATTATTGTATCTTAAAAAACAGTTGATCCTTATGAAGTAGAGAAAATTCTTCTCTATTCATATTTTTGCGAGCTTTTTAAAAAAATATTATGGATGGATGTTACCTTTTGCCAAATGCTTTTACTCTATCAATTGATATGATCATGTAATTTTTCTTTAATCTCTTATATGATAGATTATATTGATTAGCTTTCAAGTAGCAATGCAGTGTAGCATCCCAGAAATGAATCTCACCTTGTATAGTGAGTAACTCTTTTTAGGTTGAGCTGAATCTATTTGCTAAAATGTTCACATCTATATTCATGAAATATAATCACCTACAGTTTTCCTTATATGTACTGTTTTTGTCTGATTTTGGCATCAGCATCATAATAGCTTCATAAAGTGAATTAGAAAGCATTCATTCCTCATCTGTTTTCAGAAAGAGACTATAATCAGTGTTACTTCTTTGAATATTTGATAGAATTCTCCAAAGAAACCCTTTGAGTTTAGAGATGTATCTCCTGAAAATTTCAAAATTATGAATTTCATGTTGTTAATAGTTAGAAGTTATTCAAACTATATCATAGTGAGCAAATTGTGGTACTTTGTATTTTTCAAGGAATTAATTCATTTCATTTCAGTTGCCAGATTTATGTGTGTCAAGTTGCTGGTACTATTCCCTTATTATCTTTTGATGTCTGCAAGGTCTTTAGTGATAACCCCTGGTTTTATTCTTGATATATTTGTTTGGCCCCTCTGGATTATAAGTTTTTTCCATGCATGAAAAGAGGACTTAAACCCATTAAGATCAGTTTTTATCTCTGAAGACCTAAGTACATTGTAAACAACTGACATCCAGAGCAACATAGGCTAGCACTCATTTTAAGTGAATGTTTATTTAGATTATCCCTTTTGTAAAGTAATTTAATGGCCTATTTGAAAATGGAATTAAACTCCTACAATAATACTTTAGATATTGCTTTAAGTTTAGAATTTTTCAAAAACTAGAAATAGGGAAATAGTAAAAGGGTAAAGAGCTGGTCTCTTAAAATTAATTAATTCATAAAATTATTTATTTATATTTTTAAGAGGTGATGCAATCGTTTGTTCTGAATAATTCTAAATCTGGGCTATAACTGAAAGGATGTGGATAGTAAACTCTACTGCTCACACAGTTAACATCTTTTTATCAATAAGCTTAAATCCTGTTGAAGGAAGGAAGTTGAATGCAGGAAATAACTCATCTAATGACGTGATGCATTGGAAAAACCATGCTATCTCTTTACCACTAGAACCAGCGCTGCAGATTTAGATATCTCTGTGTATTTATTTAGATATCTCTGTGTAACCATCAATGCTGGATCAGAAACTCTGTGTAGATTTAACTGAGTAAGTTATATTATCAATTGCTGTCTCCTTTTCTTCCATATATATATATTACTATATATGTTATATGTTATATATATATATATATATTACTAGTGAATTTGTTGGCAATTTCAAAAAGCTAGCTATGCTGAAATTTATGTGCAGAAAAAACTTCAGTTGGAGTAGTCATGGTTGTGTTCATTTAACCAGAAGATTCCTTGCTGGTACAGGCATCATCATGTGAGGTATAATGTTGAGTTTGGAGTCATCTGATTATCAGAATTTGTGTTATAATTTATTACCAGTGTGATTTGGTCAAGTAACTTAAACTCTTTGAACTTCAGTTTCTTTGTGGTAAGTGAAGTTAGCAGTAATTAATTTGCAGTGTTGTGAAAATTATAATCTAGGCAGCACCTTGCTTGCCAGGGAATAATAGCCAACAAATGGTAGATGTTGTTATTGCTCTGCAACAGCAAAACAATCATAATAAAAAGTCAAATAAGTAAAAATTAATCTCAGCATTATTTTAAATATTTAAAGTTTTATTCATTTATTTGAGAGACAGAGAGATAAGACAAAGAAAGAAAGCAAACTCCCATCTGCTGGTCACTCCCCAGTTGGCTGCAGTCTCTGGGGCTGGGCCAGGCTGAAGTCAAAACCTGGAAATCAATCCATCTCTCCCAGGTAAATAGCAGGTACTCAATCCATGAAGCCTAGACTGCTGCTTTCTAAGGTCTGTGTTAGCAGGAAGCTAGGGTCAGGAGCAGGGCCAGACATTGCACTCCAGGCACAGCACGTGTGGTATGCAGGCATCTCAACCACCAGGCTAAATGCCCACCTCCTACACTCTTTTTAATTTCACTTTCCATAAGCTTTTTGAAGTACTCTCATATGTTCATTCTGAAACAGTAACTATTATATATTCTTTCAGAAACACAACAGTTTTCTTAATCTGCTGGGACTGCCATAACAAATATTTTAAACTGGGTTATTTATGAACAATAGAAACTTATTGGTCACAATTCTGAAGGCTGTGGAGTCCAAGACTAAGGTGCAAACAGATTCAATGTTTGATTCTCTGCTCCATTGATGGTGCCTTGTTGCTATGTCCCAACAAAGCAGAGGTGGGCAAGGCAGCTGCCTTCAACATCTTTTGTAAGAGTTTTAATCCCATTCATGAGTGTAGGGATCTCAAGACTTAATCATATGCCCAAAGGACCTACTTCTTTTATTTATTTATTTATTTGAAAGTCAGAGTTACAGAGAGGCAGGGGCAGAGGCAGGGGCAGAGAGAGAGAGAGAGAGAGAGAGAATGAGAGAGAGAGAGGTCTTCCAGGAGCTTCTTCCGGGTCTCCCACATGGGTACAGGGGCCCAAGGACTTGGGCCATCTTCTAATGCTATCCCAGGCCATAGCAGAGAGCTGGATTGAAAGTGGAGGAGCCAGGACTCGAACCAGCACCCATATGGGATGCTGGCACTGCAGGTGGCAGCTTTAGCCTCTATGCCACAGCACCAGCCCCGGGACACTATGAGAAACAGTGACTTGATCAGCTCTTGTCCTGACGGTTGATGTACAATGTAATACTTTATCCATTTTAGTATTTTTTTTTTGTTCTAGTACCATTGGTTGAACTCTGTAATTAACACACAATTATTCTTAGGTGTTTAAATTTTAACTGAAAAGTGATCCCTGTTAGGAATTTGGAAAACATTATGTTGAGTGAAATAAGCCAATCCCAAAGGGACAAATACCACCTGTTCTCCTTGATAGGTGACAACTAACTGAGCACCAAAAAGGAAACCTGTTAAAGTGAAATGAATATTATGAGAAACGGTGACTTGATCAGCCCTCACCATGACTGTTGATGAGCAGCTTAATATGTTATCCCTCTTAGTATTTTTTTGTTTGTTCTACTTAATACTTTTGGTTGAATACTGTAATCAATACACAATTCTTCTTAAGTGCTGAAACTTAACTGAAAAGTGATCGCTGTTAAATATAAGAGTGGGAATAAGAGAGGGAAGAGATGTGCAATTCGGGACATGCTCAAGTTGACTTACCTCAAACGGTAGAGTTAGAAACATACCAGGGGATTCGAATTCAATCCCATCGAGGTGGCATGTACCAATGCCATCTCACTAGTCCAAGTGATCAATTTCTGTTCACAATTGATCGTAATGATAGACTAAGAACCAAAGGGAGCACATAAACAAGAATAGTGTCTGCAAATACTAGCTGATAGAATGAAAAAGGGAGAGAATGGTCCAACATGGGAAGTGAGATACACAGCAGACCCATAGAATGGCAGATGTCCTAACAGCACTCTGGCCTCAGAATCAGCCCTTAAGGCATGCGGATCCGGCTGAAATGCCCATGAGAGTATTTCAGGCATGGAAAGCCAAGACACTCTGGGGGAAAAAAAAAAACCTAAATGAAAAGATCTCCATGAGTGAGATCCCAGTGGAAAGAATGGGTCATCAAAGAAGGAGGTACCTTTCTCTGAAGGGAGGAGAGAACTTCCACTTTGACCATGGCCTTGTCTAAAAATGATCAGAGTCAGTGAACTCAGGGGGCTTCCATAGCCTTGGCAACTCATGACAAGAGCCTAGGGTGATTACTGATGCCATAAACAAGAGTGTCAATTTGTTAAGTCAGCAACAGGAGTCACTGTGCACTTACTCCTCATGTAGGATCTTTGTCCTTAGTGTGCTGTATTTTGAGATTTAATGCTATAACTAGTACTCAAACAGTATTTTTCACTTTATATTTCTGTGTGGGAGCAAACTGTTGAAATCTTTACTTAATGTATGCTAAACTGATCTTCTGTATATAAAGAGAATTGAAAATGAATCTTGATGTGAATGGAAGGGGAGAGGGAGTGGATAAGGGGAGGGTTGCGGGTTGGAGGGACGTTATTGGGGGGAAGCCATTGTAATCCATATTCTGTACTTTGGAAATTTATATTCATTAAATAAAAGTAAAAAAAAAAGAATTTTGAGAGGACACCAACAATCAGGTGGCAGCTAACCCCACAAACTGATGTCAAAATGCATTTATTCCATCCCAAAGGCCCCCAGTACCAATTCAAAATCTAAAGCCCAGAATCTCATGTGAATCAGATACAGGTGAGACTCAAGTTATGATAAACCCTGAGGTAAATGGCTCTCTAGCTGTGAATGGGTGAAATCGAACAAGTTAGGTGCTTCGAAAATACAAAGGTGGGACAAGCAGAGTGCAGAATTTTTCATTCCAAAAGGAAGTAAGGAAAGAAGAAAGGGAAAACAGGTCTTGGGCAAATCCAGAGCTAACATTAAATTTAAAATTTCTAGAATAATCCCCTTTGACTTGATATCCTGCTTTCTGGAGACATTGGACAGGGGTTGGGCCCGAGGTTCCAGGCAGCCACAGATTTGCTGGGTGCAGCTCCCAGAGCAGGAGTCCCGTGCTAGGTATCTTCCAGGCTGGAACTGCATGCGGGTAGCTCTTGCTTTCAGGAGTTTCAGGGCAGCCCTTCCTCTATGACTCTACTAGTCATTGCCGCAGTTGCAACAGTCTGTGGTGGCCCTGAGCCTCCTTGGGTTACCTCTTGAGAGCTGGATGTGAGAGGCCACACCCTCATAGACTAAGCAGTTTGTTTTAAGAAGCCATCAAGATGTACTGCCTGTTTCTTCTGGGTGGGGTGGCAGAGGTAATTCCAGCTGCACCTGGGCCCACATGAGCCACAACTTGGGTGACCAGGGAGTTCTGCGTTAGAATGTAGGGAATAGAGGATTGAACTCATTTTGCTCCCTTGGTATCCTGGGCCTGGGATGGGCAGGGAAGCCCCAAAGATCTCTGAAATAACTTCAGGTTCATTTTTCCAATGTCTTGACGAAGAGCAGCAAACTTGCCCATTCACACTAGTCTCTGTCAGACAGTTCCTTGGCCTCACTGTTAGTATTCTCTCCTTAATGTGCTTTTTACTCTTTACACCGTGCCCTGACTAATAATTTTCCAGATTTTTAAGTCATTGCTTTCATGTTCTCCCTTCCATAAAAACTATGGAGTTTTGGTGAATGTTCTAGGCAGTCTGATAGTGGGCACAATAGTAGCTAATTGTCTGCAGAGAAATGTAGTCCAAAAATAACATGGATGTAATTAGGGTTATATACTAGGATTTTGGGTTTTCTGTGGGAGGAGAGGATCAAAAACTTTGGTGGTCTTGATCCAAGAAGAGCCTAACTGAAGTCTAGAAGATAGGAAGATTTTACCAAGTTGCCTCTCAGAAATAGCATAAGAAGAGAATTCTATTACCCCTAACAGAGGCTGAGGTAGGGTCATGAATGAGTTACAGACTCTGACTGTTGGCAATTACAGGGATTAGAAAAATAATGTTCCCTGTTCAATGGAACTGGAAGAAGAGAAAATTTTAATGTGTGGTTTTAAAAAGAAAATAAAGGATTGGCTTTTGAGGCTCAGTGGGTTAAGATGCCACTTGGGATGCCCACATCCCATGTCAGAGTGCTAGTTCTACCTGGTTCCAGTCCCTGGGTCCTGGCTACTACACCACTTCTCTCTTCCTCCTCCTCCTTGTTCCTCTTCCTCTTTTTCTCCTTCTCCTTCCCCTTCTTCTTCTTCTTAGATTTATTTATTTGAAAGGCAGAGGGAGAGAGTGCACTTCCATCTGCTGTACAAGATGTTACTGGGGCCCATATTGATGTGGATTAACAAAAAGATAAGAATGGCGAAAGAATGATCACAATAAGGTAATTGTTAAAAGTGCATATTAGCTCTGAGTCAGGAATTATATTTTATAAGAAACATACTTTTGTTGGGTATGGCCTCAATGGCAATAGCTGGGCTGATTCCACATGGGTGCAGGGGCTCAAGGACTTGAGCCATCTTCTGCTGCTTTCCCAGGCACTTTAGCAGGGAGCTGGATCAGAAGTGGAGCAGCCAGGACTCAAACCAGCACTCATATGGGATGCTGGCACAGCAGATGGCAGCTTTACCTGATATACCACAGTGCCAGCCTCCCCCCACCCTTTAAAAAAAATTTGGGACATGCTCAAGCTGACTTGCTCCAAATGGTAGAGTTAAAAACATACCAGGGGATTCCAATTCAATCCCATCAAGGTGGCATGTACCAATGCCATCTCACTATTCCAAGTGATCAATTTCAGTTCACAATTGATCATAATGAAAGGACTAAGAGTCAAAGGGAGCACATAAACAAGTCTAGTACCTGCTAACACTCACCGATAGAATAAATAAAGGGGAGAGTGATCCAACATGGGAAGTGAGATACTCAGCAGACTCATAGAATGGCAGATGTCCTAAATAGCACTCTGGCCTCAGAATCAGCCCTAAAGGCATTCGGATCTGGCTGAAAAGCCCATGAGAGTATTTCAGGCATGGAAAGCCAAGACACTCTGGCAAAAGATCTCTGCGAGTGAGATCCCAGTGGAAAGAACAGGTCTTCAAAGAAGGAGGTACCTTTCTCTGAAGGGAGGAGAGAACCTCCACTTTGACTATGACCTTGTCTAAACAAGATAAGAGTCAGAGAACTCAGAGGGCTTCCATAGCCTTGGAAACTCATGACTGGAGCATAGGGAGACTACTGATGCCATAGACAGGAGTGTCAATTGGTAAAGTCAACAACAGGAGTCACTGTGCACTTACTCCTCATGTAGGATCTCTGTCCTTAATGTGCTGTGTATTGAGATTTAATGCTATAACGAGTACTCAAACAATATATTTCACTTTGTGTTTCTATGGGGGTGCAAACTGTTGAAATCTTTACTTAATGTATACTAAACTGATCCTCTGTAAAAAAAAAAAAAAAAAAAAAGAAAGAAAGAAATTATCAACTCCCAACTTGACTCTCACTGGGATTAAACATGACAATAGGTCTGATCTGATTTCATCATCATTTAAAAAAAATCATCTATTATTTTTCACTTTATGTTTCTGTGTGGGAGCAAACTGTTGAAATCCTTATTTAATGTATACTAAGCTGATCTTCTGTATATTAAGATAATCGAAAATGAATCTTGATGTGAATGGAAGGGGAGAGGGAGTGGGAAAGGGGAGGGTAGTGGGTGGGAGGAACGGTATGGGGGGGAAGCCATTGTAATCCATAAATCGTACTTTGGAAATTTATATTCATTAAATAAAAGTTAAAAAAACTATATATTTCTTTAAAGGCAGAGTTGAGAGAGAGAGAGGGAGGGAGGGAGGGAAGGAGGAAAAGAGGAAGGGAGGGTGAAAGGGTGGGAGGGAGGGGGGGAGAGAGAGAGAGAGAGAGAGAGAGAGAAACACTCCATTTCTGATCTTGCTTTATTTTATTTTATTTTTATTTTTTGACAAGTAGAGTGGACAGTGAGAGAGAGAGAGAGACAGAGAAAGAGGTCGTCCTTTTCTGTTGGTTCACCCCACAATGGCCGCTGTGGCCAGCACACTGTGCTGATCTGAAGCCAGGAGCCAGGTGCTTCTCCTGATCTCCCATGCGGGTGCAGGGCCCAAGGACTTGAGCCATCCTCCACTGCACTCCTGGGCCACAGCGGAGAGCTGGACTGGAAGAGGAGCGACGGGGACAGAATCCGGCGCCCCAACCGGGACTAGAACCCGGTGTGTCGCCGCCGCAGGCAGAGGATTAGCCTAGTGAGCCACAGCGCCGGCCAGATCTTGCTTTCTTATATTCCTGGGAAGGTAGCAAATGATGGTCCATGGACCTGGATCCTGCCATTCACACAGGTGACCCAAATACAGTCCCTGGCTCATGGTTTCAGCCTGGCCCACCCCCAAGCTGTTATAGGCATTTGGGGAATGAACCAGTATGTAGGAGATCTCTCTCTCACTCTCTCTAACTGTATCCCTATCCCTATCTCTCTCTCTCTCTCTCGCTCTCAATCTCTCCATCTCCCCATCTCTATCTCTTTCTGCCACTCTGCCTTTCAAACAAGAAAAAAAAAATAGAAACTTAAAAAAGAAAATGAAAACAGGAAGAAGCCTTTATTTTTCTCTCTGGAGATTCAGAGGATTATATATTTTGACAACGCACCACTACCAGAGCTAGGAGATTGTTTTTGGAAAACTTCCTGGCAGTCATTAAAGTGCCAGGAAAGATAGTCTTCGTGAAATTGCAGCAGAAAGCCAAGAGTACAAATTAACATAAAGAGATAGCAGTGTGAAATATACAGAAACGTTTTGGAGATAAAAATCAGCTGACTCGATATATAACAGAAGATTTAATTATTGATGTGGCAGACTTATTTGAAGGGGTTTTTCTGATTGTAAGGGCAGAAAAATATTGTAGAGAAGATGCTAGGTATAAAGGATAGCAAATGATGATGCACATTAAGAATGAAAAGGATTTAGAATGGACATAACAAATCAAATAAAAATTGGTAAAGGGCACTGTCCTGAGCAGGAAAAAGAAAACTTAGCACTCAGTATGTTGGCTTTAGGGATGTTCTCTGTGACAGCAAAGCACGGTGATGCCATATGAGTCTTGCTGTCCCTCAGAAGGTGGTTAACCGCTGACCACCTGTCAGCCTCGCTGGTGCCACTGTCCAGCCATGACATGTAAATGCTGCTGGGAGCCATCCTCTGGGGGTGGGAGAGCTTGGCAGGATGCCTCAGGGGCTATTTTAGAGAAAAGGAATGTTGCAATACAAGCTTCAACCCATAGCTCCCCATTAATGTATAAAAATGTATTACCTTGCCCTTTTACTGTTTTATAAAAGAGGAATAAACCCTGTTGTACTCAGGCCTGGCCTGCCCATGGCCTTGGTGTCGATCTCACTCCATTCTGGAACTCGTATGTAAGTTGCCCTAATAAATTCTTCCTCTTGCGTGGTGCTTCCTTCTTCAGTTTTTCAGTTGCAGGATCTGTGTTCAGTTCTGAGGACTTTGCATGCTCCTTCCTATCAACACTACACTAAGACATGTACCATTGCTTGAAGACAGAATCCTAGCTTGGCAAAATTTCTCAACATTAAGGATAAATTTTTAAAAATAATCTTTTTGAAATAAAACATGTTACTTAGGAACCAAAAGTCAAATAGGCTTGATACTTCTCTTTCATAGTATTAAATATCAGTGTACAATGAATTTTTCTTTACAGAATTTTATTTATTTTTGTAAAGATTTATTTATTGGAGTCAGTGCTGTGGCATAGTGGGTTAAGCACCTGCTTGTGGTACCAGCATCCCATATGGATTCTGGTTTGAGTCTCAGCTGCTCCATTTCCAATCCACATCCTTTCTAATGGCCTGGGAAAGCAGTGGAAGATGGCCTGGGTGCTTGGGCCCCTGCACCTGCATGGGAGATCTGGAAGGGAGTTCCTGGCTGTTGGCATTGGATTGGCTTGGCTCCAGCCATTGTGGACATTTAGGGAGTAAACCAATGGATGGACGACCTGTCTGTCTCTCTGTCTCTCCCTCTCTCTTTAAAAAAAAATTATTTAGTTGAAAGGCAGAGTTACAGAGAAAAACAGAGAGACAGAGAACTTTCAACTTTTTGTTCACTCTCAAATTGCTAGAACAACCAAGACTGTGCCCGAGTGAAGCCAGGGGCCAGGATGAACTCCATCTTGGTCTCCTATGTGGTGGGCGGGGGCCCAAGTACTTGAACCATCCTCTGCTGCCTCCCCAGGCACATTACCAGAGAGCTAGATCAGAAGAAGAACAATTGGGACTCAAACTAGTGTTCACAATATCTAATAAAAGTGGCTTAAGCTACTAAGCCACAACATCGGTCCCTTACAGAATCTTGATGGATAAAATCATGGCCCAAGCATCTCACGTTTACTCAAACTTTTGTTCATCTGCAAAGACAACATGAAGGCATTTAAAAATATCTATAATGGTTCAGAGAAACACATTATTCACATGCTTTTTGCTTAAAAATTACTTTAAGATATCTTTGAGATGATTGTGGAGTTAATCAACATTTTGAAATAAGGAAATTTTGCTGTATAAGGACTTGCTGTGTTCAATGAAACAGTACAATCATCAAAGTAGGTATGTATGACAATTCTTTAGAGAAACTAAACCTTAGGATAAATAACAAAGTATAAATTTATGGAAAGAGAAAGAGAGAGAGAGAGAGAGAGAGAGAGAGAGAGAGATTACAAGGAACTGACTTACTGATTATGAAGGCAGCAAAGTCCCAAGATCAGAGCCATGATATATTCCAATGTGACTTTGAGTCTCAAGGCAGATCAGCTCCAGGACAATGTGACAGAGAGAACAAATTCTTCCTTCTTCAACCTTTTGGTTCTATTCAGCTCATCAATGTGTTGTGAACTAGGATAGGCTCAAACTCCTATTTCAGATTCTTGCCTTTTACTTAGAGAAGAATTCTAAGTACAGGCTCAAACACAACATGCAGCATGATAAGGTTTATCTAGAAAGAGGAGAATCCATTACACGAGGGCTTTATTAAGGGAGAGTGGGCATGGAAGGGAAGACAGACCTCCCTACCAGTCTTTCCCAAGGTCTACAAGGGGAGAGAGAGAAAGCCTTCCACTTCACCAGGCTTCATATCCACTTCCAAAGGGGAGTGGTTACATAGTCTGATGGACAGGTGGGTTGATATAGGTGGGATGACATCGGCGTGGGGGAGATGCGGCCTCCGGCTCATGAACTAGCTACTTGATTTTTCCCACCTCAAATGTATTGGATGAGACCCACTCACATTGGGTAATTTGCTTTACTCAGTAATTTTTATAGGAATACTCTCATAGATACACCCAGAATAATTTTAACCAAATATTGGGCACCCCATGGCTGAGTCAAGTTCACACATAAAATTAAACATCAGGCTAGGCTTAAATAACTGTTTTAAATTTGTTTATGAAAAAGAATGGTAATGTTAAGAATTGTTTTTAGAATAATATGAAAGTAATATATAAAGCTGAATTATAATAATGTGGGTCTAGATGTTCAGAGAATATGAATGAAGGCTTTGAATCAGTGAGAATTATATAAACTGGGAGAGAATAAAAAAGATATCTCATTTAAAAAATCCTGTGTATAGCCAGCACCGCGGCTCAATAGGCTAATCCTCTGCCTTGCGGTGCCAGCACACCGGGTTCTAGTCCCGGTTGGGGTGCCGGATTCTGTTCCGGTTGCCCCTCTTCCAGGCCAGCTCTCTGCTGTGGCCAGGGAGTGCAGTGGAGGATGGCCCAAGTGCTTGGGCCCTGCACCCCATGGGAGATCAGGAGAAGTACCTGGCTCCTGCCATCGGATCAGTGTGGTGCGCCAGCCGCGGTGGCCATTGGAGGGTGAACCAATGGCAAAGGAAGACCTTCCTCTCTGTCTCTCTCTCTCACTGTCCACTCTGCCTGTCAAAAAAAAAAAAAAAAAATCCTGTGTATAAGTCAAGAATGGGAAGCAGAGTAACCTGCCCTGCCTCCTTATCAGAGTGCCTGGGGTCAAGTCCAGATTCCACTACTGATCCAGCTTCCTGCTAGTGCACACCCTGGGAGGCAGCAGGTGATGGCTCAAGTATTTGGGTTCCTGCCATCCCTGGATTGTGTTTTCAGATCCTGGCTATTGTGGGCATTTGAGGAATGAACCAGCAAATGGAATAAGCAACAATAAACCAGCAAATAGAATCTTTCTCTCCCTTTCAGATAAAAAAAATGAATAAGCAACAATAAAATTTATATGGCAATATTCAAAAGGAGATGAGTTAATAATTTTAGATAGCACAGATATAAAGAGTCAAAACACTGAATAGTTTAAAAAGAGGGTTGTTTTAATCATGGTATCTACATGGCATGATTTGTAACAGTAATAAACTTTTATGCATGGACTAGCATCAACATCTACAGTAAAATTTACTAGAAGAAAAAGAGAAATGTGCAGAAATACTATAGTTGGAAATATTAATAGGCTGTCTCAGACTTGATGGAGTGGCAACATATTTGTCTGGCTCTTTCTTTGGGGATCTGCTGTTCTGCAACCCTCCCCCACACACACACTGAAGGGAAAGCTTTGCTGCTGTCAGAGAAGAGGTCACATCTTCCCCATCACAGGACTGGGCAAATTAAGCAGGTACAGGACGTCCTGTTCAGATTCCTTGGGATTTTTTTCCCCCACTAATTCTCTGAACACATTCCCAGTTTTCGTGTGCTCTGTCATGAAGGTTTTGCACTGAGCTCTTCAGAAGCTGGCTTTGGGCTCTGGGTCTGAACTCCTCTAAATGCAGAGCTGGACGTTCTGTAAGTTTTGTGGCCCTGCACAAGGACTCGCAGATGTAATTCATGTTCCACAGTTCCCACATCAGGATCTGGGAACTGCTAAACTTTCTCACCCATCCCTTACTGTTTTCTCCTGGAAGCATGTCCCTAATTAATTGCTCTCAACCAAATCCCATCACTTAAGATTCAAGTCTGTGAAACTTGACCTGAGATAGCACATGACATTGGCTTAGAGATAAGCCAATCAGAATGGCCTATCTGTAAGCCCCAAGGATTGGACAGATGTGGCCTTGGTTGAAGCTGATGAGAGTCCTTTATTTTGTCTTGATCTGCATACTGGCAGAAAGGCAAAATATTTCTATTCCTGTGATCACAATATGCAAGGAACATAAGCCTGGAGTGCCCAGGATCCGTCTTGTTTCATGTAGACAGAAACTGCTGGAGAAATGAAGACAGAGGCAAGAAAAACAGAGGAAGAAAGTGCCAGTTGCACCATTTGAATCCCTAGATCAGCCTTTGCTGAAGTCTGTATTTTGGAAATTTCAGTTACTTTAGCTAACTAGCTCTTTAATGAATTATGCTAATTTGTGTTGGATTTATGTTGTTTGCAATAAACAGATTCCTAACGACATGGCAGTTCAAGCAAGAAGAGAATCAATGAGGTTTCAGAGAATTTGAGTACCATATAGTTAGGCCTTTATGTCTGCGTGTTCCACATCCATGTATTTAGCTAACCATAGGTTGAAAATATTTGAAAAATACCTGTCTGTACTGAACATATATAGATGCTTTGTGTGTGTGTGTGTGTGTGTGTGTGTGTGTGTGTGTTTTAAAGGAAAGGGTTTATTGCGGGAAACCTGACAGACTGGAGGGAAGGGGTGAAGAAGGAAAAAAGAGAGAAGGAGAGTGTAAGAGAGACAACGACAGAGACAGAGGTCAGGAGATGGAGGTGGAGATGGAGGGGGAGGGGGAGAGAGAGAGAGAGAGATGGAGAGAGAAAGAGAGAGAGAGAAACATGTGTTCAGGAACAATTCCTTTTAAAACTTTGCCGGGGGTGGGCACGGAAGTAAGAGCAGCAAATCCCATTAGGATGGGGGTGGGGCTTGACACTGGTGGTTGGGCCATGTGGCCACATGGCTTCCAGCAATGGCAGCAGGGGCTAGAGCCTAAGATGGTGTCAGGTTGTAGATTGCACCATAGATAAGACTGCGTCATTTTCCTAACATTCCCTCCTTTTGTTTTGTATAAAGCAGGAGTTGTATGGGATTACATTAGTCCCAAAAGTCCAGGAAGGGTAGAGGGATGATGATCTGTCTTTAGAGCTACTTCCTGCTGACATGGGGTGACTAGGTACTCTTCTCTGGCATGGGGCAATGTCTCAAGCTGCTGTCTCTTGGGTGGGGAGACGAGTATGTCCCTGTAGCGGCATTTGGTTGACCACCTGGTTGCTGAAGACCTTGTTTCGTTCCATTATCACCTGATGTAAACACATTAAACAGACATGGTAGTATAAATGACAGAGTAAGAATAGCAACCAATGCTCCTAAAAATGGCATTAACCAGGTAATAAGAGGATTTCATAAAGGAGAGGAAATGAAGGGGGTCTCTGGACCCTTATGAGGACAGTCCGATGGACATGGTTTAACGTTGATCCCAGCCAAGACTAGGACAAAAACCACTCATCTTTTGAGGGTAGAGGGATTTGTCTATGGAGAAAATCCTGAACAATCATACAACATTGAGTGGGGGTGAGGACCATCAATATACACAAGTTGGGAGTAGAGCCATTGATGTTAAAGTAAAGGCTATGATTACAAAGGAATGAGACCCAAGTGGGCTAGACAGGGTCTAGAACAAAGGACAGAGTCATTATTTTAGAACCTCAGAAAGGCTTTATCTAAGCAACGACTAAGTTCTCCAATTGAGAGGTAAATAGAAACTGACAGAAGGGGCTTGATAATGATCTGGTGGGCTCTATGGCCTTATAAGTTATGAGGCCTAAACCTATCTATCTCTTCACATGGGGTACATCCTAAGGGAGATGTGAACCTCCTGGGGGAAGGCACCCTGTTGATTTCCATCACCTAGCTGGCCTGGGAGGAGAGCTGGCCAGGTAAAGGCAGGTGGCATCTCTAACAGGAAATTTACAGTTCTGCTGGCAATGTTGCTGACTCTACTTGGCTGTCCCCTCGGCAGCAGTGGTCACCTTGGAAGCTGGGCAGAGTGAAGAGCTTTTCAGCTTAGAGCCAGCAAGATCTGTGGCTCTGACCTGGGCGTCCTTCGACTCCAGGGCAGTTCCATTTCCAGTGATCCAGCTCTTGGTTGGCAGAGCTGCCAGGGCTCTTCATAAGCTGACTTCTGCTGAAGCCCTGGATTTCCACATTGAAAGCCACTGCAGTGGACTGGCCTGTTGGGTCTCCTTGATGGCAGATCACTGTTTGGAGCAGCCTTTAATAGGCCTGTCACCTGTCTTTACATTTCTTCTGATGCCTGGCTTTCTTTTCCTCCTGGTTTTTGTTAAAGCAGACCAGAGGATACAAGTCAAAGGGGTGCTCAAGTTCCATCTCTAATCTTTGTGGCCTAAACTAGAAGTCTATAGTCGCAGGCATGATCTGGTAGTGTTTTTCCTGAGGTAGACAGTGCCCATGAGGAAAGCCATATTCTCACTTGAAAAGTTTCTCTCCCTTTGTTTGGTCTGAAAGAGTGGTTTTGCCTGTTTACTTTGCCGATGGCAAAGTAAATCTGTGAAATTATAATTTAAGCTCTGATTTTGGCTATGCTATTACAGAAAAATGATAGCCATCCCTTTTATAAGATGTAAAGATCAAATTGTGCATCTCAGAGAGTCCTTCCAAATAGAATTAGTTTCCTATCTTGAAGAGAATAGAGAAATGAGGGGAAAGTCAAGCTTAGAATAGAGAAATGAGGGAGCAAGTCCCAGATTGCTTACTGACAATAGCAATATCAAGTGAAAACTTAGCAATTTCAACCTAGATGCTTTTTCTTGTAACTGTCCTACCTAAACGATACAGTACAACCTCTATTTACGTAGCATTTACATTGTATTGGATATTATAAATAATCAAGAGAAGATTTAAATTACATGGAGGATGAATGTAGGTTAAAAGAAAATTCTACAGCATTTTATATAAAGAACTTGAACATTCAGGGATTTCAGATTTTGGAATCTCTAGGAGTCCTGGAGCCAATTCCCTGAGGATATCAAGGGACAATTGTAGTTACTAATTAATTAATAGTGCATAATCTTTGGAAATCAGATAAGCTACACTTTTAAAAATAGTGTACTTGCTACAGAAACAACTTCACTCTATTCTCCAAAATTTAATTTTAAAGGACATTTCCTCTAAAATGTAACTAATTTAGAAGAAGCTAAAGAAATACAAACACCCATATGAAGATTAAACATTGTGATGCATAACTATTGCGTAAAAAGAAAATCTGAAATTAACTAAATTGAAAATGTTAGTATTAAGGATACATCCTTTAGAGACAGTTCCTACATCTAGCTTGCTCTTCCTTTTTTTTCCCATTCTATATTCAAATATCTGAGCCAGTCTGCGCTCACTGACTCAAGTTGTGGCAGGGTAAAAGGAAAAATTTATTTCTTATAAATCTTAATAATTATATAACCATCTTTGAAAAACTTAGTCTTTAGAAAAATACTGAGATACAGAAAACATGTTTGACCACTGTGGTTTTAGATATTTTCTCCTACCCTACTCAGAGAAGAGAAAAATATTTCTGAGATGGGAAAGGGGGTGGGCACAGATAAAGGAGCCATTGTCACTGGAGCTCTGTGCAGAGCCCTTGGCAGCTGCCTCATAAGCAGAGCTCTGGGAATGGCATATGCCTGGAGAATGAGACTGGCTAAGGAGCTCAGGCTGACGGGCACACAGCAAGTGCCCGGACTGCCCGCAGTGTGACAGTGTGACATGTTGTGCCGCCTTGCTTGCACTGGGGATGTTCACGCCCTGAGGAGCAGCCTGGACCATGGCTGTCTCAGCAGGTGCTCCTGTAGACCGCCAACGCTGACTAGCAGATTCCCTGCTTCCCGCCTGGGTTAAAGGGGAGAAGAAAGGAGCACCAAACTGAATGGCTCCTGGGACTTGAAACAGACATTAAGTTGAGAAATAAACTAGGGTGTATTTCTGCTGCATTTGAGTATGTGACTGAAGTTCAAACTTCCTATGCTTCCTATATGATCAAAGGAGCTTGTGTAAACAGAATTTCCGTCTTCAACTCCAATCCCCTGCCCCCCAATTCAGTCTTTGTTCATGTACCAGGGCTCATAGAACTAGTTTAAAATTTATTTTTTCTAGAAATGTGTTGATTTCAATTTCAATTTTTTTTACTTTCACTAACCACACTCTTAGTTACAACTGTGTTTGTCATATCATTTTGCTTCTCTTGTGTTTTTAAACCATTCTTTTCCTAGGCCCTGGGAAGAATTTTCTAATTTTCTTTCACTGATGTAAAACTATAGTCTAATCTGATTTACAATGGTATTTATTATCTTGCTACAAAACCCAATACTCACATGAAATACTTAATAATATCCCAGTTTTTCTTTTCTTTTTCTTTCTTTCTTTTTTCTTTTTTTTGCATTTCTTTTGTAACCCAGGCAAGTGGCATAAGGGAAGACTGAGTTACAGTCATGTGTCTCAGAAAAGAGGAAGAAAAGCATATTGATCATTTTGAATTGCTAATTGCCTTTCATACAGATTATACATTGAAATGTGTAAATACACTTTGTCTTAAATATATGGATTTTTTATATTTTAGGACCCACTCTTTCACCAGTGGTCTGGATTGCAGTAGAGAGTACCAGACTCTCTCTTTCTATGGATTTGGGAAATGTGCAGCTGTTCTGTTTTGAAGACAGGTGAAGTTAGTGAAGTGTTACATAGGAGGTGAGCTAAATGAAGTATGTTCCCATATCCTTCAGGACTGGCTGTCCGGTTCTGACGCGGGGGGTGGAAGTGTTTGCTATCTACTCCACCCATCTCCCTTGTACTGTCTTTGGCAAAAATTCTGTGTTTGTGGGGTTACTGTCAGGTTTTAAAAAAAATTAATATTCACAGGTATTTTAATGGAAAGTTGGGAAGAAGCATATTATTAGGCAAATCTAATCTACTTTCTAAAGTCCTGTAAAAAATGAATCTTTCTTCAATTTTCTTATTGTTACAAAACATGAGAGCATTTTTCCCTGTAATTACTAGTAACTGACATCAAAGGAGGGTTTTGCTTGTGCTTTGTGCTACAAAAGTGTGTTATTTCATGTCTTTTCCTCTTGCTTTTCTGAGTATTTGCGCCACGTTAGCATATCCTCTTTTCGGACTATACAAAAACATCTATGTCGGTATCACTGCCTCTGAAGCTTGCTGTAGTCAGGTGTGTGCCTGGGGGAGCCAGAGACAATCTCACGAAACAGACTTATGAAGTACGAAGCAGATGGTTGTGTACAATTCATACTTCATTTTTACTTTTTAAGGAATAAATAAAAAGAAGGAAAGTATTGAATACTTAAAATTTATATATATATATGCATATAAATAGTCACATACATGGATATTTGTATGAATATCATCAGAATAACATTCTTAAAATTAAAAACATAAATATTCTTAGGTTGAGTGTTGTGGTGTGGTAGGTTAAGCCACCACTTGGGATGCCTTTATCCCACAATGGAGTGGATGGGATCCAGCCCAGACTCTGTTTCCAATCCAGCTTCCTGCTAATGTGCAGGAAGCACCCTGGGAAGCAGCAGATGGTGGTCCTACTACTTCAGTTCCTGCCACCCACATGGGAGACCTGGATGGAATTCCAGGTTCCTTGCTATTACTTGGCCCAGCCCCAGCTGTAGGCATTTGGAGAGCGGACTAGCAAATGGAAGATCTACCTCTATCTCTTTGTCTCTATCTCTGTCTCTATCTCTATCTCTATCTCTATCTCTATCTCTATCTCTATCTCTATCCTATCTCTATCTCTCGGTACCACTCTGCATTTCAAATGGACAAACAAATGAATAAAACTTAAAAAATCAGATAAATATTCTTGACTTTATTCTGCCAGTTTTCTCATCCATCATGCAAAAATGTTGGATTATATTTTCTGCCTGTATATTCACTAGCTCTAAATTTCCCTTTTGAAATCTTAGTATGAAGTAGAATTTGGTGAGCTTTTTTGAAAGCAGTTTGGGTCACAAACTCGCACATTTTGTTTTCCTGGGAAATACTACATAATAATTAACATGCTATTCTTCAGAATTTTGAGTCATTCCAAACCATGTATGATTCACTGTTCATTTATAGCTCACTCTAGAATTCACAAGGTGAAGATAAAAAGAAAAGGAGATGTTACCCCCGGATAATTTTAGCTTCTAAAGTTTTGATGTATTTTTCTAATAATAAAGTGTCACAAAAATTACAATAAAGTAGAATTTTTAGAATTCACAGAAAAATAATAGGACTTTTAACTTATATATTCTGAAATCTTAAATGTGTCTTTCAAAATTTATATGTAGGTAGAGATATATGCAGGATATACATAAGTCACTTATTTCTTTTTCAAAATTAGAGGGTTTTTTTTTCAAAGATATCCTAATTCCTAATTTAAACAATGATATTGATGGTGCTTATCTTTCTGTGTAGGATCCCAATAGAGACCATTTAATGACAAGAAAGGAAGCCTTCAAGATGAGCTAGGGCTATGGCAACTAGAATGATCACATTTCTTATGATTATCACGTAGACGGATTGTTATTCTGAAATCTGATGCAGAAGAACTACTGTATTCCTGACTGTCTGCCAGGTTTGCCTGCTGCTCTTTCCCAGACATTTTTAAGGAGTTTCCTTTGAGAAAAGCATGAAAAGCAAAATGAGAACTCCTAGGGGTGGTGAAGTAACTGTGGCCCTAGGACAAATCCCCCTTCATTATAGTGGGAATGGGTCAAAGAAAGAAAAAAAATATTTAGCGAGTTTTCCTTCTCTGTATTTGGGATCATGCTGCATCTTTTGCAAGGATGGTGTGAGAGGCAAATTGTTTATAGAGATAGTTCCAGAACAATATGCAGACACATTTATCTCAGTTAAAATCCATCTCTCTCTATGTCTTTCCCCGTTCTTTCCAAGTGGCAGTAACTTCTTCCCACTAGCCCAGATTTTAAACTTTAAATGAAACACCCATTACACCAGACTTTTTTGCTTTCAAGTACAAAACTGTGTTATGATATTGTCCTAATGGCTGTCCAATCTACACAGATTCCCGCCACCCTAGCCTGTCACCACCACTCTGAGTGGTGCTTTGAGTCACCACTCACACAAGCTGTAACGAATGCTGCCACCTCCTGGCACCTTCTGGAGAGGTGAGATCTGGTAGGCAGAGCCTCGTGCTTGGTTCAGAGGCTACTTGGGATGTTAAACTCATTAGGCTCATTAGACATGACCCTTCATGAATTAATCCTCCTTGTTTCTGAGTCATCCAGTTTTTTTTTTTTTTTTTTTTTTTTTTTTTTTTTTTTTGACAGGCAGAGTGGACAGTGAGAGAGAGAGACAGAGAGAGAAAGGTCTTCCTTTTGCCGCTGGTTCACCCTCCAATGGCCGCCGCTGCAGCCGGCGCACCGCGCTGATCCTGGCAGGAGCCAGGAGCCAGGTGCTTTTCCTGGTCTCCCATGGGGTGCAGGGCCCAAGCACCTGGGCCATCCTCCACTGCACTCCCTGGCCATAGCAGAGAGCTGGCCTGGAAGAGGGGCAACCGGGACAGAATCCGGCGCCCCAACCGGGACTAGAACCCGGTGTGCCGGCGCCGCAAGGTGGAGGATTAGCCTATTGAGCCACGGCGCCGGCTCTCCAGTTTTGGGGGAATAAAAAAAGCTTGGCTAGGTCATCAATTCTCTTAGCATGTCTAATCTGATGGAATCTGAGACTTACGGGTGATTCTATTTTGCCATTAAATATGCAACAGGGCAGTAGTTGATGCTTAAGAAAAAAAAGAGGTAAAATTCTTCCTACTGTTGATACAATATATTCATATACAAATTTGAGGCAGAAGCCATGACATGCATTTGAAGGGCTGGGAATACTAAGTCATAATTAGGTGGAAAAGTTCTTGCCACAATACAATGTATGTTTGCTTTAATTTTAATCAAAGCAATCCACCAACATTTGCAATAATGGAATGGCTAGTAAACCATTCCATGAATATGAAAATGTCAAAATTCTCTTCCTTTTTCATACAATATAGAGCAATTTTAGTTCATTGGTCAAAATTATCAATTATTTTCAACATTGTCAACCGTCTGCATTGTTGCATTCCTTAAACTATTATGTCAGGAAAAACTTGACACAAGGAACATGACTGCCTCATTTTTTTTAAAGATTTATTTATTTGAAAGTCAGAACTACAGAAAGGCAGAAGCAGAGAGAGAGATAGAGATGGGGGGGGGGGTCTTCCATCTGCTGGTTCACTCTCCAGATGGCTGCAATGGCCACAGCTTCGCCAATCCGAAGCTAGGAGTCAGGAGCTTCCTCCAGGTCTCCCAGATGGGTGCAGGGGCCCAAGGACTTGAACCAACTTCTACTGCTTTCCCAGGCCATAGCAGAGAGCTGGACCATAAGTAGAGCAGCCGGGACAGGAGCTGGCATCCATATGGATGCCAGCACTGCAGGTGGCAGCTTTACCAGCTATGACACAGCGCAGGCCCCACTGCCTCATTTTGAACTGTGAATGATGAGAAGTCTTTTAATCCATGTGCCTATTGCTTTCTTGGGGGAATCAGTCAAAAGTAAATTTATCAAGGGTATGTTTTGCTTTAGTTATTTTGAATACCTGGTATGCACTATAAGGTCTAGTATACAGTAAGTTTGATAATGTTGATTGAATGAACAATGAACTGTTAGTCCTTTTATTTGTAAAAATGCCTGTTTCTTAAGATTAATCCATGAAATTGTTTTTAATTTAATGGTGGGTATGGGAATTCCAATAAGCCTGTGTGAACCCTTTACATGCTGTTGGAAGGTGGTCCAGGGATCAGCAGCATTGGCGTCACCAAGAAGCTAGTGAGAAATGCTAATTTCAGGCTCTACCCCAGTCCTACTGAACCAGAACCAACATCTTATAAATGTTTAAATTTGTATTTATTTATTTTAAGTCAGAGAGAGAAGAGAGAGAAAGAGAGAGAGAGAAAGTGTTCCGTTCGTTGGTTCACTCCCCAAATGCTGGCAGCAGTGGAAGCTGGGCCAGACTGAAGCTAGGAAACTAGAACTTAATCCAGGTCTCCCATGTGGGTGGCAGGGACCCAGATACTTGAACCATCACCTCCTGCCTCCAAGGGTGTGCATTAGCAGGAAGCTGGATCAAAAGCAGAACCTGAACTTGAACCCAGGCACTTCCATATGGGATGCAGGAGAACTGAGAGATGATTTTGCCTTTCCACCAAGCACCTGCCACAGAACCTGCATTTTTATCAAGATCCCAGGTGATCCATTTGTTCATTAGGGTTTGAGAAATGCAACTTTGAAGCATTTTAGCTGGCATTGTTATTTCCATGTAGTTATAAGAACTACTGTCCCATAGGTTTCTGTTTTCTTATTCTATGATCAGATATCCCACTACTTTAATGCGAAATAAGTTTAATGTGAGATAAGTTTTCACATCTTTGTTTCCTTTGTTTTTTTCAACAGGTTGATCAAGCTTAGAAACTGTAAATTCCTACCCCTCAGCTGTGAATCAGGGGGCTTTTTATAAGGGAAACTCCCTTTAGTATCTCTGATTAGTTTTTAAAAATAATTGAATCAATTGCTGCATATTAAGACATTGCTGCTTATACAATTTTCTTTTCTAAAAGGATGTAAATCCAGGTACAGACTGAGCACTACAATTAAGGCAAGATTTCCTGCACAAAACAATTGTAACAGCTCCAGAAAAAGAAAGTAATTATCACGAGTCAGGTCTTTAAAACAACCACAAAAAAACCCTGTTTTTCTTTGATCACTCATGCATAAATTTATGGAAGGAGTTTGGCTACTTACTAGTTCATTTAATTTTTATTTGCTTTCATTTAATAGCTATTAATTGGATAGTCTACTTTTTATTAGAAAGACTACTTTGGCTGAGAAGCACTTAGAGCGGTTGTTGATCATCCTACATTGCAGTGTAACAGTGTAACAGTGTAACAGCGTAACAGCACACAGCGTAACAGTGTAACAGAAGCCCTCAGCATCGGCTCCCACATACAAAGTTGCCTGGGCCAGGGCAGCTGGCTGCTGAGGGGCAGCTGCAGAGAAGCCTGAGACTGGGCCATGCTTTGCCTGAAGGCAGGCTCCTGAGCAAGTGCATGAGCAAGTGTTGGGGCTAAAGGCCAAAGGGAAGACTTGGATTAGGAAAAATTAAATTACCAAAAAAATGTAGGTCTTCATCTTGGGATTTACCACTCTGAAGAAATTATGTTTTTATAGGAGGTTGTAAACAGTGTGGAAAAGCCCAGGATTTTGGAGCCAGGTGGATCCAGGTCCTGTGATATCCAGTGTCTGCTCAGAACTCCAAACTCCAATTTCCTTGCTTGCTTGCTTGCTTTCTTGCCAGTTAATGGTGATGGTTTTTGAGGTGTGGTTCAACAGAAGAAGTCAACTCTGTTTTCCTAGGCAAAGAATTCCTTGAGGGTGAAGACTTAACTTTCTGGTATGCCTCTGCCTTTGTGCTTAGAAAAGGGTCAGCACACAGTAGGTGTCTAATAAATGTGTGTATTATCTTGAGGTATGATTCTTTACTGACTTACTGTTTCCTTTTCTTACAAGAATATGATTAGTGAGAGTGGGTGATTTGTGGATATTGTTGCTGGATAGTACCCCTGGACCTAGTTTAGTGCCTTGCACTTAGCAAGTGCTCCATGTAGGTCAGTACATGAATGAAATAACAGCTCAGTGCTCGCTCACAGAGGTAGTACATGCTCATGTTTTCTCACTTAACCCTCACAGTTCCTTAGCAGGAATAACTAATACTTGTGTTCTAGGTTCTAAGGGCTTTACATTTGCAAACTCATCCGATGCTTGTGATTGCCACTCAATGCTTGGAAGTAGGTATCACTGTTTTAATTTTGAGTTGCTGACGAGGAACTGAGACACGAAAGCATGAAGCAAGTTGCCCCAGGTAATGCTTGTAGAGGTAGATTTTGAACCAGGTGCTTGGACTCCAGTGTCTGTGCCCTTGGCTACCACAATAGGGTTGCTCATCAATTTTTCCACTTTGCAGGTGAGGAGGAAGTCAAGATTGAAGTAGATTTCCCATAACAATACTTTGGTAAATTAGAGATGCAGGGAATTAGACCTGAGCTAGCCACATACAGGCTGGGGTTCTTTCCACTATACTGCAGTTCTGGACAGGCCATTATGACCCTGAAGACAGAGCTTGTCAGGAAGAGCCCATCAGTATCTCTACAGCCAAAGAGCTCAAGAAGACTCAGCATCAGTGACCCGGTAAAAACAAAATAAACTGCCTTCACTTCAACAACCATTTTAGGTGTAAATCTGTAATACTCATTGTGGTTCTGGTCAACATATTTTAAGAAAAGTACATTAAGATGTTGGGGACAGTCCAGTAATTACACGGCAGAGGGATTGCAGAGCGTCTGTGTGAGGGCGCATTGGTGTGCTTCCATCTAGGAAGACAAGAACTGAGAATCAACTTGGCTTTGCCTGACATCTGAGATTTATAAAGTATATAACTGACTTTTGCAACAACTTGTATTGTAAATGGACGAACATTTCTAGACATTTAGGATGGATGCATCTGTGTGTTTTATGGGTTTTGATAAGCCAATGGAAACTTATCCCTAATGACCACTGAGGAAATGTGGTTTTATTGTGTATTTCTTATCCTTGAGATAAACAGCCAAGTGTACGGTGTCTGGAATCAGATGGTCTCAGTCTGATTCTTAGCTCTGATCCTTACTTGTTATATGACCCTGGGCAAAATGCTTCTTGATCCCACAGTCTCTTCATCTTACCCTGAGATGCTGATGAGCCTTGCTTCATAGATTGAGAGGATTAATTTTGATAGGAATTAAATGAATTTCATTTGTGCACATGGAAAACACTAAAACAGACTGGCACATTAAATGTTAGCTGTTGTTATGAGTTAATGTGTTAATGTACAGAATGGCACGAACTGCCTGACCTTGGTCCAAGTCAGTAGTTCTCTGTTTTAGGAAGATAATGCAGAGGTATTTTAGTAGAAGAACAAAAATCTATTGTTCTACTGTAATACAGGAACTCCCAGGAATCCTTTAGTGATAGCCTAGATTTGTCCGTGTGGGTAGATTGCATTGCCATAAGTGTTCCCACCATCTGCATTTTATAAGAGAACATTTGGGGACCAGTGTTGTGGCATAGTGGGTTAAGCCACCTCCTGCAGTGCCTGCATCCCATATTGGCACTGGTTCCAGTTCCGGCTGCTCCACTTCTGATGCAGTTCCCTGTTAATGCACTTGGGAAAGCAGTGGAAGATGACCCAAGTTCTTGGGCCCCTACATCCATCTGGGAGACCCAGAAGAAGCTCCTGGATCCTGGCTTCTGCCTGGGCCAGCCCTGGCTGTTGTGGCCATTTGGAGAATGAACCAACAGATGGAAGATTCTCTCTCTTTCTCTCTTTCTCTCTCTCTCTCTCTCTCTCTCTCTCTCTCTCTAACTGTGCCTTTCAGATAAATAAATAAAGCTTAAAAAAATAAGAGGACATTTGGAAATGTTTCATCTGGTAAAGACAGTAAGATCTCTCTTATTAAACCTGTAACCTCTGGGCTGCCTCCATCTGATCCTACATAAGGCACATGGGAAGGAAGCTGAATGAAGAAGGTGGCCAAATACCCAGAGAATGGTTCAAAGATAGGGCAGAAAACTCCCAAGAACCATGGACTGTGGCTGAGGTGTTATCTGACTTCTGACTGAGTTAGTTGCAAAGACAAGTCATGCAGAATATTAATACCATAGAGCTGATTCTCAAGTATGCATAAGGGCTCTAGATTTTAATGGAACAAATGGTTATAAAATAGAAACTAACTCATCAAAAAGAAGTCCCAATGTGTCCCTTCAGACAGCAGGAATGCCTGGCCTCTGCTACAGACATGCTCACCACAACTCTAAAAAGTTTCAAAAGCTCTGTAAGTTTAATGAGGGAAACACTCAATTTTGTTGGTCAAGCACAAAACTAGATGACTGTACTCCCATTGTTTTTTCAGAATGACCAGAGAATTTTTGATATTTACATACATTAAGACTTGATCATGAGGCCAGTGTTGTGGCACAGTGGGTTAAGCTGCAGCCTGCACACTGGCATCCCATATCAGTGAGCAGTTTGAGTCCAGGCTGCTCCGCTTCTGATTCAGCTCCCTGTGAGTGTACCGGGAAGGCAGCAGAAGATGGCCCAAGTACTTGAATCCCTGCCACCCACCTGGGATATCTGGATGGAATGCATGGCTCCTGGCTTCGGCTTCGCCTAGCCCCATCTGATGCACACATTTGGGGAATGAATCAGCAAATGGAAGATCTCTTTCTCTCCCTGTCTCTTCTCTGTCAGTGCCTTTCAAATAAATAAAATAAATCTTTTAAAAATAGTAAAAGAATTGATCACAAGCAAACTCTGTTAAGAATTGAAGCAACTTAAATACTTGTGTATCAGAATACCTCTCCCTCAGAACTAGAATCAACTTAGATTGAGGTACTTCAAAATGTTTGTAGAAATAGGATGAAAAGATAAATTTTGATGCGACATTTGTGAAATCTATGCATGAGGCATCTTCAAAAAATTTATTAAACATGCATGTTGTGAAAAAATAATATATGGATTTCACATTTTTTTGCCCCTGAATAAATTTAATTTTGATTTCCATTTTTCCCACAAACATTGAAGTACCCTCATATTTAATAGTAGAGGACTAAGTGAATTAGCAAACATAATTTTTGAAATAGCACACAGATATTCATAGATAAATGGTGATGAACATTTGTAGATACCATTGTCCACACTGTGTTAGGTGCTTTATGTGCTGAGCCTCAGAAGGGAACCAGAAGTCCCCAGGAGCCTAAGGCAGCAGCAATCTCCATGTCCCATCACTTGCCTCAATGTCTCCTCGGTGATGGCTTCCTCTGCCCCCCTGAACTCACAGAAAATTGCATGGTGCTACATAGCTGCTCATGTCTTTGTGGAGGTGCAGATCCTTCTCCTTCTTTCTCCAGAAGAAAGCAATGGGAGAGCAAACAAACCTTTGCTTCTTCCTTTCTCTGCCATGTTTCTCCCTCTGGGAGGAGGACTGATCTATCTTACTCGTGACATTTATCCATATAAGTAACAATGACGTTATGGCTTCAGCATGCAGGTAACACCATCCCGTGTGTCTCTTGTCTCTTATTGATTTCTGGACCTGTGTCAGCCATGTGTGCTCGTAGTCCTAGACCAGACTAAGGATTGTTGCAGGCACGCTCAGTTTGCAAAGCTGACCATGGATTAGTAGGTCAGATGGGGCCTGCTCTGCAGGCCAGAGGTCTTATTTCAGTGTGTGGGGGAGGGATGGGGGCTCGGCTCCAGTCTGTGTTCCCCAACACAAGTGACCAAATCTCTTTTTTTTTGGATTATCTGGTTTTGCCTGACCTGTACCACTTAGTGTATACTTTGTTCTGTAACTGGATCCTTCTGTGTATTTCTCAGAGTGTAGAATACAGAGGGGAGAAGGCGGGGTGGTCAGAAAACTGACTCTGGGGAAAGAAAGACCAGCTTTGCAACAGTTGCTAGTTTTGTGATTTAGAGATTCTCACTATGGTTTATTTCAGCTCCCATCATTTAAACCACTGCTTGTTGACTGAATTCCTGGGTGTTTCACCATCAGCCCTCCAAGCCTCCTGCAGGACCCCATGGACAGGAGGAAGCCATTAAGCCTCATCAGATCCATCCACCCTCCAGGGAAAAACTATCCCTCAATCCTTTTTTGCAACTCGGGGGGAAAATTCTTGTGGCCCTGCTGTCTGTTGGGCTTCTGTCCCTAGCTTTGTTGACTGTGACCAGGGAACCATGACTACGTAGTGGAAGTATGGTCATTGAAAATCTGTTGTAATAGGCCAGAGAGGCGTGTTCAGGGGTCAGTGTGTGCTGGAATAACATCTTAGTCTGAGCTTGTGTCTCTGCAAAGCAGAGCCCGAGACAAACGCCTACGTATGGCAAGTTCATGTAGGAATATGACCCTGGAAAGCAGAGTACAGACCAACAGGGAAGGAGAGAAAGACAAGATATGAAAGTATTAAGTTTTACAACCATTTTCCCTTCTGTCAATATTGGATCATAGAAGGGCAATCTCCCCAAATAATATACTGTAGGAAAAGAACTGGGAGCTACCAGGGAGCATGGGCGGAGCTTGAGAACAAGGGTGCACATCCATACTGGTGACACCACTCGCACCCTGGATGGAGATGTGCCGAGTGCAACATACCCCTCAACCAGTTTTGATGGTGCAACCAGTTCATTTTCTTATAGCTTAAGCCAGTTTAAATCCTGTTTCCCATCACTTGTATCCAAAGAGATCCAAGTGTTTTACTTCCACAATGACAAATATCACATCTTACTCCAGTTGTTTGTTTCTTCCCCAGTAGGTTGCAAACTACTTTTGGTAGGGGTCCTTGTAACTTATTCCACTTGTGTTCCCAGCACCCAGCAGAGAATGGAACATAAGAGCTGGCATCTAGTAGATGCAAAATGAATGATGTATCAGAGGAATATGTCTGCAATGTTAATTTAGCCTCTATAATATTAATCATCTCCAGTCTCATAAATAATTTGGCAAAGAAGGCATAAGTGAACTAAACATTTTTTGTGTGCCTGGAAAACATCAGATAAAAATTTCATAAAATACATTACTCGGGAGAAAAAGAGGAAAGTTAACATGAAGAAGCTAATATTATTTAAAGGTGCCCTATCAAAAGTACAGTTCTTTTGACTATTTTTCACTGTAATAGAGTTCAAAGATTAGTATAGATGTAGTGCTAATTCACTGATTTAAACTGCATGAAATACAATGGGTTTTTAATCTTTTTATTCCAAGAGAAGAATCTCTATGTAAGATGAAAATATGGCAAAGAGAAAATGCCAAGGAGTTGGTAATATTTTTATCTTTGTTAGTCCTAGAAAAGTTACCATGAATAATTATGATCCTCTTGATAAAACTAACAAAAGAAAAGTACATTCCATAATCTCTTCATATTAAGACTCTACTACCTCTTCTCTGTTAAATTGAAAGCTTCCTCAATAGAACCTACTAAACAAGAAATTCAAAGAGTCCCCAGTTTAAATCAAACAGTCATCATTTTCTCTGCATTTCTTGCACATAGATTTTTGAATGAACATTGAAAGCAAATTTATGTGCAATCTTAAAACTATATACAATCTTCCAAATTGAATTGTGAGACCATTCTTGGGGATGCTCCCCACATAACTAGACTGCTGGCTACAAAGTTAAGGCAGTTACAGGGGTTATTCAAACATATCTTTCTAGAAACTGATATTTAGAAAAACACAATGCAGGTAAATGCAAAGGAGAATAATAACAATAAATAATTTTACAATCTTGATAATACTTTGGGGACCACAGTAAGATTGAAGCAAGCTATAAATTCTATTTCCCTTCCCAACTCCAAATCCTGATATGTTCACTAAGCAATATATTAGTAGGTAATACATTTCCACCTTTAAATAAACTTCCCACTTGAGACAGCAGGAATACAAAAAAGACATTTCCTTATCATCAAAATTCTAGACTCTGAATCAAAAGAGAATAAAACAGTATCATCCTTTTTGCTTTTAGTTAGCCAGAAATCAGAAGCAAATTGAGTGTGACAGTAAGAGCGCTTTGTGATTTTCTTACCAGATAAGGGGCTGACATGTCAGTGCTGGCTTCCTCTGGGGCCTGGCAATGCCCAGCTTTCTCTGTGAGAGCTGCTGTGTCTGTATTTGTGCTTGGTCTGGAAGGGTGATTCCCAGATGCACTTCAGATGCCCACAAAACTGGAATGTATAAATCATGACTCTTCCTTTCTGTGATGTCTCTCTTCGCAAATGTCCACTCTGTTTGCTCTTCATGTATCTTTTTGAATATAGTTTCACCTTGATGCATTCTCTTTACAATCACTCGTGTTAATTAGTCATTGATAAATTTGTAAAAGAAGTGCTGATGAATGCTATGGTTTTTCAACATGAATTCCAGTTAGAACATTTTAAATCAATGATTCATGGGTAAAAAGAAAAAAATTATCTCCTCTGTAATTAACAAAATTGTATTACATGATTAGGCAGCTATCTGGTTAGAATGAGGAAAAGCAACTCTAAAATGGCAAATTCTCTCTTCATCTATTAAGAACCCTTCCTTCCTGCTTTCCTTTTTCCTTTCCTCTCATTTTCTTCTTCCTTCCTTCCCACCCTCCCTTCTATCTTCCTCTTAAAGCCTCTTCCCTCTTTCTGTTGGTCTCTTTCTTTTCTTTTCTTTTTTTTAAAGATGATCTCAGTCTGGAATAAACATTCTTGCGAAATTGGCCCGGAATTTTGCCAGGCCTGGTGTATACACGTCAGCTGTTTTCTGGAAAATAATTGCCCCATGTGACAAGGCCTATTATTTTAATTAGCACTGAGGAGTGCCTCCAAGACCTTTCATCAGGCCAGCGTTCCTTACACAAGCAAATGGCTTTTTACTTCCTGATATGGTGGTTAAACAGATAGATGGCATTTAAACATTTTGACATTTAGCACAGGTGAGCAAAATAATTGTTTCAAAGAATGGCCAGAACTTACAGAAGCAATAAACCATTCCTCATGTGTACAAGGGCCTTAGGACCTGCAGCCTGACTGGGTTGCAGTTTCCACATGGCCTAAAGGAAGTGCTCATCAAACTACAAGTGGGGGAAGTCATGCTCTGGGAAGGCCCTGGCATGTCCACGGAGCCCAGCGGCCTTTGTCATAAGCTTCCAAGGTTTATTCAGTCATCTGGGATCTGTTGTATTTCCTAGATACTTGCAAATATTTGGGTGTTGAATTCAAGAAGGCTTCTAATTTATAAAAATGCATCATGTTATGAAATTGCATTGAGAACACACATTCAGAAATTCACAAACCTGGAAACCAAATGGTTTTCATAGTGGTGGAGTGGAGAATGGAAGTTTTATTTCCTCTTTCCACAGCTGCTCCCCAGTACCTCTGTAGGGTGATCTAAATATGAGAACAAGAAGTGTTTGTCTGGAAAGGAAACGCTTGCATACCCATTAAGCTGTGTCACACAGTAACATTGGGATGTGGGAACGCAACAGTACACATTCGCGTACAGCTTTTGTGTGCGTCTTCTGTGTGAATAAAGGAGGCAGTCAGTTGTATTGGGAGGCCTTGTGGATGCTGGAAGGCCACACCCTATGGAGGGCATGATCTCCTGTTAATGGGGTGGTGACTCCTGACATCAGTCACCCTGGGGACAGGAGATTCTCAGCCAGGAACTGCACTGGAAATGGTTGGAGGAGAGCCCAGGCTCCATGGTGTGTTCTGTGTATGAAACTGGGTGAGATCCTATTCCCCAGCTCTACCAAGATACAATTGACAACAATTACACAACTTCAGGGGATACAACATGATGTTTTGATGCACACTGTGAAGTGGTTATTAAAATCAAGCTAGTTAAAACATCCATTACCTAACATAGTGATTGTTTTTGTGTATGTGATGAGGACACTTAGGATCTATGCTTAGCAGATTTCAAGTATATAATATGTTATTGTAAATGTACCATTAGATCTCCAGAACTTAATCTTGCATGGTTGAAACTTCATACCCTTTGACTGACATCTTCCCATTTCCCCCACTTGCAACCCCTGGCAACCACTACTGTATTCGCTGAACTTTTCATCAGTTCAGTATTTTTTAGATTTCACATGTATGCAGGATCATGAAGTATTTGTCTTTCTGTGTCTGGCTTATTTTTCTAAGGATAATGTTCTGTAGGTTCATCCATGTTGTAGCAAATAGCAGAATTTCTTTTTTTTTTTTTTAAGATTTATTTATTTTAAAGGTTGAAAGGCAGAGTGTGAGAGAGATATCTTTCATCTGGTGATTCACTCCCAAATGACCATAATAGTCAGGGCTATGCCAGGCTGAAGCCAGAAGCCAGAAGCCAGGAGCCAGGAGCCAGAAGCTTCATCAGGGTCTCCAACATGGGTGGCATGGGCCAAGCATGTGGGCCATCTTCCACTGCTTTCCCAGGCCTATTAGCAGGGAGCTGGATTGGAAGTGGATCAGCAAGGGTATGAACTGGTGCCCACATGGAATTCAGGCATTGTAGGCAGTGGCTTAACCTGCTACTTCACAACACCAGCCCTGAATTTCTTTTAAAACGCTGAACAGCAATCCATTGTGCAAATAAGCCATATTTTCTTTATCCGTTCATTCATTGGTGGACACTTAGGATGTTCTCTTACGTTGGTTATTGTGAATATGCTGCAATGAACATGGGAGTGCAGAGATCTCTGAGATATTAATTTCCTTTGAATATTCAGTAGTGGAACTGCAGAATCAAAATTCAGTTTTAAACTTTTTTGGAGAACCTCCATATTGTTTTCTATAATGGTTGTACTAAGTTACTTTCCTAACAAAAGTGTCCAAGAGTTCCTCACCAACATTTATTATCTTTAGGCTTTTTAGTAGTAGAAATTCTAATAGGTGTGAGGTGTTATGTCATCAGGGTTTTGATTTGTATTCCTCTGATAATTGGTTATTCTGAATATTTTTGTATCTTTCTTTTTTTAAAAGATTTATTTATTTATTTGAAAGGCAGAGTTAGAGAGAGTGAGAGTGAGAGAGCGAGAGAGAGAGAGAGAGAGATTCCATTGGTTCACTCCCCAAATGGCTACAGTGGCTGGAGCTGGGCCAATCCAAAGTGAAGCTGTAGACAGGAGCTTCTTCCAGGTCTCCCATGTGGGTTCAGGGGCCCAAGCACTTTGACCATCTTCCATTGCTTTACCAGGTACATGAGCAGGGAGCTGGATCTGAAGTGGAGCAGCTGGGACTTGAACTGGTGTCCTCTCAGATGCTGGCACTGTAGGCAGTAGCTTAACCCACTTCGCCACAGCACCGGCCCCCAAATATCTCATTTGTGTGTCTTCAGATTCTTTGCCAAAGTTTGAACTGAGGTTTTGGTTTTGTTCTTGCTGGAGTGGTTGAAGTATCTATTTTGAGTGTTAGTCCCTGATGAGTTGTGGGATTCCCAGGCTATAGGTTCTCTCTCAGTCTACTGATCATTTTCTTTCTTGTGAGGAGAGGTTATTAGTGACGGTCACCTCTACACATTTTTAGTTTGAAAGCACCAAGGGCATAGTTCCTTGTGACCTCATTTCCCTCTCCCCTAAATGCTGTATCCTTGAGAATCCATCAGGGTCCCTTCAGGACTCAAGCTTGCCAAGGTCTACACTTATGCAGGATTAGAATCAGTGTGGGGAGAGCACATTTTTTTTTTGTTGTTGTTCCTCTCCTCTTTTTCTTTTGAAAGACAATGTTAAAAACAGAGAGAGGGAAAGATAGAGAGAAGGTCTTTCATCCACTGGTTCACTTTCCAAACGGCTGCACCTGCCATAGCTGGGCCCATCTGAAGTCAGGAATCAGGAGCCTCTTTCAGGTCTCCCATACGGGTGCAGGGGCCCAAGGACTTGGGCCATCTTCTACTTCCTTCCCAGGCCATAGCAGAGAGCTGGATTAGAAGAGAAGCAGTCAGGACTAGAACTGACACCCATATGGGATGCTGGTACTGCAGGTGGAGGCTTAGCCCACTATGCTACAGTGCTGGCCCCAAGAAAGCATATGTTTTAATTTTCTCCTGATGAGTACTCAATAAACAAGGGGATGGTTAAATATGTTTAGATATTCATCATGATAAAGCTGGTATAATTCTGTTTATATCCAGGTCCCTATAGTTGCTACTTTTTATTGTTACCTTGTTTAACTGTTAGACCTGTTGTAGCTCTGCATATTGGAATCAGAGGGAGGGTCTGTGTCCCAAAATAGGCTAGGATGTTAAAAGTGAATGAGCATTCCTTTACTCCTTGTCTCAAACCCACCTCATAGTGGCAGGTGTCAGAAGTAAGCTTCCTAAGGGAAAATTCATCTGTCAGCAGGAGATAGAGCTTCATGTCCCTGCTAACTCTGTGTGTGTGTGTGTGTGTGTGTGTGTGTATGATGGTCCTCTGATAATTTGGAAGATCTTGATTGTATCTATGTTAAGGAGGAGACAAATTTCTATCAAAAAGTCACAGCTCTCTTGGATTCCAATGCATCCTGTGGCAATGAATGTTTGTAACTAGGGAAGCCTTCCAAATCATATATCTTGGATTTGTATTTTTAGGTGGCATAGAATGATTCTTTTTGGCTGATAGGACAAATTGGGAATAATCCTCAGATATAGGATAGAAGGGAGTTGGAATGATGGTCATAGCCACCTCCCCATGTTTCTTTTTAGTCACACACACACACACACACACACACACATCTCTAGCTAACTGTTGTATAAACTGCTCATGTTTCTTTTTCTGCATGTAAGTCTTGGTGTGGTTTTGGCAGTCATAACTATATTAAACCAAATACAACTGGATTTTGTTGTGCTAATCACAGCACTTTCATGAAGGAGAGAAAAACAGAAAAGATCTGTTGCCTAGGCCAGTCATGTTAACTGAGGGAACAAAGGAAATAAAGTTATTTTAATATTTTGCTTTTATTTGAGAACTAAATGGTGATTAAACTTTTTTTTTTTTTTTTTGGACAGGCAGAGTGGACAGTGAGAGAGAGAGAGAGAGAAAGGTCTTCCTTTGCCGTTGGTTCACCCTCCAATGGCCACCACGGCCAGCGCACCGCACTGATCCAATGGCAGGAGCCAGGCACTTATCCTGGTCTCCCATGGGGTGCAGGGCCCAAGCACTTGGGCCATCCTCCACTGCACTCCCGGGCCACAGCGGAGAGCTGGCCTGGAAGAGGGGCAACCGGGACAGAATGCGGCGCCCCGACCGGGACTAGAATCCTGTGTGCCGTCGCCGCAAGGCGGAGGATTAGCCTAGTGATTAAACATTTTAAAAATATAAATTTTATGTGATCTATCTGAGCTACAGTTAAAATTGTAAAAAAAGCTGTAGTAAATGTTCCTTGCTTTTGAACAAGGTGATAGCAATTTTTTTTAATGGATCAATGTTCGCTCTTGAAGGTGAGGAAACAATTTCCAACTCTACCAAGGGTCTCAAAGGCTGTTTAAGAGGAAATCTGGCCGGCGCCGCGGCTCACTAGGCTAATCCTCCGCCTTGCGGCGCCGGCACACCGGGTTCTAGTCCCGGTCAGGGCACCGGATTCTGTCCCGGTTGCCCCTCTTCCAGGCCAGCTCTCTGCTGTGGCTCGGGAGTGCAGTGGAGGATGGCCCAGGTGCTTGGGCCCTGCACCCCATGGGAGACCAGGAAAAGCACCTGGCTCCTGGCTCCTGCCATCGGATCAGCGCGGTGCGCCGGCCGCAGCGCGCCGACCGCGGCGGCCATTGGAGGGTGAACCAACGGCAAAGGAAGACCTTTCTCTCTGTCTCTCTCTCTCACTGTCCACTCTGCCTGTCAAAAAAAAAAAAAAAAAAAAAAAAAAAAAAAAAAAAAAAAAAAAGAGGAAATCTACTGCCACCTAGTGTCTAACTTGTAGAATAGTGGTATTTCAGTATTTCGAAATATTTATGAAACTGGGAATACCGCTTGGTGGCGCTCTAGACATGTGCATTAAAGGACAACTCCAAGGATGGGCTACTTGTTCTATCTCAGTTCATGAGAGTTTGTTAAATGTGGAATACACATCGTTTTCCTTTTCAGGGTAACACGTTTCTCTAAGAAAACCTGACATTCTTTCCCTAAGAAACTTCTTTGTGGAACTGCTGTTTAAACCCTCATAAACCATGAGAAAAACTCGAACACTTTCAGATTTAGCTCCAGATTTTGAAGTTTCAAGGCTTTAAATAATTTGGACTAGATTATTCTTTCGCATCTTTCCTCCTTTTTCTCCATGTAACGGTGACCCGAGCCAACTTCCACATGGAGACAAAAGTGTAAGACATTTGCACAAACATGAAGGGCCAATACTCAGTGCACTTCCCACATATGCCAAGAGAAGAAAGGAAAACAACTGAGATGAGAGTACTTTATAATGGGGGTGCTTCGTGTTTAGAAAGTGTGGTAGTCAGGGGGTAACTTCTGTTTTTTAGCCCTGAAACTATTGGGGAGAATTTACCCCCTCACAACAATATTTACCTGAGATAAAGATTTATTATTATTATTACTAAAAAGGACACACAGCTTGTGTGCAAAAAATAAAGACTGCTACTTAGGGAAATGTCTGTAATGTATCATGTGAGCACGCTTCGGGTTTCGTTTTGTTTTTGGTATCATTACATTTGGTGGTAGTAACAATAGGAAATAAGACCTATTCCATCTACTCTAATATGCAGATTCTTGAAGGAACTAATAGCTGACTACCTTTATGGTTCTGCAAGAAAGAGAAGGCTGAAACAAATCAATGTTTGAAAACATAACAGCATGGTGAAATAAACACGATATATTAAGCATGTCATTTCAGTAGTTAGTATCACATTATGTCCATCATCTACACATCTACATCTATTCATCACGGGGAGTTGGCATACCTATCTGCAATGCCAGCAGTAGTGTTTGCAGTTCTGCAAGTCTAAGACATTTTCAGTGAAGATACAACTATAATGAGTCTGTCTTGCTGTTGCTAGTGAAACAGGAGGCTAATTGCCAAGATTCTTTGGTGTGTCTGGCATCAGTGGTTCAGAGCTTTGAGGACCCCCTAGAAGGGAGTTCTCACAGCTTTACCACAGAGCAGTAGAATTTTGTTTCGACTAGATTCCTTCATCATCTGCTTTGACATCTGTTCCAATTCTTCACCATTTTTTGCAATATTTAACTCCCAGTGTTCTTAGTAGAGCACCTTGCTTCTTACACGGTTGAGAAATCTGTGGTCACTGGCTGGTTGTCAGCCTACCCCACACTCACTGGTATGTGAGCACTTCCTGACATCTCCCCGTGCTCGGACAGTGATGTGCTCTCCTTCCTGCTCAAAGCCACGCCCTTTCCTGGAGCCCTTGATTCCATTCCTCCCCTCCCTGTTTCCACTTCCAGAATGGTGATTCATTGGTCATTCCCACTCTGTTCTGTATCTTCCTCTGTAATCTTTCTATTGGCTTCAATCCTGAGCCCAGAAACCCGAAGTCTCTCCCATCCTTACAAAACAGACAAACATGGATAGGTCAGTACTCTGATCTGACCATTACACCCTGTGTATATGTATGAAAGTGTCACACTGTATCCCATAAACAGGTACAATCACCATGTCTCAAGTAAAAATAAAAGATGCTGAAAAAACAAAATATCCCCGATCAACAGAACACAAATTCTTGTGACCAAAAACCAAATAGACACAGCCAACAGAAACATCAGCCTTTTTTGACTCTAAATTCTCCTTTCTTTTCATCTTTTTCTTTCCGTCTTTTTGTCTATGACTTTTTCCAAGTTTTCACTTCCTTTTCACTCTTCAATTTACTAAACTCTAGTTTTCTCTTCCCACACCAGACTCATAGAATTTGTGAACATTGCCTATGACTACTTTAACTCTGTATCTTATTGAACCTATTTGCTGTTTTGAAGAACTGATTGGTCACTTTCTCAAATCTGTCCGATGTTCTCTTTGTATCGTTCTGGTCATCTCCTGGTCTTCTCATTATTCTGCTCATTCCGGAAGTGTTGATGTTTTGGTTTGGCGCCAAGATTTTTCCCTTTACTCACTGTATGTCAAGAATTTTAAAAATTAGCTTTTTAGAGATCCATAGATCATCTGAAACTGTATGTAGAATGTTGGATGTTTGTATAGGTGTAAATTTTCTAAATAGAGCATTCATGGCTTACACCTGTTCTCAAAGGCACACACTTCTCTCTAAAATGTTGATAACCCACAGTTCAGTGTGGTCTTCCAAGGAGATCTTAGCAGTTACCTTCCTTTTAAAAACAGGTAACATATATCAAGAATTTATTAAGTGAAATTACAATAATTTTCTTAAGGAATCCTTGATTATGTTTGATAACCTTCACTTTATAGATTAGGTAATCGAGACACAGAGAAGGCAGGTGACTTGGCTAAGGAGACGTGGGAGGTGGGTGGTGAAATAAGAGTTATACTTCTCATTTATTTGCTGATGATTTCCAAGTCCTTCTCTCCAGCCTGTATCTTCTGAGCTTGAGATTCACGGATCACTCAGTCATGTCCCTGGATATCCCATGGCTGTCAGGCACAACATTTCTAGCATAGAGCTTATTGGCTTCTTTCCTAACCTGTTTCCTGTGCTACAGGAGCACCTTCATTATTTCTTTTATTCTCCTAAATTCAACCAAAATCCTATTTAATTTAAATCCAAGTCATTACAGGTTTAGGTCAAGTACTAATCACCTCTCCTTTGGCTTTATGTGACAGTATCCTATGTAAATAAAAAAATCCTTTTAGGGTGATAAGTGGGCTGTCAGGCCTTCCATGATCTGAATTCTCTGTACCTCTCTACAACTTCTCTTAGCCTTTCCCTTCTCATGTGTTACCCATCAGTCACACTACACAGCTGGATTCCTCTAGGGACAAAAATCTAAACTATTCATTGGGTTGGTTACACTCTGTATCCTTTAATTAGTCATTTCAATATTTTGGTTACTTTGACTTTTGATAAAACTTGGGTAGTGACTGTTAGACATTTTATTATCTGAATGAAATATTGAAGCAATTATTTGGTGCTGTGATTGAAGCTCATGTATTTTTAAAATTCATATGAGGATACTTCAAAAACTTCATGAAACTGGAATTAGAAACCAAGTTTATTTTGGTGCGGGCATTTTGAAATTCATGCATTAGAGGGATCTTCAAAAGGCTTATGGAAAAACATGTGTTTTGAAAAACTATGAGTGGAATTCAAAATTTTCTTGCATCAAACAAACTTATCTTTTGGTTCACTTTCTATAAACTTCCAAAGTATGAGGATACTTTTAAAAAGGACATATTTTAAAAATCAAGTTGAGTGGAAAAAAAATGTTAGTGTCCTTATTAACAGTAAGGTGTATGACTTTGTCATGAGTATACATTGGCCTACTTCTTTCCCGAGGAGGGCCGAGGATCAACTACACTGCCTATAGACAGTGTATTGATTTTTCTCAGAGAACAATTCTGGGTCTACTCTAGGATAAGGGCAAATCAATCATCATGGTTCCAAGTTTCTATATGTTATACCATAACTTTCAAGACTTTAGCCTGGAAAATTTTCAATGCATATAGAAAAAAAATCTCAGAACTCTGTGAGATGTCTAATTTGAGAACTTCTTAGTAAATCCTTTGGGGAAAATTACTTGTGAAATGTAGCCCTAACTAATAAATGTCATCAACATGCTGTTAGATATAAACCAATTATTGGCTGAAAATTTGAATTTGTGTTGAGAAAATTGACCTTGAACAAAATCTTTCTGATTGGTTAAATGGTAGTAAAATTGTGTGTTGAGTTGAGTCCTACCCCAGGCTATTTCCCTTTTTATTTTTGTTTCAGAAGGAATGACTTATACTTGAAATAAATGTTGAGCCTGATTGGTTTCAACTTTTGATAGTCCCAATGAGAGTGCTCCTAACTGGGCGTTTGTTTACAAGTTATGAACATATTGTAAATGTCAGAATTTTCTCATAACTATCCAAGAAAGATGGATAATTAAAATAAGTATTTGCAGGCCTTCTAAGTCTGTTTTTCCTAACTGTGGACCAGAAGGTGTGTTCGCGGAGCTCTCAGGGACTGATTTGTGTGTAATGAGACAAGTCTCAATCACTTATAAAATCATTCCCATCCTCTACAGTGGCCTCACACCTTCTTTGTTAAGGCTTCAAATTCTAACTCGTGTGCATGTGGAATGCTAGGAGTAGAAGGAAAGAGAAAGCATGCATATTCCCAGGCTCTTTAACACCCCCCTCCCCTTTTAGTTCTTTTAAAAAGTTACAAAGGTATTGTGAACTTGGGATAACAAGTGAATCATAAAAATAAAAAAAAAGAAGTATAATTTTTTTCTACCTCCTTTTCACTCTTCATCTTCTGGGTCTCTACAGTGACACATGTTGATAAACTGAGTATCCTTTTAGGTACTCCAACATGCTTATGAGCATACATGTGTGTTTTGATTGATATTTTTATTTTAAATTATTTATTTTTAAACAGATTTTTTAAAAAAAAGATTTGTTTATTTGAAAAAGTTACAGAGAAGCAGAGAGAGAGAGAGAGAGAGTGAGAGAGCATGAGAGCGAGAGAGAGGTCTTCCATCTGCTGGTTCACTGCCCAAATGGCTGCAATGACCAGAACTGGGTTGATACAAAGCCAGGAGCCAGGAGCTTCTTTTGGGTCTCCCATGCTGATGCAGGGGCCCAAGGACTTGGACCATCTTCCACTGTTTTCCCAGGCCATAGCAGAGAGCTGGATCGGGAGCAGAGCAGCTGGGACTCAAACTGGCGCCCATATAGGATACTGACACTGTAGGCATTGGCTTTACCAGCTATACCACAGCATCAGCCACTATGTTATTTTTATAAAAATGGGGTTCTGATATATGCACCAGGCTATAGTATACTTTTTTCTATTCCCACAACTTCAGAACATCCCTTCAGGCAAATTACATATTTTCTCTTAAGATACTTATTATTCCAGGAGCGGCAAGATGGAAAAAAAGTGACAGGGAGCTCTGCTCTAGGCTCTATGAACTTAGCAGAAAAAAAAAAAAAAAGGTGGAGAAGTTATACTCTCAGGGAAAAGTTGCAGGGAGAATGCAGTGGGAGATCTTCTGAAGCAGTGGAAATGGCCTGGACCTAAGGGAGAAGGCACAGATGCGCAAAAACGAGCATGGGCATGGAGCATGAACACAACGAAAGAACCAGCAGCCTGCCCTGCATGGCAAGGTGAGGTCAGACTGCACCGGCCACGCCACTGTTGATGCAGCTGCAGGGAGAGTCTAGAGGACTGCACTGAGTTTGAGTCTCGTCTGGAACCCTCAGGGGAGCTGGGTGACTGCTCACTGGGGTGGGGGAAGCAGCATGGTTCTCTCTCCATTTCTTCCCCCACCACACCAACGCCGGGCAGCTAACCAGCTGGGGAAAGGCTGGTGCCATTTTGGACAAAAACAGGAGCAGTGGCTCCAGCTTCTTCGTGCACACGCAGCAGTTAGTGGGGACTGTTGGTAGGGGCAACCACAGCAGTTCAAATCAACTGGTGGGGTCTGTCCCCACCTTGTCATCAGGGCAACAACACCAGCTCCGCTGCACCCACCCAGCAACAGGCGGGGAGGGGCAGCCATCCCCACCAAAGGAAGTGCCACCTGCGGGACTCTCCTAAGTACCTACACAATTGTGAAGTGAGCAGGGCTGCAGCTGGTGGGTACTGAGTGCGCTTATAACCCAGAGAACTTACCAGAGAGAAAAACCCACGTACCCCACTGGCATTGAATCTAGTTGGGACGATAGGACTGGATCAAGCAGGCTGGGACACATGTGGACAGTGGCCCTGGGAGCCAATACAGAGAAAAACACTGTGACTGTGGGAGGAGGCAGGGAGTAGATGGGTTCCCAGCAATCACAGAGTGCTGCAGCACACTCTCAGTTCTCCTTAGTTGTTTAGAGCTGCTCATAGCATATGGAATGGTTCTCACAGGAGGAGCAGTGCAGATCATATGTGCCATTCATACACTGATGTGGATGAGTGTTGAACACACTGGGGGATAACACCTGGGAAGACTCAGCTTGGAGAAGGAGTGGCACACCAACAGAGGTGATCTTTCTTTTCCATCCAGTTAAACAGAGGAGAACTACCACACCCAACTTGGGTGTTACCCCGATACTCGCCCCATCCTGGAGCACTGACCAGAACTCCCTAGCCCCACCCACCACATACCTCTTGGTATTCACGGAAAGCTTAGACATTCCACTAAACCACAAAGGCATATTTTCCAAGATAAAAAGCCATCAGAGGAATAGAAAAGCATTCTACAAATGGCTAAAAATAAATGTAAAAACTTGAGAAATAAGAATAAGGAAAACACTATGACCTCCACAAAGGAGTACAATAACATTTCTTTTTTTTTTAAAAAGATTTATTTATTTATTTGAAAGTCAGAGTTACACAGAGAGAGGAGAAGCAGAGAGAGAGATCTTCCATCCGATGGTTCACTCCTCAATTGGCTGCAACGGCCGGAGCTGCGCCAATCCGAAGCCAGGAGCCAGGAACTTCTTCCAGGTCTCCTGCATGGGTGCAGGGGCCCAAGGACCAGGGCCATCCTCCACTGCTTTTCCAGGCCACAGCAGAGAGCTGGATCAGAAGTGGAGCAGCTGGGACTAGAACCGGCGCCCATATGGGATGCTTGCACTTCAGGCCAGGGTGTTAACCTGCTGTGCCACAGCGCTGGCCCCTACAATAACATTTCAATACTAGAATGTGATGATGAAGATATTGAGGAAATGCTGCAAAAGCAATAAAAAATTAATGATAGAATTACTCAAAAGTAATCAGAAGCAAATCCATGAGCTAAAAAAACCATATATGATATGAATGAAAATTTTTCTCATGCAACTGAAATTTTAAAGAGAAATCAAAATGAAATATCTAAATGAAGAAAGCAATAGATCAAATAAACAATGTAGTGGAAAGCCTTAACAGCAGAGCTGGTGAGGCAGAAGAAAGAATATCTGAGTTAGCAGACAAATCTCTGGAAATTTTATAGTCAGACAAAAAACAAGAAGAAGAAATTAGAAAATTTAAAAATAGTGTTGGGAATATCTGGAATACTATCAAATGACACAACATATGGGTTTTAGAAGTGCCTGAAAGAGTGGAAAAGGAGAAGGGAATAAAAAGCCTGCTTAGTGAAATGATTACAGAAAACTTTCTGAACTTGGAGAAATAAAGGAAGGTCCAAGTACAGGAAGCACATAGAACTTTGCACAGATATGACCAGACAAGATCTTCACTATGACACATTGTAGTCAAACTTTCCACAGTAAAGCATAAAGAAAAGATTCTAAAAAGTGCATGAAAGAAATGCCAGATTACTTTCAGAGGATCTCCAATTAGACTTACAGCTGAATTCTCATCAGAAACCCTATAGGCTAGAAGACAATGGCAAGAAATGGTCAACTCTTTTTTTTTTAACTTTTATTTAATGAATATGAATTTCCAAAGTACGATTTATGGATTACAATGGCTTCCCCCCCATACCGTCCCTCCCACCCACAACCTCCCCCCTCCCACTCCCTCTCCCCTTCCATTCACATCAAGATCCGAAATGGTCAACTCTTAAGAGAAAAAAACTGACAACCCAGAATATTATACTCTGCAAAGCTCTCATATACAAGTGAAGATGAAATAAAGACCATAACAAACAAAAATTGAATTTGTCACCACACATCCTGTCTTACAAAAGATGCTAAAGAATGTGCTACACACAGAAACACAGACAGAAACCCACCATCATAAAAGAATGTGAAGACAGTAAAAGTACAAAAGAAATCCAAAGTGAACAATAGGAATATTCATGGAAAAATGGCAAGGCCAACTAGTTACTTATCAATAGTTACCTTGAATGTAAATGGCCTCAACTCTCTGGGAAAACATACAGACTCACCAAATGGGTTAAAAATCAAGACTAATCTATTTGCTGCCTACAAAAAATGCACCTCACCAACAAAGATACATTAGACTGTAAGTGAAAGGATGGAAAAAGATGTTCTATGTGAATGGGAAAAAAAGGGCAGGTGTAGCCATCCTTATATCAGACAAAATAGACTTTAACACAAAAACTGGTAAAAGAGACAAAGAAGGACACTATGTAATGACTAAAGAATCAATACAATAGGAAGACATGACTATAACAAATGTATATGCACCCAGTTACAGGGCACCTACTTATTTATCTGTTAACAGATATAAAGGGAGACATAGACTCCAATACAATAGTAATGGGGTACTTCAACACCCACTTTCATCAATGGTTAGATCAACCAGACAGAAAATCAAGAAAGAAACAACAGAGTAAATTGACACTATGGACCAAAAAGACCTAAGTGATATCTACAGAACTTTCCACCCCACAGTAGCAGAATACACATTCTTCTCAACAGTACACAGAATTTTCTCCAGGATAGACCATATGCTAAGCCATAAAGCAAGTCTCAGCAAATTCAAAAAAATCTCAATCATACCATGCACCTCTCTGATCACAAAGGGTTGAAGCTTGAAGCCAACAACTCAAGAATCTCAAGAACATAGGAAAACACATGGAGACTGAACAACATGCTCCTAAATGAGCAGTGGGGTATAAAAGAAAAGAGAAATCAAAAAATTTCTGGAAATGAATGAAGGTGACAGTATCTCATATCAAAATCTATGTGATACAGCAAAAGCAGTGGTAAGAGGGAATTTCATAGCAATTTGTGCCTACATCAAGAAACTGGAAAACTCACCAAATAAATGAGCTGTCAGTGCAGCTCAAGGACCTAGAAAAAAAACAAATCAAACCCCAAATTAGTAGGAGGATAGAAATAATTAAAATTAAGAAGAAATAAACTAAAAAGAAACCAAAAACAATACAAAAGATCAATGAAATGAATAGCTGGTTTTTTGAAAAAATAAAATCGACACACCACTGGCCCTATTAACCAAAAATAAAAAGAGATGACCCAAGTCAACAAATTCAGAGATAAAAAAGGAAATGTAACAACAGATACCACAGAAATAAAAAAGCTCATCAGGAATTAATACAAGGAACTGGAGGACAACAAATTGGGAAACCTGGAAGAAATAGACAGATTCCTGGACACATACAGTGTACCTAAACTAAGTCATGAAGACATAGAGCATCTAAACAGACCGATAACCAAAATGGAGATTGAATCAGAAAAAAAAAAAAAAACTTTCCAACAAAGAAAAGTCCAAGTCCTCATGGCTTCACTGATGGCTTCTACCAGACATTTAAAGAAGAATTAACTCCAATTCTTCTCAAGCTATTCAAAACAATTGAAAGGGAGGTAATCCTTCCGAACTCCTTCTATGAAGCCTGCATCACCTTAATTCCTAAGCCAGAAAAAGAGATGACAGAGAAAAAAAAAAACTATAGACTAATATCCCTGATGAACATAGATGCAAAAATCCTCAACAAAATACTAGCCAGTCAAATCCAACAACATATCAGAAAGATCATTAACCCGGACCAAGTGGGGTTTATCCCTGGTATGCAGGGATATTTCAACATCCGAAAATCAATAAACATGATTATCTACATTAACACACTGAAGACCAAAAAACATATGATAATTTCAATAGATGCAGGGAAAGCATTTGACAAAATTCAACACTATTTTATGATGAAAGCCTTAAGCAAAGTAGGTATAGAAGGAACATTCCTGAACATAATTAAAGCAATTTATAACAAATCCACAGCCAGAATCCTACTGAATAGGGAACATATAGAGGCATTTCCATTAAGATCTGGAAATAGACAAAGATGTGACTGTCACCATTGCTATGTAATATAGTCCTGGAATGTTTAGCCAGAACCATCAGTCAAGAAATCAAATGGATATAAATAGGGAAGAAAGAAGTTGAACTATCCCTATTTGCTGATGACATGATTATATATATTGGGAACCAAAAATACTTCATGAAGAAACTATTGAAACTCATGGAAGAGTTTGGTAAAGCAGCAGGATATAAAATCAACACAGAAAAAATCAATAGCCTTTGCATATACAGACAATGCCATAGTGGAGAAAGAACTAAGATCAATCTCATTCATAATAGCTACAGAAAATTTAAATAGCTTGAATACCTTGGAACAAATTTAACCAAGGGTGTCAAAGATCTCTACAATGAAAATTACAAAACATTAAAGAGAGAAATAGAAGAAGACACAAAAAGGTGGAAAAATCTTCCATGTTCATAGATTGGAAGAATTAAAATCATCAAAATGTCCATACTACCAAAAACAATTTATAGATTCAGTGTGATCCCAATCAAAATAACAATATTTCTTTTCAAATCTGGAAAAACTGATGCTAAAATTCATATGGAAACACAAGAGACCCTAAATAACTAATGCAATCTTAAATAATAAAAGCTGGAGGCATCACAATACTAGACATCATGACATACTACAGAGCAGTTATAATCAAAACAGACGGGTACTGGCACAAGAACAGATGTGTAGACCAATGGAGCAGAATAGAAACTCCCAAAATAAATCTATGCATTTGAAACCAACTTGATTTTGGCAAAGGAGCAAAAATAAACTCCTGGAGTCAAGACAGTCTCTTCAACAAATGACACTGAAAACTGGATCTCTGCATGCAGAAGTATGAAATAAGACCCCTACCTTACACCTTACACAAAAATCCACTCAAAATGGATCACAGACCTAAATCTATGATGTGATACCATCAAATTACTAGAGGACATGGGGGAAACCCTACAAGACATTGGCGCGAGGAAAGACTTCTTGGAAAAGACCCCAGAAGCACAGGCAATCAAAGCCAAAATTAACAAGTGGGATGACATCATACTGAGAAGCTTCTGCATGGCAAAAGAAACACTCAGCAAAGTGAAGAGGCAACTAACAGAATGGGAGAAAATATTTGCAAACAATGCAACTGACAAAGGACTAACTTCCAAAATCTATAAGGAACTCAAGAAACTCAAAAACAACAAAGCAAACAATCCGATTAAGAAATGGGCAAAGGAACTGAACAGACATTTCTCAAGAGAGGAAATTCAAATGGCCAATAGACACATGAAAAAATGCTCAGCATCACTAGCCATCAGGGAAATGCAAATCAAAACCAAGATGAGGTTTCATCTCATATCTATTAAAATGGCTCTCATACAGAACTCAAATAACAACAAATGCTGGTGAGTATGTGGGGAGAAGTGTACCTTAATTTGCTGTTAGTGGGAATGTAAACTGGTACAGCTACTGTGGAAGACAGAATGGAGATAGGAAGCTGAATATAGACCTACCATATGACCCAGCCATCCCACTCCTGGGAATTTATCCAAAGGAATTGAAATCAGCATATGAAAGAGTGATCTGTGCCCCCATGTTCATTGCAGCTCAATTTATAATAGCTAAGATATGGAATCAATCCAGATTTCTATCAGCTGAAGACTGGATAAAGAAATTGTGGTATATATACACTATGGAATACTACATAGCAGTAAAAAAGAATGAAATCCTGTCATTTGCAACAAAATGGATGCAGCTGGAAACCATTATACTTAGTGAAATAAGCCAGTCACAAAAGGGCAAATAGCATATGGTCTCTTATCTGTGGTAACTAATGGAGTACTTATAGTATAATTTAGGCCAGTGCTGCGACTCAATAGGATAACCATCCGCCAGTGGCACTGGCACACAGAGTTCTAGTCCTGGTTGGGGCACTGGATTCTGTCCTGGTTGCTCTTCTTCCAGTCCAGCTCTCTGCTGTGGCCTGGGAAGGCAGTGGAGGATGGCCCAGGTCCTTGGGCCCTGCACCTGCATGGGAGACCAGGAGGAAGTGCCTGGCTCCTAGCTTCGGATCAGTGCAGTACACCGGCCGCAGCGGCCATTGTGGGGTGAACCAATGGAAAAGGAAGACCTTTCTCTCTGTCTCTCTCTCTCACTGTCCACTCTGCCTGTCAAATAAATAAATAAATAAATAAAGTATAATCTAAAGGAGTGAAACTGACACTTTGAGATGTGGCCATTTTGAACAGCCCTTGCCTTGACTGTCGGGGAACAATGTTTCTCTTGTTTGTTTGTTTTTGTTTTTTACTTCTTTTTTTCCTTCGTACTAATTGGTGAATTTTGTTTTTGGTGTAGGGTTAATCTTATAAGTATAAAAATTAACTGAAGATTCATCTCTGTAAAAAATAAGAATGGGAAAGGAAGAGAGAGGAGGAAGAAAAGTGGGAGTATGGGTGAGAGGGAGGTATAGGGGGAAGAAGCATCATGTTTCCAAATCTGTATATATTAAATGCATGAAGTTGTATTCCTTAAACAAAATTTAAAAATGCTTAATATTTCATACTGAAAATGTATCATAGTTAATTTCAACATCTGCTTCCAATTTCCAGGTTGTTTTTATTAATCTGAAAAACAAAATGAGGTGATGTGTTATTGTTGTCACTCACTCTTATGCTTGAGTTTGTTAGGGCTGCTATGACAAACTCCTGTAGCCTGGTTGGCTTGTAAGCCACCTGGTTTTTTTCTTGTACTCAGGCAACTGGGAAGTTCAAGATAAAGGGGCTGGTGTGTTCTGTGGCTGGTGAGAATTTTCTTCTTGGTTCATAGATAGTCATCTTCTTTCTTCTGGCTGAGTCCTTACATGGGATTCCTTTTATAAGACTATTAACACTGTTGTGCCTTATAAATTAGACAAATTAATAACTTGGCAGAGCTTACATGGCTTAAGCACCTACCAAAGGCCCCACCACTGAGTACTCCTAGTATCATCATATCAGGGACCAGCAGTGCAAGAAATGAATTTTGGGACACACAAATGTTTAGTCTACAGCATCTTATCAGACCAAAAGGATCATTCAGGGGTAGGCATTTGGTGTAGTGGTTAACAACACTTGGGATGCCCATATCTAATGTTGGAGTGCCTGGATTTGATTCCCTGCCCTGCTCTTGATTCCAAGTTCCTGTCTATGTGTACTCTGGGAGGCAGTAGGTGATGGCTCAGGGGACTGAACCCCTACCACCCATACTGGAGACCCAGATGGGTTCTAGGCTCCTGGCTTTGACCTGGCCCATGCTTGACTGTTGTAGGCATTTGAGGAATGAACCTGCAGATGAAGCATCTCTCTGTTTGTTCTCTCTCCCTCTCTCTCATTTTGTGGTTCAAATAAAACAAATAAATTAACTAAAAAAAAAAAGATAAGTCAACACCAATTCCAGGCTTTACCATTACCTTTGATATATTACTTAGAGATTGATTGAATTACTAGTGCTTTCTTCCACCATATTTTTAACTCATTTGACTATACCTTGCTTGATCCCTGCAAAGATTTGAGATGTCTTAAGAAAACTAATGTCTACAACATGATGAAGATGTGGAAAACATTGAAAAGAAAATGAGTGACATGAAGCTGGAGTAAATGGCAGAGGGAGGCATTCCAGGGGGGTTCCCTGGTGTCAAGGTTGCCGATCTTAGTGCTCTAGCTCCAGGCCGTTCAGGTCCATCCTTGGGTCCTGAATTCATCTCTTCACTCTATCATGCGACCTGGACACGGACTCTCTTATTCTCTACGGTCACCAAGGAGTTGCTACCATAAATATGGGGTGGATATGACATGAAGTGTGGTGAAAGACCACAGTAGACGTGGCTCTGGGGCCTTAGCAGGGATGACTCAAGCGGCTGGAGTGACTTGAAGGAGCTGGAGTTTTACTTCCAAGACAGCCTCTTCACTCACAATGTCCCTCGCAGACTGAGATGTCTGAAGAACTGGTCCAGCTGGATGGTTGATGGCACCATGACGGTCTCAGGGATGTCATAGTTCTTCTATGTAGGCTGTCTGGCTCCACAGGGGAAGAAAGGCAGACGCTGCATGGAGGTTAATGACGTCATGTTAGAAGTCACAGGATACGGCCTCCTCTGCACTCGTCTGCCCAGAAGCATCATGATACTTCCCATGTTCAGGGCACATGCACATGGGCTTCAACTCGCTTTCTTTTTCAAGACTTATTTTATTTATTTGAAAAGCAGAGTTACAGAGAGAGGGAGAGACAAAGAGAGACAGAGAGAGATCCTCTATCTGCTGTTTTACTACCCAAATGGCTACAATGGCCAGGAATGGAATCTCATCCAGGTTTCCAGGGGAGGCAGGGGCACAGATAGTTGGCCATATTGTGCTGCTTTTCCAGGCACATTATTAGGGAGCTCGATGGAAAGCAAAGGAGCCTGGACTCGAACCGGCATTCATGCAGGATGCCAGCCTTGCAAGTGGTGGCTTAGCCCTCTGTCCCACGAGGCTGGCTCTTGGTCTTCACTTCCTGACAGGAGGAAGAGTAAAGAATTTGCAGTCACTGCAGAGGAGTTCTCATCTACACTATGTCTGGGGAGCTCCTATTTGCATTGTATCAAAGAGGAATACTTAAAAGTTAATAGGTCATGAATTTTGTGTAAGAGTTTCTCTTTTAAAAACGAGGTTGACCGGAGTAGGAATTTAGACTAGTGATTAAAATTCCTGTGTCCATCAGAGTACTGGCTTTGATTCCTGGCCACAGCTCCTGAATCCAGTTTCCTGCTAATGTGTACTCCAGGAAGCAGCCATGATGGCTTAAGTAATTGGGTGCCTGCCGTCTATCCTAGGGGGACGTGGATTGCATTCCCTGCTCCTGGTTTTGACCTCAGCCCATCCCTGTGAGAATTTGGGGAATGAACCAGCTAATGGGAGTTCTGTGATTCTCTCTGTCTGCATCTCAAATAAATAAATAACTAAAATTTAAAAATGGGGCTGACTATGTTCCGAGTCTAACCAGCAGGATCATACTCTTAGAGATTATAGGCATCAAACTGTCCAAGTCAGGCAAAACATTGATTAAATCCTACAATAATTCTTTTTCATTTTTAAAATTTTATTTGAAAGGCAGAGTGTCAGAGAGAGAGAGAGAGAGAGAGAGAGAGAGAGAGAATATCTTCCATCAACTGATTCACATTCCAAATGTACACAATAGCCAGGGTTGAGGCATGCCAAAGTCAGGAGCCAGAAACTCATCCAAGTCTGTCACCTGGGTGGCAGGGACCCAAGTACTTGAGACATCATCTGCTGCCTTCCAGGATGCACACTAGCATGAAGTTGGATCAGAAGGGGAGGTGGGACTGGATTCAGATGTGGGATGCAGGCAACCCAAGCCATGGTCCAACCCTTTGTGCCACAATGCCCATCCTGAAAGAATTCAATATTATGTATTTGGTTCAGCTCCTCCTCCTCTTCCTTCTTCAAAGATTTATTTATTTAATGGAAAGGAAGAAAGAGGGAGAGAGGGAAAGAGAGAGGGAGAGGGAGAAGAAGAGGGAAAGAGAGAGAGAGAGAGAGAGAGAGAGAGAGAGAGAATATCAAGATCTTTTCTCTGCTGATTCACTCCCCAACTGCCACAACTGCTGGGCTGAGCCAGGCTGAACCTGGGAGGGTGGAATGCCATCTGGGTCTCCCATATAGGTGGCAGGGGGCCAAGTACTTGGGCAATCTTCTGCTGCTTTCCCAGATGCATTAGCAGGGAGCTGGATCAGAAGTGGAGCAATTGCAACTTGAATTGGCACCCATTTGGGATGCTGGCATTGCAGGTGGCAGCTTAATCTGCTGTGCCATAATGCTGGCTCTTCAATCAGCACATCTAAAGCTAGCCTTCTAAAGGTAAAAAGTTTACTACTAGAATCAAGGTAAAAGTCCTACACTGGATCAAAAATAAACAATAAAGCTGAGAAAAACAAGCACAGACTTCCCAGGGGGTCGTGTGTGATTTGGACTTTTGTTGTCTTACTCATCACATTAAGACTGAGGATTCTTTATAATCTTCATTAGTGGTTCTAACAGTGAAGTATAGCCCTATGCACAAACACGTATTAAATCTTGGGTTTTCAATGAAACTAGAAATTTCTAGTAAAACCTCGGCCAAGGGGTGGGTATGGGATCAGGTACTCAGGAATAAAGTGAATTATTGAGATCACTGTTTTCAAGTAATTCACAGTGTGATGCATATTTCAGATGTGAACAGATAAGTTGCAACAAAAGGCATTGCTTGTAAAGGACCCAGATGACCCCAGAAGGAGATCAACTGGCTGGGGTGCAGACCAGATTAGCACTTTGAATCAGTTCCTTTCTGTCCACACGGAAACCTCTGAACCTTATCTCCTGATAAGCCTTCTAGAATGTCTCTGATAGATGTTAAACTCAGATTTTTCCTCTCCCTAGTTTTTTTGTTTAATGACTCTCTCTATTTTTCTTTTTGCCTCACATTACCACTCTTACTCTGCTTCTTGTCTCTGTGTTTAAAAGTCTGAAGGTGGGGTGAGTGTTATGGCGTAGCTGGTAAAGCTGCCACCTGTAACATCAGCATCCTTTGCGGGCACTGTTTTGAGTCCTGGCTGCTCCACTTCTGGTTCAGCTCTCTGCTAATATTCCTGGGAAAGCAGCAGAGGATGGCCCAAGTGCTTGGGCCCCTGCACCCAAGTGGCTTTGTCCTTTCCCAGCTGCCTATTAATACATTCTGGCAGGAAGCTGGTGATCAAGTGCTGGGGTCCCTGGACCCATGTGGGAGATCCAGATGGAGTCCCTGCCTGCTGGTTTCAGCCTGACCCAGCCTTGTCCGCAGATTATTGCAGCTATTTGGGGAGTGAATCAAGGATGAAAGATTCTCTTTCTCTCAGTGTGTGTGCGTGTGTGTGTGTTTATTTGTTTCATTTTGCCTTCCAAATAGATGAGCATAAACAAATTTTTCTGCGGCGCTGGCCATAAACAAAATTTTTAAAAATTCATGGAAAAATACGCTAAGAAACTGATCAAAAGTCACCTGACTGGAAAGGCTTTCTTGATTTACTCAGGGTTTAAAGCAGCCCATAGTTGCCTGAGCCAAGCGTGTAGTTCTAAGAGCCTCAGAGGCATCCTGCAGGGCATCCAATTCCTTGCAAAGACTGGAGGTTCATCCAACTGCCTCCCAGAACCCCAACATTCAACAATTTGTCCAGAATATAGTCCCTATTCAGTTTGTACATTTTTAATGAATGAGTCTCTCACCCTCAGACTTTTTTTTTAAAGATTTGTTTTATTTATTTGAAAGGTGCAGTGAGAGAGAGAGAGAGAGGTCTTCCATCTGCTGGTTCATTCCTCAAATGGCTGCAACAACCAGGGCTGGGTCAGGCTGAAGCCAGGAGGCAGGAACTCCATCTGGATCTCCCACATGGGTGGCAGGGACCCAAGAACTTGAGCCATCACCAACTGCCTGCTACGGTACATTAACAGGCAGCCGGATTGCCAAGACTTGAACTGGCTGGATGCCATGGGACATGGGCAGGTGGCAACCTAATCCACAGCACAATGCCCAACCCAAATCTACTTTCTACTTTTTTTTTTAAATGAAAAAATAGGAATTTTCTGGGTGAAGATGGAGGTAGAGTGAGGAAGATCAGATATTTAAGCACAGGATACAACACACGCAAACGTTTGGAAGGACCTGGCCAGTTTGAGGGAGGGACAGCTTTTCTCCTTCATACCATTTGTTGAACTCTTTACTTAGTATAGGGTTAATCTTGTGTATAAACAGTGTATAAAGTTATATATAGTGTATAAAGTTAATTGCAAATATATCTTTGTAAAGAATAAGAATGAGAATGGGAGAGGAAGGATGAAGAAGGTTGGGAGTGCAGGTGGGAGGGAAGGTGGGTGAGAAGAATCACTATGATCCTAAATTTATACATATGAAATATATGAAGTTTGTATACCTTAAATAAAAGGTTTTTGATTTAAAAAATGTGAAATTTAAAGGTATGGAGGAGAGAAATAGATTGAGGTTATGTTGGGAAAGGCCTTGTCTGGCCCTTCTGATTAAATTTGAACTTAAAAACTACAGGAGGGAGAGAGAGCAGAAACTGATAAGCAGGATTGTGATAAAATTCTATTTGACTTTTACGGAGAAAACCTGGGAGGATGATTGCAGGAATGGGGAAAGGACAAGGAGAGGGAAGATCAATGAGGAGACTCTTGCATTAGTCTGGGTTGGAAAGTTGGAGTGAAGCGATCAGAAGAGGGGGTGGTGAGCAGAGGTTTATTCTAAGACATCGTTTAAAGGTGGAATCAAGAACCCTTGGCAACCTATTTGCATAGAAGACTTAAGACATGCTAAGATCATGAATCTAAGATGGGCAAAGCAGCAAGAGGAGCAAATTTTGTGAGTAAAATGATGCCAAGCTTTGTTTTAGATACTGGGATATGCAAGAGAAGAGCAACAGAAAGCAGCTGGAAGAGACTAGATCAATCTGAATCTAAAATGGGAGAGTGGATGGGCTGGCAACCCACTCTTGGAGTCTCTGAAGAGGCCAGAGGAGAGAATATCCAGCAAATATTTTAGAAATAAGAGAAACATGTCAACATAGAGGTGGAAGCAGCAAACCACCGGGAGAATCAGCAATGATCAGCCTCCTAGAAGGAAGAAGAGGTCAAATACTGGAGGAATTTTAGTTTGTTGTTGACCAAATTTCTGTGAGTGCCTGGCAGTACTGGTGCATGCAAAAATAGAGACAGAATAAGGGTCAGTTGTCAGCCCTGCTTGGGAAGTTGCCACTGATGACAGTACCGAAGGTGATACCCTACATGGTTTCTGGCCTTTCCTTTTTGTTCTTGTTTTCAGGAATTAGAATGGATTTAGAATAATTCACAGATTGCCCTTACTCTTGGGAATGGGAGGATTTTAGTACCTTAGTATACTATTTATAAAACCATGTGAGACATAATCTTTGCATATTGAAAAATAAACACTTCAGCTGTCTTGTTAAATTAATTTTTCACTTTCTGTGGCTAAATTTCATTTGTCCTGTGTGTTTCGTTGAACATCCCTTCAGTTTTCTGACAAAAAGTTCTATTGTATTACAGATGATTTTAAGTACACACATTATGCAATTTTATTCTGGAAAATATTTCAGAATTTTCAATAACTTTCTCCCCAAGAGAGCTGTGAGAATTTTCTCTCCAGACATTAATATGCATGGTGACCTGAAGACTTTTGTTCTAATGTCATTTGTTTCAAGAGTTTATCTAGTCATTTAGTTTACTTTAGGAGGTACATTAGCTACAAATGTCTTGTCGTTTAATTTGCACAGTCCTTTGTGGGCAGTGTTTGGCACAAAGGATCTTGGCTCAATTTGGATGCTAAGTGACACTTAGTGGGGTGTGGTGGAGTTAGGTAAGAAAGATGCTGGCTGAGTGCCCCAGAAGGATTAATCTCCAAATGCTGATTGTCTAGCTGGATGAAAGCACTGACTACAGATTAGAGGAAAGTATTGTGGTCACATGACCTGGAAATAATGATAACAGGGAAAGAAAGTCACTATAAAACTCAACCCAATCAAATCCATGGTCTGCCCTATAGAAAGTGATGTTGGGACAGGACTTAAGGTAACCCTGAAATTAACTCTTCCGGGCTTAGTCTTTGCACTTCCTTATTGTTGATAATGTTTTCATTTTTGTCTTTTCCGAGAGATAAGATCCTTGTGATGACTCTTCTTTTAAAAGTAGGTGTTAATGAGCAGTGTAATTGAAGCCTTTCCTGTTTGGCTTATAAATGAAAGTACTTCATTATGTTCATTTAACTAGGCTTTCTTTCAGATCACAATCTCTGTTGTGAAATACAGTGGCAGTCATACAGCATCTACTGGCTTACATCTACTCAACTGTCTGTGTACAAGTTGCATTTTTCTTCCTTGATAGAAGTATCTTTAGGGCAGGAAATGCTAGTTTTTCATTCATCCATCCATCCATCCAGTCAGCAATTGAGTCTCTATGTGTCAGGAACAGTAATGGGCTTAGGAATGAATGAGAAATAGTATTTCCCCTCGAAGAGCTCATAATCCCATACAGGCAGAAATTTCCAACTGTGTCTACACACCAGAACCACTTCCAGGAAATCTATTTCCAGAGAATCATGTTGGGTTCTGACCTGGATGTGGGTATATGTTTTTAAAACTTTCAAGTTATTCTTGTGGCTCAGCTTAGAATTAAGACAGCTCAGTTATTGAATTGTTCAGTCATTTATTGGTTCATTTCACTACTATGTATGCTATGAATTTATTTGCATGAAGATGCATACTGTAAATTGCTGTGCATAGAATACCAATTTGTTTAAAACCTACCTGTGAAGTGCTGTTGCCCTTTACTCCTAATTCTTGGGAATATAGCTCCCAATGGCCTGGAATGGTATAAATCTTTTTAATGTGCTATGTAGATGTAGCATAATAGTTAAACCATAGATGTAAATCATTTTTAAATCAAGTAGGTACATGAGTCCTCTATTGTATTATAAATGCAGTTTACTTAGAATACAGAAAGTTTTTCTTAGAATACAGAACACACAGCATATGGAAATGGCTTACTCAAGTGGTTTTCCTAAAATTACTGCCTTACATTCAGACACCAAGTATTTATTCCATGCCTGCTGTATTCATTCCACTCTATAGAGCATTCTGAAAGATACTACAATTGTCAAAGCCATGTTTGACTTTTAGAGGACCTTCTTTCCCCACTGCAGGGAACTTGAAAGATAAAGGCTAGTGGTATAAAATAACTAGGAAGGAATTAAAGTCAATTGGGCATAAAACTCAGCACCTATTGCATCAAAGAAGTATATGACAACATTTTCTTTTGTGGAGCAATTCAATTCTGTTGCTGTTTTTATTGTAAGACAATGTTGTATAGGCCTCACGTTTTCCTAACATAGTGGGTATCAAATCTGTTTGCCTGCCTTTTAATTCAATTTTCCAGGAAGTTCTCCAGTAGTCCACATGTTTAAAATTATAATTGGTACTTCTATCAAGTGGCTTTGTAGTTGTTAAATGATGAGCCCTAGCGAGAACATTTGAAAGATTCACTTTGGCAATATTGCAGTATTGTTTCTGTTCAATGGGAGATTCACTGCTGCTCAGACACCCACTCTGGAAATTTCTCTTCTCCCTCAAGTTCAAAAGAGATAAAAATCTTCTTTTCCTTATAGAAAGTGTGAGATTGGGGCACAGAGGCAGACTGCCGAGGGCTCACATCAGAGTTCAGCTGCCGTCATGCAGATAGGAGCAGTCTTCCGGAATAAGTAATTAGTGGCAGGTGCTGTGATGTTGCAAAGGTAGTCAATCTCCTTAAAAAATGCTATTGATAAAATGTGATTCTTTTTTTTTTTTGACAGGTAGAGTTATAGACAGAGAGAGAGACAGAGAGAAAGGTCTTCCTTCCATTGGATCACTCCCAAATGGCTGCTATGGCTGGCGCTGCACCGATCTGAAGCCAGGAGCCAGGTTCTTCTTCCTGGTCTCCCATGCAGGTGCAGGGGCCCAAGTACTTGGGCCATCCTCCACTGCCTTCCTGGGTCACAGCAGAGAGCTGGACTGGAAGAGGAGCAACTGAGACTAGAACCCAGCGCCCATATGGGATGCCAGTGCCGCAGGCAGAGGATTAACCAAGTGAGCCGCAGCGCCGGCCCCCAAAATGTGATTTTTACAGTGAATTTTGAGCAGCAGTTCTTACAGTGGATTTTGTTTCCCAACAATATGAAAATCTGCAAATAAGACTTTGGAATAGAATGACATCTTGGCATAGACTAAATTTTCCAAATCCCCTTGTAGTTGTGTGTGCCTTTGTGAATGATCTCTGATGAAAAGGATGTACGTAGAAGGTTTGTTTGCAGTTTCTGGTTTCTGTCCTTGAAGGGAATGGTAACTCCCTCTGTTTTTTTCCTTCCTTTGCACCAGTTGGGACATGGACATGGTAGTGGAGTATCTTGGACTATGTGGATGCAGACAAACATAAACAGCCAGGGATGCTGATGGCTCTACAGGGCAGTGGCACCACACCTGCTCAGACTTTTATGCCAGAGAGAAGCTGTCTATTACTTCGGAGCCCCTGTTAGTTTATGCCTCTTTCATAAATAGCCTGTGCCATATCCTAATTCATTTCCCCCTCAGGGTCTTAGTTAATTGTGTTGAAGTAAACGCGGTTTCCTGAACTTGCAATTCAATTTTATATCTTTTTACCTTAACCATGTTGTTCTCTATATATGAACTGCATTTTCAAGCACTATTCCTCCATCAGACAGGTAAACTATTCATTTTTCAAAGCTCAGATTAAATTTTATTCTCCCTTGATATTCTTTCTTAATTGACATTCCCTTGTAGAGGTGATTTTTATGGCACCCTTTCTAACTTTGTACATAATTTTAATAATGACTTTATACATACTTTCTTGAGTACCTACTATGTACCATATACTTTGTATACAATAGATCATTTAATCTCATAATGGTATAAGTGTGTGTGTGTGTGTGTGTGTGTGTGGTGTGTGTTTAAGAGATGAAAAAATTCAGGCTTGGAGAGGGAGACTAGGTAATATTTCCTAGTTCATAATGTTAGAGAGTAAGCAGTAGGACTGGAACTCAAACATAGATTAACTGGTTCCAAATCTATATTCCATGTACAGTGTCCCCATTAGAGCTGCTTTCATGTGGCACCACATTTATTAGTAACACGAGTTTCTTATCCATTTATAGACTGAATTCTTCACATATAACTCATTGTGGAAACTCAATAGATAAGTTGAATAACTAAACTCAATTTTTCTCACCAGTTGCTTTTCAAAGCTGTGATCTACCTCCAGGATTAGCATAGTACTCTAGGTTCAGGGCCAAGGACAACCACTTCATATTGTATTTTGATTTCTCTTATATTTGAATTGATCTAATTCTCCAGGTTTTGTTCCTACTAGAGATGCCAAAACAAAATACCATGGACTGAATTGTTTAAACCATAGAAATTCATTTCCACATAGTTTGGAGGTTAGACATTCAAGATCAGAGTGTCAGTAGGATTGGTTTCCGATGAGGCCTCTCTCCTTGGCTTGTAGATGGCTGTCTTCTGACATGAACAATCACATCTAGTACCTCTTGCTCTGTAAGGAGACCAGCTGTATTAGATTAGGGCTCACCCTTATGTCCCATTTAACCTTAATTTCCATGTTAAATAGAATCACATTGAGGGTTGGAGCTTCAACATGAATTTTGGGAGTACACAATTCAGTGCATACTGACAGGATATTAGAAGATCTGGAGAAAGTAGGACATCCTTCAGTGCCTGAGTCGAGAAAGAGCACTGTGAGTAAGGACTTGAACTGCAGTCAGAAGACGGGGTTGAGCATGAGCTTTGCTGTCAACCAAAGGGTCATTTGAGCAAGTCACCTGATTTTTTCATCCATTTTCTAGATAGCAATATCTAACTTACAGCGATAGTTGGGAAAACATAATGAATTCTTTCTTGTGACAAAAAGTTATTCTTGAGCTTCCTATCAGTTCTCAGTGATCTACTCTGTACTTTCCTTTATCCTAATCCTTCCTGAACTTGATGGTGTATTGTTTCTGTCTGTTGTGGCTGTTGCCATGTTTCTCTGTCATGTCTGTTCTGACTACAGAAAAGTTCCCTGTATCGCTGGTTCTGCCTCACACATCCTAAATGTTTTTGTGTGTGTTTGCTTAAATGCTTGACTTGCATGAACTTAAGTAAAGGCATGTTGGTGCTTGGGTCCTTCCCTTCAGTTTCCACCAAGCAGCTTGCAATTTGCCCTACTTTATTTAAATCCATTCTTTCCATTTCTTCTTCCCAAACCCAGTTCCTGCACACTTAGGAATTAAGATACTTGTATATGGCCTGTCTGTCAAACAATCCACAATAAGTACGTACATTAGAGTAAACTAAAGGCAAAGGTCTACCTTCACATTATGACTAACGACCTGCAGATTGGGGTGGGGTGGCAATGATATCGCATTCAAAATCACACGCATTTTAGGAGAGAATTTTTGCTCCAGTATCATTAGAAGGAAAGAATGATATGGTGTAGCTAGTTAGTTAAAGTTGAGGTGGGCTGGAACTCTTGTATCCTTGCAAACTGATGCTGTCTCTTTAACTATTGGCTTGATATGCTCACCTTCCTAGAACATACCTGTTGCATCTGGGACCAGGCTGGGTGCTTAGATCCCACCTCAGGTGTATACCTGATTAGGGTACCACCACCTTTTCTTATAAAAAGAGGTAGATGGCAGGAACAAACTCTATGTGCCACAGCCTTGCTTGTAGGTTCTGCTCTGGTCTTCTCTCTTTCTGCTGTGGATTGGCTTCGTATGGACCTCTCTCACTCTTGGAAAGACCTCTCCCACTTTCACTTATAGGTACCATTCTTGTTTTTTCTTTTTCTTAGTTTTCTTTATGGGCAACTCTTTGGCTCACTCATAATGGTATTTCTCAGTGTGGTGCAGTCCACATTTATTCATGAATTTATGTTTATAACCTCACTGTTCATAAATGCTGTTCCTATTTGCACACAATACCAGTCTCTGCTTAGTGTTTTTACCTCTGAGGGAGACGAGAACCTGCATGGGAAATTAGTGTATTCATTGCCCACATCAAGAAATCATAGAGAAGGTATTTTTTTTTTGAAAATATCATCCATTTGAAAATCCTTTAAGCTGAAACTTCTTATTACTGTGATAAATCATAGAATCAAATTGAAGCATAAATGTGCTTTGCAAAAACCTCTTTTCCAGCCTAAAATTTGAAAACTCAATTGCTACCAAAAAAGTTTTTCTCTCCAATATGTTCTTTGCATACTTTTGCCTGAAGGAGTCATGAGGGTTTGTGATGCCAACTCAGTATAACTGCTTCTTAGTCTCCTAATACTTCTAATCTTCATAATGGGGATAACAGCAATAGTTTCTCCTTTCTCACGGTTTTGTTTTTGAATACTAAGTGCCATAATATTCAGAAAGTGCTTTACCGATTGGAGGAACAATGTGTGAAATGTTCTTTCCCCAACTGTCTGGTGAATATCAATTTATGTTTATGCCAGATTAAATATCACCTCCTATGTGGAGCTATTTTTGCCCCCTTACCATGATTGTTGAGTGAAGGAATGGGTAAAGTAGGCAGCTCTACTATTGGTGGATTTAAAAGAGCATGCATGGATACTTTGCGGAAGTCCTGTAGGTGGCCATTAGCCCTTGTTTCTCTAACTTTGGAAGTACGTGGTTCTGACCATGTCTGGGCACAGAACTGACTTCTTATCCTTTCTTCCTTCTTACCCCATTGCTCATTAGTGTCATATGGAAAAATCATAATTTGGAGTTAGATAAATCAGAGTTCTTCCCCTCCCTCCCTCCCTCCCTCCTTCCCTCCCTCCCTCTTGTGGGGAGCAACTGGGAGCAACTCGGACTAGACTAAGTTACTGGAATTAAGACTTATTCTATGCATCTGCTCTCCCACAATATGGCGCTGAGAAGGGAGAAACAGCTCCTACACAGCTGCCTCCAGTTCAACCAATAAACTGTAGAACCTGCTCCTGATTGGAGGAGAGCAGCGTACTCGGCATGTGGGCAGCCGAGTTGGGATTGGCGGAGGAGGACTATAAAGGAGGAGAGAGACAACATGCACCAGGAACATCTAAGGGGAACACCTGAGGAACACCTGTGCAGCCCCCGAGAGAGCCGGCCGGCGGTGTGCCGCTCCCCTGCGGAAGTGGGGAATGTGGCAGGGGGAACCGCCCTTCCACAGAGGTGGAAGGGTCGGTAGCCAACCCGGGAAGAACCAGCAGCAAACCCGGGAAGGGCCGAGCAGACAAAAGAACAGCGCAGGGTCCTGTGTCGTTCCTCCACGAAGACGGGGAGCGACACCTCTCCTCCTTCCTACCCACCTATCTTTTTCCTTCCTCTCTCTTTTCTTTTTTCTTACAGTTCATTAGTCACATATTTATTGTTTAGTGTTTGTTATTTATTGTGCCCTGAATTCATAGGGAATAGAGTTCCAGCAGCTCAGTCTACTTTCACTGGTTCTGTCACAGTAGGCTTCTCTGGGTGGAGCAGGCTGGTGCTTCAGCTGAACCCAGGTACCTTCTTCTTTGGCTTCTTTATTTTTCTGATCATTTTCCTTCACATGTTTCAGAAAGCTATCTCTGCTCTTGGAGTGATTAATTTGTTCAATACACATATCAGTTTCCTTGTCAAGAATCTTGCCCTTAGCTTGTTCACAACAATGCCATAAGCCTGCTGGATAACACTGTAGACTGTCCAAGTTTTGCTGTGGTAACATTTATAGGCATCACTTTTGAACAATATGCATTCCCTTGATGTTAACATATCACCTTTCTTTAGAGGTGCTTGTATGTGGCCAATTGAACAACACCATGTTTTCTAAAAGGCCTAGAGAACATGTATGGGTAACCTGTCCTCTTAGTGAATTATTGGAAGATGGTGGTTCTGGCTGAAAGGCCAATCAAGGTTTCAATCTTGATACGACAACTGTCTACAGACTTGACATTGGGCAGCCTATTTCACCTGTATGAGTGCAGTGCTCATGCATCAAAAGAAAAGGCAGCATCTACCTTTCAGATGGTTGTTAGGACAAGTGCTGTTAAGTGCCTGGCAAGTTGTAGATGCTTAATGAGTAAAGCAATCATTATCACCATTGATCTTCCTTTGTGAATGGTAGAGCAGTCTGTCTATCAACATGGGGATCTGTCTCATGATTCTTTGAATCTAGTTGCTTTGTTGATTTGGGTAACTCTACCTGTGTGTGTGTGTGTGTGTGTGTGTGTGTGGTGTTGATTGTCACGCTCACCTGGCCCAGAGTATAGGCAAAGTCCTGCTCCTGAGGCTCTTTGGACCTGCTCTTATGAGAGAGGGAAAAGAGCCTTTTGTTCTCTACTCAGCTAGACTCAGAGACGGGTTCATAGAGGAAAGATTTACACAACAGTTACAGTTGATGCAAGTGGTTTTCTTGCAAAATTACTTGGCTTCTTTTTATATCCCAATTTGCTTTTTCTGTCTTTGTCATATTCTCTCATGCTTAGACTTCTTTATGACAGGGAAAATATTACTATAAATCGATTAAGGTGATTCATTTTCCCAATTTACTTAGATATAAAGCTGTCACATTATGTTTTAATTGGATTTGGCTTGAGGGCAAACAGCCTCTCTGAGAGACTGGTATGTGGTCAGAACATTGCTGAATTCGGATGGAATGGATTTGCTTTTTTCTGAAATGGTGAACTTCCTAGGGTGCTCTGAGAGCCAGTGCCGTTGCTGAGAAACCATGATGTGCTTCAGGGTTTACAATGCAAATAACTACATTTCTTTGTTCCAAGTAAACATGAGAATCAATCTAGCTCAACAGCATCTTGTTGTAGACAGGAGAGTACCCATTTTTCTTCTGTTTTTCCTGTTTCCTGTTTGAATGCCAGCGTTATATTTCTAGGGGAAAACAGGCATGGCCATCAAGCCTTCCACGATCTGATTCTGCCTCAGCCTCCCTCTGATTTTCACTTCAGCTCCAAAAATGATAAACCAGCTCTAACCCCTTTCACTTCCCAAGGCTTTTTTTTTTTTTTTTAAGATTTTGTTTATTTATATAGGCTAATCCTCCGCCTGTGGCGTCGGCACACCGGTTGGGGCGCCGGCTTCTGTCCTGGTTGCTCCTCTTTCAGTCCAGCTCTCTGCTGTGGCCCGGGAGTGCAGTGGAGGATGGTCCAAGTGCTTGGGCCCTGCACCTGTGTGGGAGACCAGGAGGAAGCACCTGGCTCCTGGCTTCGGATCAGTGTGGTGCGTTGGCCGCAGTGCGCTGGCTGCAGCAGCCATTGTGGGGTGAACCAACGGCAAAGGAAGACCTCTCTCCCTGTCTCTCTCTCTCTCACTGTCCACTCTGCCTGTCAAAAAAAATATTTATTTATTTGAGAGGTAGAGTTACAGACAGTGAGAGGGAGAGACAGAGAGAAAGGTCTTCCTTCCGTTGGTTCACTCCCTAAATGGCAGCAATGGCCGGAGCTGTGCCGATCCAGAGCCAGGAGCCAGGAGCTTCTTCCAGGCTTGGGCCATTTTCCACTGCTTTCCCAGGCCACAGCAGAAAGCTGGATTGGAAGAGGAGCAGCCGAGAGTAGAACCTGCACCCACACGGGATGCTGGCACCACAAGTGGAGGATCAACCTACTGCACCACAGCGCCGGCCCCCTCAATGCTGTTTTACATTTCCCTGTCCCTGCTTTCCTCTACTTGCAGTTTCATCTACTTGCAATGTTCTACTTGTCCTCATGTCTATATAGCAAAATTCTATTCACTCATTTTAAAAAAAGATTTACTTTAAAGGCAGAGTTACAGAGGGGAGGAGGAGAGGGAAAAAGGGGGAGGAGGAGGAGGAGGAGGAGGAGGAGGAGAGAGAGCAAGCTTCCATCTCTTGGTTCACTCCCCAAATAGCTGCAACAGCTGAAGCCAGCCCAGGCCAAAGTGAAGAAGCAGAATCTTCATCCACGTCTCCCACGTGGGTGCTCAGCTGCTTTCCCAGGCGCATTAGCAGGAAGCTGGATCAGAAATGGAGCAGCCTGGGTGAGAGCCCATGCCCATATGGGATGCAGTCATCACAGGCAATGGCTTAACTTATTATGCCACAATGCTGGCCCCTATTCATTCATTTTTGAAGTCAACTTTATTTTTTTTTAATGCAACATAAAAGCTTTTACAAAAGTAACAAGTAAAGTCAAACAAGTACTTATTCTAGAAGAGAAACTGAGTAGAGGAAATTTTATCTTGCAGTAACTCCATGCAGGTGTATTTAACTGAGCTCTGTTGCTATAAAGAATACAGCTCATGCACAGCTATGAATGAACGATTTGTGCATTTTTAAAGCATTCACTGAATACTACTTTCAATGCACATGTACATGAAATCTAAGAATGATTTAATTGACTGTCTCCAGTCATACCTCATTTTTGCTATCTTTCAGAAGAAGTCATCTAAAGAGAAGAACATGCCTTTCTGCTTATGAGTCATGTGGTGACCCCATCCTAGGCTCTGCTGGACACCGAGTCTCCTCCACTCCTCATCAGACGTCAGACGGGCTGTGGGTGCTTGGCTGGGGAATTCTCTGGCTAACGTGACCTGCCAGGACTGGTAGTGCTTGTCAAAGTACTGGTCTGAGTAACAGATCTGCTTGGGGCTGTCCCGCCAGCACAGGAGCAGGCAGGGAGAGATGAGTGTGTGAAGAGAGGGCACAGCAACTGCACATCTACAACTTGACTGAAAATCAGCTGTACCGAGGCAGAATTTACATACAAGAAATGTCACCAGCTGTAAGTGTATGTGGAATTCAGTGACTTTTGACATATACACACAGTCATGTAACCACTACCATAATTGTGACATGGAACATGCCTGCAAAAAAAGTCCATCATGTCCCTGACAGATGCTTTTTTTAGCCTTTCATATAAATGGGCTCATTCGTTGTCCAGTGTTCTTTGTCCAGTGTCTTCTACATAGCATAACATGTGTGAGATTAATCTGTGATCTTGCCTGTATCAGCAGCTCATTCTTAACACTAAGAAGAAGATCACTCTATGGTCATACCATGGTTTGTTTATCCATTCAACACTTGATGGGCACGTGGTGTTCCCTCTTCGAACTCTCTTTAGTTTCTTTCTGGCCATCCAGCTCTGTCACACAAAGCCAGAGAGACTTAGTCTTTTCTTTCATATCAGGAGAAACAATGACTTATTTCCCTCTGTCTTGTAATTATTTGTATCTGAGCATGCTTCACCTAACAGGCGTTGTTATCCTTAACAGGAGAAATCAGTTATATTCGTTTCCTTGTACCCACAGCTTACTGTACAATAAGCACTCAATAAATTTGCCTCACATGAGTGGCCAGACCCCTTCCAGCCAACCTCCAGTTTTGCCTGAAGCTGAATGAAGGATTAAAATTACAGCCATGTTGTGGATTGCCCCACTGCTTAGCTGTGAGTGTGACATTAGTTTATGACCCAGGTCGTGAGATGAGGAGGGAAATGCAAATTTGTGCCTGACATATGAGAAGAACTTGAATTTCCCAACAAGAAAAAAAATTTTTTTTGGCAGTTGGGACTGAATGAAATAAATGAACCGTCCCTGGTTAGTTTCAGATTTACAGGCCTCTCAGGAACTTGAAGAGGGTGTGGCAATTAAGCAATAGTGGAGTCTCCACACACCCAATAAGTTAAGAATTCTGATTTTTCCCAAGTTCTGGATATGATCCAGGTCTTTTCATTAAACATCTATTAAGTTTCTCAATACTGGGATGACTGACAAAAAAAAGCACTTAATGAGAGAGAAATAATTTATACAAGGGCAGACAGAAAAGATTTCTAGCATAAGAATTTCAGTAAGTGCTGTTGTGTTCAAAGAGGATCTGAAATGCTTGCTACTGACTCACAGGTTTTCTCTCCCATTCCTCGTCACCACTGTTAGGTACAAATTCATTCTAATGGGTGGTTTTTTCCCCTGTGGATGCTATTTATCCTTGTCTACATCCAGTGAAGAGTTTTTAAAAAAAATATTTTATTTATTTTATTTAGAGGTAGAGTACAGACAGAGAGGGGGAAACAGAGAGAAGGGCCTTCCATCCACTGGGTCACTGCCCAAACAGCTGCATCAGCCCTAGTGAAGAATTTAACATAAGCAGTGTAGAGTGGTTTGAGAGACTCTAGGGAAAGGAATTCACAGGCAGTTAAGAGCAAAGTCCTGTACTACTGACTGGGAGGAGGAGAAGGAAAGGCATATAGACTCCTCCACAGCTGGTAGATGTCCCTGTCTGGTGCAACAGCCCATCGCTTGACGAGACACAGTTAAGCACGTGTGTAAATCACAGGGCAACTGAACATTGAATGACTGTCTTTTAAGTTATGGTGTTGTATGGCTTTGCTTTACACTTTTTGAAAATAGTGTTATTTATTTTTATGTATTTAAAGAACTGAACAACAGAGAGAGAGAGAGAGAGAGGCTCAGAGATCTTCCACTCGTTGGTTCGTGCCCAATTTGCCTGCAACATCATGGGCTGGGACAAGTTGGAGCCATGAGTTTGGAACTCCATTCCGGTCTCCTGTGTGAATGGCAGGGATTCAGGTACTTGAACCATCATTTGCTCCCTCCCAGGCACATTAACAGGAAGCTGGACTCAAACTGGCACTCCAGTAAGGAGTCCCAGGCGGGAGTTCAACCTGCTATACCACAATGCTTTACATTCTTTTAAGCCTGTTTCTTTCTCTGAAAAATGGAGACTGTCATGTGCTTTCCTGAGCATGTGCCAAGGGTTTCACATTCATTATCTTTGGTCCTTGATCTTGGAGACTATGAAGTCTGGAAGAATGGGGGTAAAAGAGGTTAAGTAATACTCCTGAAATCATAACAGGTGAGTGAGTGGCTAAGCCAGGATTCACGTCAGACCCGTTGAACTCCACATCCTGTCTTGTTCTGCATCTGAAGACCCTGTGTCCCAGTGCTGCTGTGACCCTGTAAGAGTGAGGGTGCCATGTGTAAGGCTGGCACATAGCAGGCATCTCCAATGTGTTTCCACCCTTGCTCCTTACCTTGAGGACAAAACCCCTGCCCGCATCAAAACTGGTTCTTTCTCCAAAATGCGTGTTGTGTGCAAAGAAGTGATGGCCTTATGCACGTGAGTAGCAGTACAGCTGATCAATCAAGAAACAGATGTTCAGCTCTGCATCACTTTTCATTTCTTTAATGGAAACTCTAGTTCTATTTTGCTGTTGTTGTTGTACATTGGCAATAGATATAAGGGGAGGCCAAAAATTAAAGGGATGGGGAAAGTAGAAAACGTGGCACCAGGTCCAGCCCAGAAGGCAGGCTAGGAGCCTCCTCAGGAGGCATCCGGTGAAGGTAGAAAGTGCTGATGTGAAAATTCTCTCCACTGGGGAACTCTAAATGAACTGGGTGTTACAGGACAAGGACTCAACAGGCTGGGTGAGATGAGAGTTCTGCCTTATGAACTGTAAACCTGTGGGTCAGAGCCTTATGGTGTAGGAAGATTTTTGGTTTGAGGAAAGGACATATAAAGTGTCCTCACATTGTTCATGGAAAATGCATATTGTGAAAAACACCATGCATAGATTTCAAGTTTTTTTCACCAATATAAACTTACCTTTTTCTAAAAAATGATTTATTTATTTACTTGAGTGGTAGAGTTACAGAGAGACAGAGTGAGAGAGAGAGGAAGGGAGAGAGAGAGAGAATCTTCCATCCTCCCCAAATGGCTGCAATGGCTGGAGCTGGGCTGATCCAAAGCCAGGAACCAAGAGCTTCTTCTGGGTCTCCCATGCAGGTACAGGGGCCCAAGGACTTGGGCTGTCTCCTACTGCTTTCCCAGGCCATAGCAGAGCACTGGATTTGAAGTGGAGCAGCCAGGTCTCAAACCAGCAGCGATATGGGATGCTGGCGCTGCAGGTGGCAGCTTTAACCAGTACACCACAGCGCCAGCCCCTAAACTTATCTTTTAATTTCATTTTTCTGTATACTTCTTGAAGTACTCTTGTATTTTCTGGTAACTGGCAATATTGAAAGATTCCTCGGGGTCACTGGATGACTTAGCAATGCAATAATAATGGTATGCATCTAATCTCTGAAGGGCCTTCAGCTGTGTCTAATAGTCTAGCTCTGACAATTCTGAGGTTATGTGTTGACTGAGAATCTCTTTGAAGACAGCTTTGAACTGTAGTTTCAAATTAGAAAGAAAAAATAATCAATAGCAAAAGAATAGCAAGGCAGATAATGAGCCCTGGTTTTAGAGCGCTGAGTAGTTCAACGGGCTGCAAGTGTATGACTGGAGTATACACCAGGGAGAAAATGAGGAGATGAGCCTTCCTGGAGATGTTTCCAGTTAAAGACTCCTGTCTTTGTCCTTGCATCTTGTGGTACCCTAACTCATTTTAGTGCATGGGAAAAATAGTTCATGAGCAGACAAAGATGGCCTGGGAGTCAGTTTAGTTATGTGCAGCACAACCCATCCCACACGTTTGTCTGCTGAGTGCTAGCCCATCAGTGCTGGTCCATGTCTGCTTGTTGCCAGTGCTCTGCCAGCTCTGCTAAGTCACGGCAAGAGAACCATGGTTTCAGCTCCCCCACTCCTGACACTGCATCCTCACTACAAACACGCGAGCTCAGAAACCATGGTGACAAAGCTAAAATCCCACACCAGACCGTGACTTACGGCCCTGGGGATTAAGCATCCCAGGGACTCAGCTCATGAAATAATGAGAGTCTCAGGAGCTGCACCGAGAGGCTTCTGCCATTTTTCAGTCTGGCTGAGACATGCTGTTCCACTAAAGAAGGCGTTACATCTAGGGATTTGATAGTGGAGATCTACTGACGGATCAGAACGACCTGTGGGCTTCTGGCAGGCTGGGAGCCAGAGTGAGCAATGTAGGTCAGGCCCCTGGACTCTGACCTTTGCTCACCGTGGCTGACTGTCTGAGGAGTTGTTGAACCAAAGAAATCGTCCTTAAAAATTTCTCTCACTTGGCTTTTCAATCCAGGAATGGGGCTAAGTGTTTTATATAAAATTCTTGAGTAGTTCATTTGAAATTTGCATCTTGGTATCTGTCTGATCATACAAATTTATACTTGATATCTTCTGTATCTTGGATATTTAGTTGCAGTTTCCAGTTTAGCATTCTAGAGTGTGTGTATATGCATGCATGTGTGTGTACATATGTGTGTGTGTGCATGTGTATGTGTATGTGTGGAGAAAATGGGCACATGAGTCCCTGTGATGCCAGCCTCAGGTTTCTACGCAATATCTTGGAACATGCCTACATTTTCTTTCCCAGGGCAATTACCCTGTCTGTGTCACACTGTCTGGGGGTGGAGGAGGAATTGAGTGAGCAATCCTATGACCACCTATGTGGCAATGCTAGATCACACCCACAGCTCATCATGTACCAAGGCCAGCACAGCATGGAATAGGGCCAAGATGCCCTATGCTATGAGCTGCTTACTGTGGAGGTAGACTTAAAGCTTAATACTGCTGCAACCAGAGTTGATGTACCCAACATACGAGTTCAGTTGGCTGGAGCCACCAGTCTCTGCTTGGAACTGCACAAGTTAGTTGCTACTCAGTGATGATTTTCCAGACCCAAGGCACAGTTCAGTGCTTAGTTTGATGCCATACTCCCCAGACACTGGAGTCCTGGAGTCCCGCCCATGATTGGCAGAGAGGTGGTGAAAGCGATTCCTTGGCCACCTAGGCTGACACTAAGCTGAGGTTTTGCAGTTACAAAGTGCTACACTGTGTTATGGATGCACACCAAACCCACGTGAGGAATGGAGTGATTGTTGACTGGGACACTCAGTCATCCTTCCAGGACACAGGTCTCAGCCTGATGCTGGGGAAGATGCTCTACTGTCTGAATCTGTGAGAGATAGCCTGGGGCTGGAAGCCACTGGGCTTTCCCTGGTATTGAATCTCAACAACTGCAGGCCTGACTCTGAACTTCAAGACAAAGTCCTAAGCTCCCTTTCCTGCTCTCCTCCTCAGAGGCTGGAATCTTTGCTGTCTGCCTAAGGTTAGGGGAGGATAATGGAAGTGGTCTCTTGACTGGCTAAGGAGAGCCCAAAGGTTCAATGTACAGGAGGAAGGCTGTGAGGCCCTGCTGATACTGGGTTTTCTAATCACAAGCCTGACACTAGGTTTCGGGTCTAAAGTCTGGATTTAATTCCCAATCCCTCCCTCAGGTGAGAAGCCTGGAGCTACACTACTTGGTGTGTGGGAGGGGTGAAGTGGCAACTTCCTTTTCTACCTTCTTCAATGTGTCTTTTCTGATTATACTAAAACCAGGCACTCTGGTCTCTCACCTGGATTCTTTAGCTCTTGAGAAGGAGACGTGGTATGTGAATAGCTGTTCAAATTGTCAGGTCTATGGGGGATTATTCAGAGTGTCTTACTCAGTGGACATCTTGCCCCGGCTTCCATAGATATTTTTTTAAATTTTATTTAAGGATTACAAACTTCATGCATTTAATATACACATATTTAAGAACATTGTGATCTAAATAAGGAATGAGATGATCTCATTTCTTTCATCTCTCCAACATTTTTAATATGACAATTTTTATTATTTTATTTATTTTTTCCAATATTTAATTTTTATTTTCATAATTATTTCATAGATACAATTCTAAGAAGATACCCATACTTGCCTCCCTCCTCCCTGCTGCAACTTCTTTCTTTTTTCTTTAATTTTTGCAATAATTTTTTGTGTTTCATATATAGGGTTTTTTTTTTAAAGATTTATTTATTTATTTGAAAGTCTCAGTTACACACAGAGAGAAGGAGAGGCAGAGAGAAAGAGAGAGAGAGATCTTTCATCTCCTGCTTTACTCCCCCATTGGCTGCTACAGCCAGAGCTGTGCCGACCTGAAACCAAGAGCCAGGAGCTTCTTCCAGGTCTCCCACGTGGGTTCAGGGGCCCAAGGACTTGGGCCATCTTCTACTGCTTTCCCAGGCCATAGCAGAGAGCTGGATCAGAAGTGGAGCAGCCGGGACTCAAACTGGTGCATATAAGAGATGTTGGTGCTGTAGGTGGCAGCTTTCCCCCTGTGCTACAGTGCTGGCCCCATATATACAGTTTCAGGAGCATAGTGTTTTCCACCATGCCCTCACTCCTTCCCTCCCTGCTCTGCCTTATTTTTCCTTCAATTTAAAAAAAATTATTTATTTATTTATTTATCTGAAAGGCAGACTTACAGAGAGTCAGAGTCAGATAGATAGATAAATAGGGGGAGAGAGAGAGAGAGAGAGAGAGAGAGAGAGAGAGAGGGAATCTTCCATCCACTGGTTCACTTCCCAAATGGCTACAATGACAATGACCATGGTTGGGCCAGGCCAAAGCCAGGAGCAGGGAGCTTCATCTGGGTCTCCCATGTGGGTACAGGAGTCAAGCACTTGGGCCGTCCTTCACTGCTCTCCCAGGTACACTGGCTGGGAGCTGGATTGGAAGCAGAGCAGCTAGGACTCAAACCGTCTCCCATGTAGGGTGCTGGCGCTGCAGACAGCAGCTTAACCTGCTGCAGGACAGAGCCCACCCCAATATTTGTCTTTTTGGGACTGGCTTATTTTGCTAAGCATAATGGTCTCCAATTGCATCCATTTTGTTGTGAAAGACAAGATTTTCATTTTTTTTAATGTTACAGCTGAGTAGTCTTCCATTGTGTATATATACCACAATTTCTTTATCCAGTCATCAGTTCATGGATATCTGGGTTGATTCCATATCTTATCTATTGTGAGTTGAGCTGCTATAAACATGGGAGTACAGATTACTCTTTCATATGATGATTTCATTTTCTTTCATCAGGTGCCCACTAGATTCTGCTATCAACATTTAACTAAACTTGTTTTTATCACGTATCTATTAATTTGTCCATTCTTCTAATCTTCTGTTAATCTATTAGATTTTTTTGATATATTTCAAAATAACTTATAGGCCCCAGTGTATTTGTTCCCAAATGATTTGATATATATGTTGAGTTCTTTTTATTTTGATGAACAATTTCATAAAATGAAATGGACAAATGGCTGAATTTTAACAAACACTTGCACCTGGCAAACTCAAACTTCTATCAAAATGTAGTCCATTACCTTCTTTTGCAACAGAAAGCTTATCTTCTAATTATATCTTCTAAAAACATTTTGAGGTATCCTTATATATTTATATAAAAATACTTTAAGTAGCCACCTTCCTTGCTTCACAATTTCTTCTGCAGTATACTATTTCAGGATAAAGGAAAGTCAGAAATTACAGATTAAGAGTTAATATGTGTGTTGGGGGACAGTGTAGCAAAGCAGGCTAAATTACTCTGGACTCCTGCCTCTCATATGGGAGTGCTTGGGATCAAGTCCCACCTCTGCTTCCTGCTACTGCTCCCTGGAAGGCAGTGGATGATGCCTCAGTTGCTGAGACTCCCACCACCCATGTGTGGGAGACATGGTTGGAGTTTCTGACTCCTGGCTTTGGGCTGTTCCAGCCCTGGGTGTTGTGAATATTTGGGAAAGTGAACCAGTGGATACAAGACTGATCTCTTTCTCTCTCTCTCTGCCTTTCAAATAAATAACAAATTAAAAAAAGTTAATATGTGAGGGTCTAAAATTGACCAGACTCATAATCTCACTGTTATGTTCATTCAGGAAGTAGAGAAAATTCAACCCCAACAAATAAGAGAAGGAGCACACTTCTGTGAACAGGTAGTTGATTCTTGGTTGCCAGACATTTGGATTCATGAGGCCATAGCTCAAATCTGGGCCTAATGGCTGTGGCTCCCACTCCAGGCTGGGTACCTCCTTTGCCCCTAGTATGTTATGGCTCCACTTCTTTAAAGGGGAGCAAGCACAATAAATTGTTGTTTATTTCACAGTAGTAAAAACGGGATCGTGTAAATGGACTGTGTTTTTGCAAGCTTCAGAGTTAAGAATTTCACTAAACCTAAAAGATGTATTCCTTGAGTCCTTTCAGCTGAAATCCCCTCCTGAGATGAGCTGATGGGATTTGGTTTATAAAGATTTTAAATAAGTGCTCTACATGTCCTTTGCAACTATAAAAAGGAGCTATTAGGACATCTGTGATGGTGCCCCAGCCTAGTTTCCAGATACTTGTATAATCTCTAGCATTTCAGGTAAGTGAACTTTAAAAAATAGTTTTCAAATTCCTCCCTAATCTCTACCTTAAAAATAACTCTACTGTAAGGAAAACTTTCTGTAAATAATCTATGAATTGTATATCAAAGTTTAATACTAAACTTCTTAGTCATTTTAGAGCTAAAATGATTCTTTTGCATATTTTGGCCTTTGTTTCAATTATATTTTATTGATTTTGTAAGTAATGTCCCCTGCTTAAGGTATAAATGTGTGAAAGAAAAGAAAAGCATAATTACCAGTAAATGTGGAAGATAATTAATGTTGCTCTTATGAACCCATAGTTCCTGTGGATTGGGAGTTGAGCTGGTGTTAGCCAGTTTCTTTTTTTATTTTATTTTATTTATTTGAAAGACAGAGTTATAGAGAGAGGCAGAGACAGAGAGAAAGGTCTTCCATCCTCTGGTTCACTCCCTAGATGGCTGAAACGGCTGGAGCTGTGCTGATCCAAAGCCAGGAGCCAGGAGTTTCTTCCAGGTCTCCCATGTGGGTGCAGGGGCCCAAGGACTTGGGCTGTCTTTCCACTGTTATCCCTGGCCTTAGCAGAGAGCTGGATTGGAAGAGGAGCAGCCAGGACTAGAACCGGCACCCATATGTGCTTCAGGCCAGGGCATTAACCCTCTGCACCACAGCACTGGTCCCAGCCAGTTTCTAAAGCCTGAGCTCTGCATATATGAATTATCTATTGCTGAAGCAGCCATTGGCATGTAGGTTGACTGATTCAATTTAATCAGCAATCAATTATGTTATCTGAGGAGATATAAAGGTGAATAAAATATGCTCCCACCCATAAAGAATACATATTCCTACACAAAATGCTATCCAAATTGGTGGCTCCTGACCAGTGCCAGTCCATATCTACAGTAAACCAATTGCAGCAATTGAGAGCAAACTTTTATGAAAGATGATAACAATAGTTCATCTATCAGAAACTTAACCCCCAATGCAAAAATATTAGGAGGTGGGGCTTTGTTTTCACAAGTGGATTTGTGTCATTTTTGCTGGAGTGAGTTAGTTATCATCGCAGTAGTCTTATGAAAATGTGGGGAGCAACTGAGACTAGACTAAGTTACTGGAATTAAGACTTATTCTGGCCGGCACCGTGGCTCAATAGGCTAATCCTCCGCCTAGCGGCACTGGCACACCGGGTTCTAGTCCTGGTTGGGGCGCCGGATTCTGTCCCGGTTGCCCCTCTTCCAGGCCAGCCCTCTGCTGTGGCCAGGGAGTGCAGTGGAGGATGGCCCAAGTGCTTGGGCCCTGCACCCCATGGGAGACCAGGAAAGGCACCTGGCTCCTGGCTCCTGCCATCGGATCAGCGCGGTGTGCCGGCCGCAGCGCGCCGGCCGCGGCGGCCATTGGAGGGTGAACCAACGGCAAAGGAAGACCTTTCTCTCTGTCTCTCTCTCTCTCACTGTCCACTCTGCCTGTCAAAAAAAAAAAAAAAAAAAGACTTATTCTATGCATCTGCTCTCCCACAATATGGCGCTGGGGAGGAGCAAACAACTACGCAGCTGCCTCATCAGTTTGATAAGCTGCAGGAGCTGATCCTGCTCCTGATTGGAGGAGAGCAGCATGCTCGGCGTGTGGGTAGCAGAGTTGGGATTGGTGGAAGAGGACTATAAAGGAGGACAGAGACAACATGCACCGGGAACATCTGAAGGAACACCTGAGCAGCCCCCGAGAGAGCTGGCCGGCGGTGTGCCGCTCCTCGGCGGAAGCGGGGAAAGTGGCAGGGGGTGCCGCCCCTCCACGGAGGTGGAGGGGTCAGCAGCCAACCCGGGAAAGACCAGCAGCAAACCCGGGAAGGGCCGGGCAGACAAAAGAACAGCGCAGGGTCTAGTGTCGTTCCTCCGCGAATGGGGGAGTGACATGAAAACAATGAGTTTTGCCCCCTCTTGCTTCCTTGCTCTCAACCTCTCTTCTGCCATGGGATGATGCAGCAAGAAGAGTCACACCAGATGCCAGCACATTGATTCAGGACTTCTCGAATCCAGAATCATAAGAAATGTCCTTTTATTATAGCCATCCTACTGGGTATGATGTAGTGATTGTGGCTTTGATTTGCATTTCCAATATGCTAACAATCTTGATTCTTCTTGCATGCTAACTGGTCATTTATGAATCTTCTTTGGTTAAATGTCTATTTAAATACTTTACTCATTTTAAAATCATGTTTTTTGTCTTTTTATTGTTGAATCAAAAGACTTCTGTATATATTCTGGATACAAGACTCTTAGCAGACATGTGATTTAGAGATTTTTTCCCATTTTGTGGATTGTCTTTTCACTTGAAGACAGTGTCCTTTACAGAACAAATGTTCTTTTTAAAGATTTATTTATTTGTTTGAAAGCCAATGTTAGAGAGAAAAAGAGAAAGAGAGAGAGAGAAGGAAAGAGAGAGAGAGAGGGTGAGAGAGAGACAGAGAGAAAGAGGGCAAGTGAGCTTTCTTCTGCTGGTTCACTCCCAAATGACTGCAATGGCTGGAACTGGGCCAGGTTAAAGCCAGGAGTCAGCAGCTTCTTCCAGGTCTCCCATGTGGGTGCAGGGATCCAAGCACTTGGGCACTTTCCACTGCTTTCCCTGGCACATTAGCAGGGAGCTGGATCAGAAGTGAAGCAGCCAACACACGAACCAGCACCCATATGGGATGCCGGCACTGAAGATGGTGGCTTTACTCATTATGCCACAACTCCCGCTCTCTAACTGGAAATTTTAGAGATTTCACTGGGTTTCTAGATCAATTTGTAGACTGTTTCCATATTAACAATATGAAGTTTCTGATTCATGAACATGGTGCATCTCTCCATTTACTTGGACTTATTTAATTTCTTCCAGTGGTATTTTGTAGTTTTTACTTATACTTACTTTGCTTAATTTATTCCTAAGTATTTTACTCATTTTGATGCTCTTTCAAATGCAATTATTATTTTTTAAAAACCTTTTCAGTCTCATTTTTTAAAAAGATTTATTTATCTATCTGAAAGAGTTACACACACAGAGAGAGGAGAAGGACAGGGAGAGAGAGAGAGAGAGAGAGAGAGAGAGAAAGTCTTCCATCTGATGGTTCACTCCCCAATTGGCTGGAACTGCACCGATCTGAAGCCAGGAGCCAGGAGTTTCCTCCAGTCTCCCACATGGGTGCAGGGGTGCAAGCACTTGGGCCATCTTCCACTGCTTTCCCTGGCCATAGCAGAGAGCTGGATCAGAAGTGCAGCAGCCGGATCTCCAACTGTGCCCAAATGGGATGCCGGTGCTGCAGGCCAGAGCTTTAAACTGCTGCACCACACTGCCGGCCCCATGTTTTCTTTCTAATCTGGATGCCTTTTATTTCTTTTTTTGTTTGTTTGTTTAATTGCTGTGGCTAAAACCTTTACTGTAATGTCAAATAGAAGAGGTAAAAGCAGATATCCTTATTGTCTTAATAATTGTGGTGCTGATTCTTCTTTTTGAGTTAAGTATGTAGAAAATATAGACAGTAACTTCATGGTATTTTCAACTCAGTCTCTGTTGTAGGAATCCCCTGTTCTCATTTTCCAGGCTATTCATAGTCTTAACATGTTAGGAATGCGAAGAACCCTTCATTTTGTATAAAATATAAATAAACCCAGATCATGTTAATGAATATTATGACATGCATAATAATTCCCTGAAAGCCCAGAAGGTAATCCATGGAATGTTGGACTACAGAACTACTTTTTTTTTTTTTTTAAAGAGTTTATTGGAGGAAACCCAACAGACTGGAGAGAAGGGGCAAAGAAGGAGAAAGAGAGATAAGGAGAGTGTAAGAGAGTCAGAGACAGAGACAGAGGTCAGGAGATGGAGTGGAAGAGAGAGAGAGAGAGACATGTTTTCAGGAGCAGGTCCTTTTAAAACTTTGCCAGGGGGTGGGCAGGGAAACAGGAGCAGCAAATCCCATTAGGATGGGGTGGAACTTGACACCAGTGGTTGGGCCATGTGACCACCTGGCTTCCAGCCATGGCAGTGGGGGATAGAGCCTAGTATGGTGTCAGGGTGTAGATCACACCATAGAAAAGACTGCGCCATTTTCCTAACATTCCCCCCTTTTGTTTTGTATAAAGCAGGAGTTGTATGGGATTACATTAGTCCCAAAAGTCCAGGAGGGGTAGAGGGAGGATGATCTGTCTTTAGAGCTACTTCCTGCTGACATGGGGCGATGAGGTACTCTTCTCTGGCATGGGGCGATGTCTCCAGCCACTGTCTCCTGGGTGGGGAGCCAAATATATCCCTCTAGCAGTAGCAGCATTTGGTTGACCGCCTGGTTGCTGAAGACTTTGGTTCGTTCCATTATTAACTCCTGTAAACACTTAAGCAGATACAATAGTATGAAAGACAGGATGAGAATAGAGAGGCCATGATTACAAAGGAATGAGGCCCCAAGTGGGCTAGACAGGACAGAGTCATTACTAAAGGACCTAAGAAAGGTGCTCTCTAAGCCACGACTGAGTTTTCTGATTAAGAGGCAAATAGAGACTGACAGAAGGGGCTGGATAATAATCTGGTGGGCTTTAAGGCTTTGTCAGTTATGAGGCCCAGACCTATCTCTTCACATGGGGTGCATCCTAAGGGAGGTGTGAACCTCCTTGGGGAAGGCACCCTGTTGACTTCCATTACCCAGCTGACCTGGGAGGAGAGCTGGCCAGGTAAAGGCAGGTGGCATCTCTAACAGGAAATGTACAGTTCTGCTGGCAATGTCACTGACCCTACTTGGCTGTCCCCTCAGCAGCAGTGGTCACCTTGGAAGCTGGGCAGAGTGAAGAGCTTTTCAGCTTAGAGCCAGCAAGATCTGTGGCTCTGACCTGGGCGTCCTTCGACTCCAGGGCAAGAACTACTTATTTTTAAATTTATCATAATCTTTGAATTTTATTATAGTTATTCTAATAAATAATTTTCATAAAATTAACTTAAGGAAATATTTCAGAGGTAATGGGGGAGGGTGGAAAAAGTAACAATTGATTTATTTAGCAAGAAGAATTTAGAAACATAGGATTTCAAGGTTGGAATGGTAAGTTCATCAAGCTCATGTTTGAATTCCCTCTTTAATTATGTAACCTGTGATTCAGTCCCTTTAGTGAGAAGACACTATCATACAAAGCTACTTCTTCTACCTTGAACATGCCTATGAATTCGGCTTCAATAACTTAAAAATTTTTTTCTCATTGTAACTCCTTGCAGAGAGTGACAAAGTAAGGGAAACAAAGCAAGCTTATTTTTAGTAGCAGTAGTACAGTTGGTTGGAAACTTAAAATTAATTGTTCACAAGTGATTTAAGAATAAGAACTATTTAATTTTTTTAAAATTAGAAACACCCATGGGAGACCAGGAAAAGCACCTGGCTCCTGGCTCCTGCCAGGATCAGCGCGGTGCGCCGGCTGCAGCGGCGGCCATTGGAGGGTGAACCAACGGCAAAAGGAAGACCTTTCTCTCTCTGTCTCTCTCTCACTGTCCACTCTGCCTGTCAAAAAAAAAAAAAAAAAAAAAAAAAAATTAGAAACAAAAATTTAATGGATGATAAAAATAAATGTAATATTAAAATAAAAATTTCTTTAAATTAATGACAATTTTCAACTATTATAGTGATCTTAGGATCCATGTGCATTATAGAGAAATCCATCAATTAGGTCAACTTTTTTGAGGGTTTTTGTTGGGGATGATGAGAAAACTTAAAAGATACCTGTTTTATGGAGCTTACATTTTTCTTGAAAAGATAATATAAAAATAAAGGAAATAGTTGAAAATATGAGAACACCAATGATGTGGATTCATGAAAGATTAAAAATAATGACTTAGGGCTTGGGGAGAAAGAGAATATGAGGCAGTGAGTGAATCTATGCACTGGTGTAGAGACTGTGGGAAACGAGCTGGGCCTTCAAGGATGTTGTGATTCGGAGACTGATAAGAGGCCATGTGAATGAGGATGAGGAGCTCATTTCAGGCTGAAGGGCAGAGAGGACGAGGTCATGACCATTGCTACTTGATATACAGAAAGCAGGCGTGTGCCAGGAGGCAAGTGGAATAAACTGCAGGAGAATAGGTTGATGTGGTAGAAATGGGCCAGCTGGTAGAAGGTAAGGTGAAGGAAGTCATGGTTTATCTTGCCAGGATTTGGAAGTGTGTTAGTCCATTTCCTATTGCTGTAGCAGAATACCTGAAGCTAGGTAACTTATAAAGAAAAGAGTGTTTTTAGCACACAATTTGGAGAATTCTAAGATACAATATTTCTTCATGCGCTAAGTGGTATTTTTGTTTCCTTCTGTTCAGTTTTATTAAAAATTAAACTTTTTTATCTACTGAAGTGATTTTATGAACTTTGCATGGGTTGTTATCCCTAACTTGTTTTTAGGAGTCTAATTTAAAGGATGCCAGAAAGTTATCCTTCTCCAAGACCTTCTATTGATGATGCATTTTCAGCATTGGAAATGGAGATTGCAGTACCCTGTTAAATCAAATTTCTTTGCCAAAGGGTCAATTTTTCAACCTTTTACCTTAAAGTAAGTGATTTATTGTCTTTTTGGAAAGCAAGTTGTATCAGTGGGCAGAGTAGAGAAAACATATGATATTTGTCTTCCTTTTTAAAGGTTTATTTATTTATTTGAAAGAGTTACACAGAGAGAAAGAGAAGCAGAGAGAGAGGGAGAGATCTTCCATCCACGGGTTTACTCCCCACTTGGTCACAATAGCCAGAGCTGTGCTGATTTGAAGCCAGGAGCCAGGAGCTTGTGGGTCTCCCATGTGGGTGCAGGGGCCCAAGCACTTGGGCCATCGTGTACTACTTTCTGAAGCCATTGCAGAGAGCTGGATGGGAAGTGGAGCAGCCAGGTCTCCAACTGGCACCCATATGGGATACCGGCACTGCAGGTGGCAGCTTTACCTGCTACGCCACAGCGAGCCCCGATATTTGTCTGAGACTGACTTATTTCACTAAGCATATGTTTCCAGTTGCATCAATTTTGTTGCAAAAGACAGGATTTCATTCTTTTTATGGTTGAGTAGTATTCCATAGTATACACATACCATATTTTCTTTATCCAATCATCAGTTGATGGACTTCTGGGTTGATTCCGTATCTTAGCTATTGTGTGTGTATATATGTGTGTGTGTGTGTGTGTGTGTGTGTATATTATTTGACAGGCAGAGTTAGACAGTGAGAGAGACAGAGAGAAAGGTCTTCCTTCCATTGGTTCACTCCCAAAATGGCCACTACAGCTGGCGTGCTGTGCCAATCCGAAGCCAGGAGCCAGGTGCTTCCTCCTGGTCTCTCAAGCGGGTGCAGGGCCCAAGCACTTGGGCCATCCTCCACTGCTTTCCTGGGCCACAGCAGAGAGCTGGACTGGAAGAGGAGCACCTGGGACTAGAACCCAGTGCCCATATGGGATGCCGGTGCTGCAGGTGGAGGATTAACCAAGTGAGCCATGGGTGCTGGCCTGAACTATTGTATATGGAGTTGCAATATGCTGATTTCATTTCATTTGGGTAAATTCTCAGGAGTGGCATGGCTGGGTCATATGGAAGATCTGTTTTCAGATCTGTGAGGACTCTCCTATACTGTCTTCCATAATGGTTATACTAGCTTACATTCTCATGAACAATTGACTAGGATACTTTTATGCACATTATTGTTTTTGGATTTTTGGATGATAGCCATTCTAATTGGGGTGAGGTTTTTATTTGCATATTGAGGTTTTAATTTGCATTTCTCTGATGGCTACTGAACTTGCACATTTTTGTCATGAATCTGTTGGCTGTTTGTCTTTCATTCTTTGAAAATTGCCTGTTTGTGTCCTTTGCCCTTTTCTTAACTGGATTGTTTGTTTTGTTGCTTAGTTTCTTGAGCTCTTCATAGATCCTGATTATTAATCCTTTGTCAGTTGCATAGTTTACGAATATTTTCTCTCATTATGTCAGTTGCTTCTTACCTTTGTTGAGTGTTTCTTTTGCAGTCTAGAAGTTTCTCAGCTTGATGTAATCCCATTTACCCATTTTTGTCTTTATTGTCTGTGCTTCTGGGGTCTTTCCCAAGTAGTTTTTACCTATGCCAATGTTTTGTAGAGTTTCCCCAATGTTCTCCTTTAGTAATTTCATGGTATCAGGTTGTAGATTTAGATCCTTGATCCATTTTGATTGAATTTTTGTGTAAGGTGTAAGGTAGGGGTCTTGTTTAATACTTTGTATGTAGATCCAATTTTCAGACACCATTTACTGAAGAGACTCCTTTCTCCAGGAATTGATTTTTAACTCATTTGTCAAATATTAGTTGGTTGTAGACATGTGGGCTAATTTCTGGGTTTTCTATTCTGTCTGTTGGTCTACATGTCTATTTTTGTGCCAGTAGCAGAATGTTTTGATTATAAATGCCCTGAGTATGTCTTGAAGTCTGGTATTGAGATGCCTCCAGTTTTGTTTTTATTTAAAATTGCTTAGTTGTTCAGGGTCTCTTTTGTTTCTGCATGAATTTTAGCATTGTTTTTCCTAGATCTGAGAAGAATGTTGTTGGTATTTTGATTGAGATTGCATTGAATCTGTAAATTGCTTTGGGTAGTGTGGATATTTTGATGATATTAATTTTCAACCCATGTACATGGAAGATTTTTCCACTTTTTGGTGTATTTTTCTATTTCTTTCTTTAATGTTTTATAATTTTCATTGTAGAGATCTTTCACTTCATTGGTTAAATTTATTCCAAGATATTTAAGTTTTTTTTGGTAGCTATTGTGAATGGGACTGATCTTGCAAGTTCATTTCTAGCCATGGCATTTTCTGTGTATATAAAGGTTATTGATTTTTGTGTGTTTAATTTAAATCCTGCAGCTTTACCAAACTCTTTTATGAGTTCCAAGAATCTCTTAGTGTAGTCTTTTAGTTGCCCTGTGTACAGAATCGTGTCACCTGCAAACAAGGATAATTTGACTTCCTCCTTTCCAATTTGTATTCCTTTGATTTCTTCTTCTTGCCTAATGGCTCTAGATTAAACTTCCAGAGCTATATTGAATAGCAAAGGTGAAACTAGGCATCCTTGTCTGATTTTCTGAATTCATCTTTTGCTTTTGGTTTGTCATATATCGCCTTGATTGTGTTGAGGAACATTCCTTTTTAAAAATATTTATTTATTTATTTGAAAGGCAGAGTTACAGAGAGGTAGAAGCAGAGATAGAGAAAGGTCTTCTAGCCACTGGATCACTCTTCGAATGACCACAATGGCCAAAGCTGAGCTGATCTGAAGCCAGAAGCCAGGAGACAGGAGCTTCTTCCAGGTCTCCCATGTGGGTTCAGGGGCCTAAGGACTTGGGCTATTTTGTACTGCTTTCCCAGGCCATAGCAGAGAGCTGGATCAGAAGAGGAGCAGCTGGGACTTGAACTGGCACTCATATGGGATGATGACACTACAGGCAGTGACTCTATCCATTACGCCACTTTGCCAGCCTGGAACACTCTTTCTATATCCAATTTGCCTAAGATTTTTATCAGGAAAAGATATTATTTTTTTTATCAAATACATTTTCTGCATCTATTGAAATAATCATATGGTTTTTATATTTCCATTTGTTAATCTGATGTATCATATTTATTGATTTGCATATGTTGAACCATCCCTGCATACCAGGGATAAATCTCACTTGGTCTGGGTGAATGAACTTTCTGATGTGTTGTTTGATTTGATTGGCTAGTATTTTGTTGAGGATTTTTACATCTGTGTTCATCAGAGATATTGGCCTATAGTTCTCTTTCTTTGTTGTATCTTTTTCTAGTTTTGGAATTAAAATAATACTGGCATCACTGAAGGAGACTGGGAGGATTCCATCCCTTTCAATTATTATAAATAGTTCTATAAGAATTAGAATTATTTCTTCTTTAAAAGTCTGGTAGACCTCAGCAGTGACATCATCTTGTCCTGGGTTTTACTTTTTGGGAGGCTCTTTATTACTGACTTAGTTTCCATCTTGGTTATTGGTCTATGTAATTTTCTATGTCATCATGATCTCAATTTTGGTAGGTTGTATGTGTCCAGGAATCTATCCATTTCTTCTAAATTTTCCAATTTCTTGGCATATAGGTGTTTGTAGTAATTCTTGATGATTCTTTTTGTTTCTGTGGTATCCATTGATATATCTCCTTTTTCATCTCTGATTTTATTGATTGGGGTCTTCTCTCTCTTTTTGTTGTTTAGTTGCACCAGTGGTATATCTATTTTATTTATTTTTTCTAAAAGCTAGCTCTTCACTGATCCTTTTTTGTTTCAATTTTGTTTACTTCTGCTCTAATTTTAATTATTTCTTTCCTTCTAGTAATTTTGAGTTTGATTTGTTATTGCTTTTTTAGGTCCTTGAGATGCATTGATAGCTCATTTATTTGGTGCATTTCCAATTTCTTGATGGAGGCACTAATTGCTATAAACTTCCCTCTTAACACTGCTTTTGCTGTTTCTCCTAAGTTTTGATATGTTGTGTTGTCATCTTCATTTATTTCCAGAAACTTTTGGATTTTCATTTTGATATCTTCAGCAACTCACTGTTTATTCAAGAGTGTGTTGTTCAGTCTCCATGTATTTGCATATTTCCTAGAGTTTAAGTTATTAATTTTAAGATTCATTCCACTGTGGTCAGAAAATATACATAGTATATTTTTTTCAACTTTTATTTAATAAATATAAATTTCCAAAGTACAACTTTTGGATTATAGCGGCTTTTCCCCCCATAACCTCCCTCCTACCCTCAACCATCCCATCTCCCACTCCCTCTCCCATCCCATTCTTCATCACAATTCATTTTCAATTATCTTTATATACAGAAGATCAACTTTTTATATAATAAGTAAAGATTTCAACAGACTGCACTCATGAAGACACACAAAGTATAGAGTACTGTTTGAGTAGTAGTTTTACCGTTAATTCACATAGTACAAGACATTAAGGACAGAGATCCTACATGGGGAGTAGCATAGTATGTTTTTATTTATTTATTTATTGAATTTTTTGAGACTTGCTTTATGGCCTAGCATATGGTCTATCCTAGAGAAAGTTCCATCACTGATGAAAAGACTGTGTATTCCAAAATTGTGGGATGAAATGTTCTGTAGATATCAATTAAGTCCATTTGGTCCATAGTGTAGATTAGCTCTGTTGTTTCTTTGTTGATTTTCTGTTTAGTTGTTTTGTCCATTGATGAAAGTGGGGGGTTAAAGTCTTCCATTATTATTGTATTGGAGTCCATGTCTCCCTTTAGATCTGCTAGCATTTGTTTTAAAAAGCCAGGCACCTTGACATTAGGTTCACATACATTTATGATAGTCACATCTTCCTGTTGATTTGATCCCTTAATCATTTAACAGTTTTTGTGTTAAACTCTATTTTGTCTGATATTAGGATGGCTACACCTGGCCTTTTTTGCTTTTCAATAGCATGGAATATCTCTTTTTATCCTTTCACTTTCAGTTTGTGTGTATCTTTGTTGGTGATATGTGTTTCTTATAGGCAGGAAATAGATGGGTCTTATTTTTAATACATTCACCCAGTCTGTATCCTTTAATTAGAGAATTTAGATAATTTACATTTAAGGTTATTATTGATAAGTCACAACTTGGTCCTACCATTTTTCCATAAATATTCCTATTGTTTGCTTTGGATTTCCTTTGTACTTTGACTAGGAGATTTTCTGCCTTCACACTCTTTCATAATGATGATGATCATTCTCAGTTTCTATGTGTAGCAAATCCGTAAGAATCATTTATACCTTGGCAACTCATGACGAGAGTCTAGGGTGCCGGCGCCGCAGCTCACTAGGCTAATCCTCCGCCTTGTGGCGCCGGCACACCGGGTTCTAGTCCCGGTCGGGGTGCCAGATTCTGTCCCATTGCCCCTCTTCCAGGCCAGCCCTCTGCTGTGGCCAGGGAGTGCAGTGGAGGATGGCCCAAGTCCTTGGGCCCTGCACCCCATGGGAGACCAGGATAAGTACCTGGATCCTGCCATCAGATCAGTGCGGTGCGTGGGCTGCAGCACGCCGGCCGCGGTGGCCATTGGAGGGTGAACCAACGGCAAAGGAAGACCTTTCTCTCTGTCTCTCTGTCTCTCACTGTCCACTCTGCCTGTCAAAAAAAAAAAAAAAAAAGAGTCTGGGGTGATTACTGACGCCATAAACAAGAGTGTCAATTTGTTAAGTCAACAACAGGAGTCACTGTGCACTTACTCCTCATGTAGGATCTCTGTCCTTAATGTACTGTACATTGTGAATTAATGCTATAACTAGTACCCTTTGTGTTTCTGTGTGGGTGCAAACTGTTGAAATCTTAACTTAATATATACTAAATTGATCTTCTGTATATAAAGAGAATTGAAAATGAATCTTGATGTGAATGGAAGGGGAGAGGGAGTGGGAGAGGGGAGGGTTGTGGGTGGGAGGGAAGTTATGGGGGGGAGCCACTGTAATCCATAAGCTGTACTTTGGAAATTTATATTCATTAAATAAAAGTTTAAAAAAAGGTCTTTAAAACAAAAACAACAACAACAAAAAGAATCATTTATAAGGCTAGACAAGTGGTTACAAATTCTTTCAGTTTATATTTGTTTTGGGAGGTCTTTATTTCACCTTCATTTATAAATGAGAGCTTTGCTGGGTACTGTATTCTGAGTTGACAGTTTCTTTTTTAAGATTTTGGCTATGTCTCTCCATTCTTTCCTACACTTTATACTTTCTGATTAGAAATCAACTGTTAGCCAAATTGGAGATTCTTTAAATGTAATCTGGCATTTTTCTTGTGCACATATTATAGTCTTTTCTTTATGTGTTACTGTTGAACATTTGACTACAATGTGTCAGATCTTTTCTGATCATGTCTATTAGGAGTTCTATGTGTTTCCTGTATTTGGATGTCCCTTTCTTTCTCCAAATTAGAGAAGTTTTCTGCAACTATTTCACCAAATATGCCTTCTAATCCATTCTCTTTCCATGAGTTTAGGAATTCCTAAGACATGTATGTTTGGTCATTTGATGGTATCCCATAAATCTTGAACATTAGTTTCAGTTTTTTCTAATTATTTCTTCTCCTCCTCCTGCTGCTGCTGCTGCTGCTGCGATATTTCCAAGGATTTGTCTTCTGGTTTTAATTCTTTCTTCTGCCTTAATAACTCTGTTGTTGAGAATTTCCACTGAATTTTCTATTTGACATATTTGAATTCTTAATTTCTAATATTTCAGTTGATTTCTCTTTCATATATCTATCTCTCAGCAAGCTCTTTCATCCATATATTGTACAGATTTCTTTATTTTATGCATTTATTTATCTGCATTTCTGAGTAATCCTATGATCACTCTTTTGAATTCATCTTCAGGCATTTTTGTCAATCTCTTTGTCTTCACAATCTATTATTGGAGTGTTGTATTCCTTTGGGGGAGTCATATTGTTTTTTTTGTTTCTTATATTTCTGCTTTTATTTTTAGGCATTTGTGGAAACATTTGTTGGTTTTCTCCTCTTGTGGCTTTTATCTTTGAACTGTGCCTCTGTGGCTTAGTGGAGTGGTGACTCCTTCAGTGCATATCTAGAAACAAATGCTAAGTGGGGTCAGGGGTCAGTACTCAAGGGTGGGGTGAGAGTTCAGGGTGACACCAAAGGTGGGCATAGTAGATCTCTTCTATTGTCAGCAGTAGGGAGATCATATCCCTACTGATCATATCTGCTGTTGTAATCACAACCTTGCCTCCTCCCTTCCAAGGTGATCATTGCTCTCGGGTTAGCCCATGGTGGTTACACACCCCCCCCCATCCACACAGGCGCATGAAGTGCACAAAGGATCTGTGCAGTCCTCAGTGTGAGCACAGAATCCTCTGTAGTGATCCACCCCAGGCAATCTGGAGCTCTGAGCCTCTGAGACCAGACACAGTGCTTGCCCAGGGACCCAGCTACACCCCACACGCTATCATACAGTCACAGAATTCCCCACAGTCATAGCACACAAGGCTCCCATAGTCACAGGGTGCAGGGGATCCACTCTCAGCCCCTTGTACTTCCCCTGTGCATGGAGAGAGCAGAGGCACTCTGAGAGTCAGCTGCCTGTGGGTACTCCGGCTTGGCAATTTGAGCCCTGGAGTTTATGATAGGGTAGGGGGACAGGAGCACCTCGTAGACCTACATGGGTGCCCAGCCCCTTGCCAACCCTCCCAGTCAGACTCAAAGTCATAGAGAAATGCAGATTTTTCCCTCTGATAAAATCCCCTAGTCATGCATGCTAGAGCTGCTGCAGCATTCATTGGTGTTAAGATGGCACTTTCTCCCTGCTTGTCACAAGGCACCCTTGTTGGGGAGATGAGGAGAAAGAAATGTGCTTTTCCTTCACAGAATTTAGTTGGTACTCTGACCCTTTCTAGGGCTCTAAGCTGGACTCATTATCAGTGTGGTTCAAAAGGTTCTCCTTCAGACACTAGCATCAGCAACAAGGGCTACCACAGTCTGCTCTCACATTGCTTTCAGAAGCTGGCTTCTGCAGCTCCTGGCTGTCGGAGTCACGGGTTGGTTGGTTTCCCTCTTGCTGCTGTGTGTTTGTATTGCCCATGATGCTCCACGGTGTATTTTTTTTTTCTGTAGAATTTCCATTGCAAATCTCTCTCCAACTCTCCCCTGTGAATGTACTTCCTCTGCTTTTCTTCTGTTATCTTTACAGGTAAATCTTGTACACCAAGTATATGATGGAGCCAGCATTGTGGCACAATGGGTTAAGCAGCTTCCTGCAAGGCCAGCATTTTATATGAATGGCAGTTTGAGTCCTGACTACTCCACTTCTGATCCAGCTCCCTGCTAATGTGCCTGGATAAGCAGCAGAAGATGACCATGTACTTGGGCATCTGCCACTCACATGGGAGACCCGGATAGAGTTTCAGGCTCCTGGCTTCAGCCTGGGCTAGCCCTGGGTTGTTGTGGCCATTTGGGGAGTGAAACAATGGTTGGAAGATCTTTCTCTTGCTCTCTAAGTCTGCTTTCTAAATAGATAGATAGATAGAGAAGTAAATAAATAAATAAGTAAAATAATTGACTTACTGATTTTATTGTTCAGACCAGATCTTAGTAGTTTATTATCTGAGTGAAGACAAACAACTCTGGAAAGAAGGTTAAACCAGGATTGGCAAACAGGGCAGAAAGGCACCACTGGTTAACCAGATGGAGAAGGTATTCACCAGTACAGCTTGAAGATGTAGAACAGGACATGGAGTGTTCTGGAATTACAAGGAATGGGAAATTAGGGAGAAGGTGGTTTAACTCTTCCACTTCGAATTTGTCAATGTGACAGGAAGAAGGTGACTCTGGTCATTAGATTAGACAAGTTCCCTAGTTTGAGTCCTCTGTCTTTTATTGCCAAGACTCAACTCTTTTAGAATAACCCATCCAAACAAACGAATGGATAATTAGGAAAAGTAGTTAGATGGTGTTGTGAGGAGAATAGGCCAGTCAGAAGTTAATGTGCTAGAAGGTCTGTAGATTGGGAAGAAAATCACTTTGGAAAAGGGGCTTAGGGCAAGTGCCAAAGTGTGTCTGTGTAAAGAGAGGTTTTCTAACTCACTGGGAGAGTCCTAGGTAGTTCACATTGCCAGCTTTTTTGCTGTGTAGTGTGTGCTCTGCAGCTTCTTGGCTATGGTTGGGCTAAGGACTCTCATGAACCCTGCAGAGCTGTTTTGTACCAGCCACTTTGTGGAATGTAGAATATGGTGGTTTCATTGTCAGCTCTGAGGTGTGAACTAGCACAAACTGCAGCCAGTGAATTAAGTCAGATAATTGAAAAGAGCACAACAGATGCATTAAATTTTATCATGGCCCTGACCTCCGTTACCAGTTGTGTAAGATTTCTTTTCCCTCGAAACACTAATACCCTTAGAAGAAAGATCAATGTTCTCTTATTTAATAAAAGAGGCATTAAACTGATACATTTGTAACTTTATCCTCAAAATTTATACTTACAAGTTTCCCTTGAATTCTAATATATTTTGCAGAAATGGAATAATCAGGTAAACTCAATCATTTACTCTTCCTCAACTTACAGAGGAGTCAGAATACAGGATGTGACCCTGTTGCTTACTTCTCAGAATAACAGCTGCCCACATGCCTGAGGAGAAGCCTAAGGCATTGTTCAAAGTCTTCATTTCTAATAGTCTGTTCTGAGAGTTTGAGAGGTAGCATGTGGACCTGAACTTACCTGCCTGAGAACCCTTTAAGAGATTTTGCTGTTCAAGCCTTGGCTTACTTATTCCCGAAGTACTTACTTCCCTTTACACAGTTGGATAGATCAGGAATCTTCCCTGAATATTGTATACCAAGGAAAACTCTGCTATTCCAGGTAGTCATGTACAAAACCCACATTGTCAGATGTGTTTCAGTACAAATGGCTCTTAATTCCTACTTTCTCTCAGAGACAAGTACATTCAAAGCCAGACCTGTCGATTCTGCCTGGGACAGGGAGGAGCACCTACCAGAAGCAATGGACCACAGTTCTAACCCTGCAAGTACCATGCTGCTTCTTCTTGAGGAACAGTGAATACCGACTTGGGATATTGGATGGGTGACACTTGCCTCCTCTGGCAGGAACCCATCACCACTTCATTGATTATGCATAATGACCCACATGCTAAAGGTCTCGTCAGGGTACCTGCTCAGTGAACACACACTCCTAGCGCCATCTAACAGGAACTGGTATGAGAATTTTAGGAAAAGAATTGAGTGATTGCCTTGGAACAATAACTCATGGTCTACACAAAGTTAACATTTGCACATTTCATATGACTTCAGAGCTAGGATAAATGACAAGATCTACATGAAACGTGCAAGCAGGCAACTGCTGTGAGGGCCCAAGACCTTTTGATTTTACCCATCTGACTCTATCCTCTGGAAGGTCAGGCTGAAGAATCTTGACTTTCACATCCATGCACTGTAGTTGACTAAACTCTGGGCTGGTATCCCAGCCTGTGTGCTATAGATGTCAGGTGATGTGTTCATAAGGGAACCATGAAATGAAAAAAAATCGCAAAATGGAGTAAGTTTTTCATAAGGCCAAATTTCCTAAATTTGGAGAAATTTCCTTATTTTCAAATATATGCTTATATTTTAGTGATTTGATTGTCTTTTCTTTATAAAGAATATGGAGAGTATGTCTAGGTCTACACAAAGGTTCTTCAAAAATTCTTGGGAAATGGAATTAAAAGACAAATTTATTTTGGTACAAATCATTTGGAAACCCATGTATTATGCAGGATCTTCAAAAAGTACATGGAAAATGTTTATTTTTTTAAAAAATGCATGAATTTCTTTTTTTTACACCAAAATAGAATTATCTTAGAATCCATTTTCCCACAAAGTTTATGAAGTCCCCATGTGCACACATATGTATGTTGAACAGGCTTACTTGGCAAAGGAAAAGTGGGAAACTGTCTTCTTTTGCACTTTTGAGAATTCTCATTGCTTCTGAAGTTCCCAGATCTGGAAACCACTATTTGTAGTTTTGAGTCCCATGCCAGTGGAAGATCAAAACAAGAGAGTGAGTTCATCTTAGCCCATTTCTCCCCCAAATCAACACATTTTTCTTTTAGAGGAATTTCTGGTTGACAGAAAAGTGCGTGGAAGGCACAGAAGGTTTCCACAAACCTTGCTAGCCCTTTCCTGCAGGATTTCCCCTGTTATCAACTTCTCCCACTTGTGTGATTTTTTTTTACAGCTTGTTATCATTTAAATAGTAGTAATTATTTAAATACTAGTAATTAATTTAAAATTAATTAACTAGAGAAAGAGAGAGATCAATCCCATCCTGGTTCAATCCCCAAATGCCCACAATGGCCAGGGAATAATGAGGGTGGCAGAAATCCAGGTACTGTAGCCATTACTGCTTCCTCCCAGGGTCTACATTGGCAGGAAGCTTGAATCTGCAGCCAAGGCATGTATTAGAACCCAGGTACTCTGACGTGGAATACAGGTATCTTAACAGGCATCTTAAGCACTAGGTCAAATACCTGCCCTCATGTTGTCAAAATTTTAAATTAAAATTTAAAAAGAAAAAATGAATTATTTTAAGAGGCAGAGAGAGTGTGTGAGAGAAACTCTCATTTATTGGTTCACTTTCCAAATGCCTCCAAGGCTAGGACTGAGTTATGGCCAGAGCCAGGAGCCAGGAGCAGAACCCAGGTTTCCTACAGGGGTGACAGGAACCCAATTACTAGAGCACCCACTGTTACCTTCAGAGATCTGTGTGGGTGGGAGGCCAGCCACTGGATTGAACCAGTCAGGACCTGGGGCTGGGGATCAATTCCAGGTACTTTTGGCTGTGGATCCTGGTGTCTTAACCACTAGGCTACATGCTAGCTCCTTGAAATTTTTTCTTTTAATTTTTTTTTTTTGATAATATGATATTTAATAATGACATAGTGACTAATTTGATAAATGTCTTGAAAATGAGCTTTTTACATTACTTCATTCTACTCCTACTAAAAATGGGAATCCTAGAAAGTCCAGGATTTTAACCTGTTTTGTTCATCAATGATCTCAATACACAGAGGAATATCTGAAATATTTTCTGAGTAAATGAAAGAATTTTATTTTTGAATTTTGCATCATCTCATTAGCTACTCCTTAGAATCAAATCAGAACCTGTTTATGGTAAAAGTTATTGCCTGCTAAATTGAAGATCAAAATAATCGCATAGTCTTAGATACAATGTTTTTAAGGAACCAATTACCATAGTGGCTTTTTCATATAGCCAGTGATGACAATATCTACCAGTTCATCATCAGCAGGATTTGTAACGTGAGAGTTTCTTGGTGATAGGGCAGCATTGTTCCTGCTCTGCCCCTTTGCTTGACAACAATGGCACACTGTTGCTAAGGAGTTGGTGAGGATTAAGTATTTTCTCCAACAAAGCAACATCATCTAAGCAGGGACCACCTCCAACTTGGGGGCAGCAATGCTCAGTGATGGGGCTCAGGCAGCCTGTGCTTTCCTGACCACTTGGAGGCTCCCTGGGTGAGACCGTCTTACAGAGTGTGCTTGTGAGGTTCTTCAGGGCCATGCCTTACCCTCCCCATTTTCCTGTAGATTGTCTAGGAGTCCACCTCTTCACTCTCTCTGGCCTGGAATCCCCACATATCTGCTCAAGTGCTGACATTTGTTTTTGTGTAATAAGGTGGGAGGGTGGGGAGTGGCAGTGATAACCTGCTATTTAGATGGATGATAGCAGGGAGGGCAGTTCGCCGGGGAATTCCAGTAAGAATCTTCAGTTCAGCAGGAAGCAGCTCCTTGGGCAGACTCAGGAGGCTTCGAATTGTAGAGCAAGGACGAGGGTGGGGGTGGGAGGAGGAGGGACAGTTGTTGGATTGAGAAATCAAGGAGTCAGAGGCCTGGAACAGGTTTGATTTGCTTCTCAGCCTTCCTGAAATCTATCCCTTGTTGTGCCTTTGGGTGAGGTCAAAAATTAAAGGCATCTCATTAAAAAGTTATTTAAGATATTCACTGACTTATGGCATTTACTTAAATTCTCCATTTGAAAATTTTTGCTTTGGTTATGAACTCTTAAAATTGCTTTCTAAGTAATGGATTTAAAAATCTGAGTAAGTGTGTATCCATGGTTGTAGAGGTAATGGTAACCAAGGTTTTTGAAGGTAGCATTTTTGACTACATTTTATAGACTTTCATTTGTTAGCCTTGCTTCTATTTTGCTTCAGCTCTTTCTATATTGTTTGAAAACTTATTTGCTGGCTTTTTGGTATTGAAAATATTTAGTAATATTATTCCATAATTTTCTTTTATTCATTAACCCATTTATTCTGCCAATATTTATTGAATATATGAAATAAATGAAATACTTTAAACCAATGAGAAATAGAAAGCTTTAAAACTTATAATTGAGTGGATAGCTTAAACAAATTTAAGTAGATAATGAAAATGAAGCGCAATACATTTTAAGACACAGAAGGGACACCTAACCAAAAATAAACAGCAGAGAAAATCTTCAAGACTAAATGTGATGTAAATTAGGTACAATAACATAAATGGAAGAGTTGTTGAGTAGAGAAGGTCATAAGAGAAGGGAGCTGCATGTGCAAAGGTTCAGAGGTGAGAGGTTGCATGACTGGTCAGGAATCTGAACATAGATAAATGTGACTAGTGTATCAAAAAGAAGTGGGGATGGTGAGAGACGCAATCGGGAGGGAAACCAGACTTAATTATGAAAGTCGCATTAAAAATATCATTCCAAAGACAAAGTTTTTATGAGTGAGTAACTGGGATCCGATAGTCCACTTGGAGAACAACTTGGTAAAGGCAATGTACAAGCTGGGGAGGTCAGTTAGAAGACTGTAGAGCATCCAGGTAAGAGCTGATTGCGCCATAAACCTCGGAAAGACAGTGGCCTTGAAGAGAGCAGACCCATCTGAGAGTCTGTCAAAACTGATGGCCAGATAAGATGCATAGAGGAGAAAGCTAAGAGGGTGACACTGACTATCTTAGTATGGGTTTCCCCAAATGCAAATAAGAGTCAAAACTGGGATGCAGAGGTTAATTTTAATGATGAACCCAGGAAGTAAGGAAGAGATAATGAGGACAGCGCATCAGGGAGGGGGCTTGATATTATGAGAGAATCCCCCAAGGAACTGTGTTGCAAGATTTCATTGACAAGGGTCTCTCTGAAATACTGGAGCCTGGGCCTTTGGTCCTTGACTCTGCTTTTTGGTTTGGGATTGTCCCCAGACAAGCTAGCACCCCAACATTTGAGAGCAGCTGAGCAGGTCTCAGAACTTTGGAGAAAATCTGAGGCAGAAAATCTGCCAGCCCTACTTGACGTGGAGTTAGAGCTGGAATGGGCTAAGAGGACCTGACACAGAGCAGGAGGGTGGGTAGCCACAGTGAGCATGTTCCCGGCTCAGATAACTGGATGAACCACCATGAGCTGAATTCTTGAAATACCTTGTGGGACATCCATGTGGTGAGATCCAGCTGGTGGAGGGACACAATATGGTATTCAGAGCTGACACTATAACAATGGCTTTAGGAGCTGCAACCTAATCATAGAAAGTATATTAGTTTGCCACAACTGCTATACCACAGACTGGGTAGCTTAAAAAACAAAAATTTTTAAAAACTTTGTTATTTATTTGTGTGTGTGTGTGTGTGTATGAGAGAGAGAGAGAGAGAGAGTGAGCGAGCAGGACTGGTAACTCAATCCAGTCCTACCAAGTCAGTGGCAGGAGCTACCACTGCTGCCTCTCAGGTTTTTTATTAGCAGAAAGCTGAAATCAAGAGGTGGAGCTGGGCGTCGAGCCCAGGCACTCTGATGTGGGTGGCAGATGCCCTGACTAGCATCTGCATTGCTAGGCTAAACACCAACAAAATAGACTCCTCAGGAGTGTAGAATGGTGGAAGGTGCAGGTGTTTGGTGCAGTGATCAAGATGGCACCTGGGGCACCTGCATCCCTTACTGGAGAGCCTGAGTTCAGGTCCTGGCTCTGCTCTTGACTGCAGCTTCCTGCTAACGCACACACTGGGAGGGAGCAGGTGATGGCTCCGCTACTTGGGCCCCTGTCTCTCATGTGGGAGAACCAGATAGAGTTCCTGGCTTCTAGCCTGGGCTTGACCCAGCCCTGGCTGTTGTGGACATTTGGGGAAATGGGTCAGCAAATGACATATCTCTCTTTTCCTTTCACCTTTCAAATAAATAAACTCAACTATTAGTTTAAAAAAAAATGGAAGGAAAACCAAAAAATGTGTGGCTTTTTGGGAGAGAGGGACAGGATTGTTTCAAGAAGGACCAAGGTGCCAGCCCACGTGGTGTACTGGTGAGTGACTTGGTAGAAGGTGACAAGCATGAGATTGTCAAACCCATGGCTTGATCTTGGAAAAGAAAGGGAAAACTCTGGCTGAGGGAAGAGGAGGTGAACTAGAACCCTGGCTGCAGGACATTGTATTGTAGGTGTTCGGCTTCAGCGTTGCTGGGAAGATGCTACACGTGGGTGAGCAAGTGGGAAAAGTGCAGAAGGGTGAGACTGTTGGTGGAGCAGAGCCCAAGGCGCAGGAGAGCAAAGGGCTCATAGTTGAGGGGGAGGATGGGCCTGAGTCATAAGTCTTCCAGTTGACTAGAGTGAAGGGAGGGAATGATAGGGCAATGATGGGAAAATGAGCAAAGGAGCGTGTGAGGCTGGGATTTTGGGAAAAGAGACGATAGCTCAAATGAAACTAAGGGTTGCAGTAAGGTTTGATTACAGAGCATGAAACTATATGTTTAAAATAATTTATATGAGGACATTTTAAAAAGTTCATGGAGAATGTCCACTATGAAAAAAGTAGGCAAGGATTTAAAACATTTTCACACTGAAATCAACTCATCTTTTAATCTCATTTCCACACAAACTTTTTGAAGTGCCCTTGTGGACTATTAAACCTGATATCACTTTGTTATTGAAATGTTTCAATCTGTTTTCTTCATGAAATCGAGACATTAAGACATCTTTAAAAAGATGAGTTTAATGGAAATTTGAAGTAAAGCTTTCATGAAATTGTTACATTTTCATACAAAGATGATTAAAATGCTGTTGCATTACTTCATTTCCAAAAAGCAGCTGGAATAAAACACACAATGCTCTTCTTCCAGGAGAGTTTTGAGAGAAAAGCGTGGCAATTCGTCTGTGATGATTTAGTCACCAAGTTTCACCATCTTTAATATGCTGCCCTATCTTGGTTTTAAGCTACTATTTACTACCGATAAAGATGGCAATGAAACAATGGAAAAGACAAGTTTATGTGGATTCAGATAGTTGTTGACCATGAACTGTTACATCATAGACTAATGGGATCATAGCCCTGTTCAGATGCTAGGTAATAAAATCTGTAATAAGAGGAAATATCATAGTTTATTTTACAAATATGATTGAATGCTCTTTAATTTTTTCATTCGATTTCATGTGCTAAATTTCTGCTACCCTTCAGAGCATGAGCTGAGCAAGAATTTTCATTTATTGTATTTATTTACATAATATTTCTGACTTCAAATTCTTTATTTTTAAATTGCCTTAGGATCCAGGAGGAAGTTATTTTCCCCATATACTAAGATAATAATTTTTTAATTTTTATTTTTTTTTAAATTTTTAAAAAATTTTTTATTTTTATTTTTGACAGGCAGAGTGGACAGTGAGAAAGACAGAGAGAAAGGTCTTCCTTTGCCATTGGTTCACCCTCCAATGGCCGCCGTGGCTGGCACGCTGCGGCCAGCGCACCGCACTGATCCGATGGCAGGAGCCAGGTACTTCTCCTGGTCTCCCATGGGGTGCAGGGCCCAAGCACTTGGGCCATCCTCCACTGCACTCCCGGGCCACAGCAGAGAGCTGGCCTGGAAGAGGGGCAACCAGGACAGAACCCGGCGCCCCGACCGGGACTAGAACCCTGTGTGCCGGCGCCGCAAGGCGGAGGATTAGCCTAGTGAGCTACGGCAATAATTTTATGTGTCAATGAAATCATATAGTAGGATTGATGACAAAGGATTTTAATGGAAATTAAATTAATTTGATAATCAAAAGTTTTTTATTTAAAGATTTATTTTCATTTAAAAATTAACTCTCAGAGCTAGAGAGAGAGAGATCTTCCATTCGCTGGTTCACTCCCCAGATGGCTGCAATGTCCAGGACTGGGCCAGGCTGAAGACAGGAGCCAGGAGCTCTGTCCATGTCTCCCACGAGGGTGGCAAGGGCCCAAACACTTAGATTATCTTCTGCTGCTTTCCCCAGGCACATTAGCAGGGAGCTGGATTGGAAGTAGAACAGCTGGGACATGAACTGGTGCCCATCTGGGATGCCAGCATTGCCAAGTGGCAGCTTTAATTGTTATAGCACAATGCTAGTGCCAGTCAAAAGTGTTTTATACCAGTTTATATTTGGTCATTTATGTATTTAGATGTCTTAGGTATGCCTTAGTTCCCTCAACTTCTAAATCTGTAAGACAAAAGTTAAATACCTTTTTTTTCCCTATTACATAGGGTGAATATGATAATTAAAGTCTGTTAATGGCTGTGAAAGGTATAATACAAAGACTTCATAGTTTTACTTTGGGATAAAATATTAATGACAATGTGTTCTTTTTTTTTTTTGACAGGCAGAGTGGACAGTGAGAGAGAGAGACAGAGAGAAAGGTCTTCCTTTGCCGTTGGTTCACCCTCCAATGGCCGCTGCGGCCGGCGCGCTGCGGCCGGCGCACTGCGCTGATCCGATGGCAGGAGCCAGGAGCCAGGTGCTTCTCCTGGTCTCCCTTGGGGTGCAGGGCCCAAGTACTCGGGCCATCCTCCACTGCACGCCCGGGCCACAGCAGAGAGCTGGCCTGGAAGAGGGGCAACCGGGACAGAATCCGGCACCCCGACCGGGACTAGAACCCGGTGTGCCGGCGCCGCTAGGCGGAGGATTAGCCTAGTGAGCCGCGGCGCCGGCCGACAATGTGTTCTTGCAAAGCATAAAAATGTTAAACCTTGAAATTCTTGAAAAACTATAACATGGTCCTTGCAAAACTCACCATAAACAGTGAATGCTTAAATGAAAAATGGGAATTGTAGCCCTCCATGTTATTCATGATCTAAAAGCAGGTGAGGATACCTGGAGTGAATTTGCACCAGCAGCTGCTTCAGTTCTGTCTTCAGCTTCATGATTTTTCCTTGGCCTGAAAGCACACTGAATTATTTTCCAGCTTGAAGCATTAAGCAAACAGTGGCAAGGCAGTGCCACCAGAACCATACATGATTTTTGAGGCAAATGTGGCAATGCTGTATTAGCAACTGGGACCTCTTTCTGTGGTACTGTATGGACATTTGCAGCCACACAAGTTAGAATACAATGGAACATGTCCTCATTGCAGAGTCGCCCTAAAGGAATGGGGTGTTATTTTAAAATCAACTCACAATTCATGCAAAGTAAAAATGTGTGTAGCCATTGAAATATGGCCTTATTGAAGAAATATAGTACATTTGAAACCTTAAGATAAGTAATCTAGACAAGGATGTATTTCCACTGAGGACCTAGTGAGTACCAGGGCCGACAATATGGTGAAAAAGTCTATCAATTCCCTGTTATTTTGGAACTTAGATTGTAGCAAGGGAGACAGGCAATGGCTACGTTAAGAAACAAACACATGGGGCCCAGACTGCGGCATAGCAGGTAGGGCTGTCGTCTGCAGCGCAGCCATCCCATATGGACTCCAGTTGTAGTCCAAGCTGCTCCACTTCCAGTTCAGCTGCCTGCTAATGTGCCTGAGAAAGCAGTAGAAGATGGCCCAAGTCCTTGGGCCCCTGCATCCTCGTGGGAGACCTGGAAGAAGCTCCTGGCTCCTGGCTTTGGCTTGGCCCAGCCCCCACCTTTGTGGTCATTTGGGGAGTGAACCAGCGGATGGAAGATCTCTCTCTCTCTCTCTCTAACTCTCCCTTTCAAATGAATACATAAATCTTTAAAAAAAGAGAAATAAATACATAATGTTACTTGTCATAAAGTAAAATGAAGTACAATACATTACCTCATCAAAAGTAGCTTCTGGGGAGGGAGGAGCAGAGTGGGGGGCATTTATCAGAGTACACACTTTAGAGAATGGGATGGGAGGAAGTGATGCCAGGAACTGTAATAACTCTTTTCAAGAAATTTGCTCTCAGAAGGAAGCAAGGAGAAGGGTGGTAGTTTAAGGAAGACATAGGGTCAAGGGAACTTAGGAGAGGTAAGGTTTTCTGCATGTGGACATAATCTAGTGCAGAGGGAAAACTGATGGTACAGGAGACAGAAAGAATAACAGTGAGACCAAAGACCTCAAGTGGGCAAGAGAGCAACGGATCTGTTGTGCCAATGGAGGACTGGTCTTGGAAGAAGGCTTGGAAAATGAACTTGCTGTAAGAAGAGAGAAGGAAAAGTTTTAGAATTCAGATAAAGATGGATCATAGTTTTGACGATAGGAAGAAAACTTTCTTAGTGTTTGTACAGTCGTATACCACATAAGGATGTTTTCGTCAATAATAGACCTCATAGTTGATGGTGGTCCCAGAAGATTACATAGTCCAGTGAAGTCATAACTGTCTTAGGTTGTATAAGTATACCCCATGGTATTGATGAAATCATGGAATGATATATTTCCCAGATTATATCCCCAAAGTGACATATAACTGTGTGTTTCTCATTTGATATTTAGACCAATGTCATAATCCTCATTATCATGATTTTAGGGCATTGTGGTAAGTACTGAAAAAAGAGAAAGGTACATGAGAGCACAGCAGACAGTACAGAGTTTGAGATACACACTCACACACTTTTTTTTTTTATTAGGCAGAGTTAGAGAGCGAGAGAGAGAGACAGAGAGAAAGCTTTTCTTTCTGTTGGTTCACCCCTCAAATGGCTGCTACGGCTGGCGCTGTGCCAACCTGAAGCCAGGAGCCAGGTGTTTCCTCCTGGTCTCCTATGCAGGTGCAGGGGCCCAAGCACTTGGGCCATCTTCCACTGCCTTCCCGGGCCACAGCAGAGAGCTGGACTGGAAGAGGAGCAACGGGACCAGAACCTGGTGCCCATATTGGATGCTGGCACCGCAGGCAGAGGATTAGCTTAGTGAGTCACGGCGCTGGCCCCACCCATACACTTTTTATAAATATACTGAGCATCTAGTATTTGCCTTTATGCTAGATATTATGAATACATAGTATATTTTAATGCTCACAACATTTTATAATGTGAATTATTGTCAAAAGAACCTTTGTATACACCTGTATAAGTATTAGATACATTCATATTATAACCCAGGGGTAACTAGTAGGAAATAGTCATGAGGATATATCCTTTGAAAGTTATGTAGTCAGTGCAAAGCTGAGAATAGCGTTTTTCAATTTGTTTCTTTAAAAGAAATATTTGTGATATCAATTAAAGATCAATGGAAAGGCAAGCCCCAACTATTTTAAGAGCTTTAAAATAATCGAAGGTAAAAATCCGCTGTGAGTAAGCACACGTAGGTTATCATAACACTTGATGGGTTGATCAAACACTGCAGTCACTTTGGACTTCACCCTGGACTTCTTGGCCAAAAGTCTGTTTCAGAGGCTTTTTGTTTCTCAAATGTAAATCAGTTTTTAGTATCCAGGGGTGTTTATCATCTATGTCAATATTTCTGTCAAAAAAAGATCACAAGTTTGAAATATGTGTTGCATATGGCTTCAAATTTTGGCCTTGCTTGCTTTTAAAAAGCCAACATTTAAACTAATTTATTTTTATGTTTTCTACCTGTCTTTGATTTCAATTAATTCTGAAAATATATTTTAAATATGGATTTATGTGTGTGAAAGGGAGAGTTAGAGAGAGAGAGAGAGAGAGAGAGAGAGAGAGAATTTCATCTGCTGTTTACTGCCGGAATGGCTGCAACAGCTGGGTCTGGGCCAGACTAAAGCCAGGAGCGTGCAACTTCTGTAACTAACTGGATCTCCCACATGGGTGCAGGGGCCCAAGCACTTGTGCTATCTTCCACTGCTTTCCCAGGCGCATGAGCAGGGAGCTGGATCAGGAGTGGAGTAGCCTGGTCTCAAAGTGGGGCTTATATGGGATTTTGGCATTGCAAATAGCTTAACCTGCTGTGCCACAGGGTTGGCTCCCACTCTTAATATTTAAGAATGTAGACTGTAAGCAAAACATTCTTGCCTAGCTAAGGCAATAGATTAATTTTCCAAATGTTCTCTTACTAGAATTGAAATATCAGATAACAATTCAAGCAATGGTTATAGGAAGAAAATAACATCTATAAGAAAATGATGATAATACAGTGAGGATAATGTTCACGGTTGGCTTTGACCAGACCTGCCTGGTAGAGCAAATTGCCCTAGAATGATTATGTCATCATATTCAATGTGGATTAAAGAGAGTAATTATAGATATTATTTTTGTTGATGGTACTGGTTCTAAGATCATAAACACTGGGCCCTATTATGTCAGCAGAAACAGATGAGTAAACAATAACAGTGGTGTAAATGTTCTGTAATTATCTTAAAACCCAGGCATCTCTGAACCAACTGTAGCAACAGCTGTGATATGATCTGGTTTGCCATGGAACCCAATCTCACTCTGGCTCCATACTTACCGCAGAGGCCAGGCGCAGTGTATGAAGCTTGTAATGCCATATATGCCTCTTCCTTTTCTAATCTTTTTTTAAATTAATTAATTTATTTGAAAGGCAGAGTTACAGAGAAGCAGAGAGAGTGAGAGAGAGGTCTTCCATCCACTGGTTTACTCCCCAGATGGCTGCAACGGCTGGAGCTGAGCCAATCCAAAGCCAGGAGCCAGGAACTTCTTCCAGGTTTCCCACACTCAAGCACTATAATAAATGTATCTAGTTTTCAGTGTTACTAATAACTGTAAAGGATCTTAGATGGTTGAACCCTAAAGCCAGATTTATAATACACCCAGTGTGTTCTCTTTCGAATTTCTCTTCTAATTCTTGTTTTATCACTCTTTGCTCAGTACTGTGCTGTGTGAAGACCTTGGGTTGGAATTGTCTGTGATGAATTCCATAGAGAGCATATAGATCTTTCCAGGAGGCCCCATCATCTTACCAGAGTGAAAGGTGAGTGCTTAGTCACAGTGAGAGTAAACACGTCACTCCACAGAGTTGTTTTTCAGTAAGAACAGGTTTCTAGAAAAGATTGGAAGTGAAACTCATCAAGAGGGTTCTTATATTGGCTGAAGCTCCTGAAAGTGCTCTCTGCTTGCTTTTTAAATTCCAGAGTCTCATTTAAATTCTTAAGTTAAAAATACCTTGCAAGTTAGATAAGCCAGGTGCCATTGCCGGAAAAAAAAAAAAATAAATAAAATTACAGCTAGTGCCTCAATCAACTCTCCTTTTTTGTTCTTGATTTTTGATGTTTTTGTGTGACTAGAGATATTGGATTTAGCAGACTTGTAGGAAGGGCAGCAAGGGAAGGAAGAGGGGAGGATGTGGGTCCCTTAGTAAGAGGTTGAGAATTCAGAGGAGAGAGGAGCTCCTGGTGAGTTTCATGACATGGATTTGTTTAACACTAGGCTTTGTAGGATGTTTCTATCTTGAAAACAAACTTTTTAACTGTTCTCACACTCATATTTCCCAACAGCTCAGTTGCCACCAAGATTTTGGCCTTAGAGAATTACAATAGGGGACATATCCCTTCCCGGGAGAGTTATTAATGCCTGCTGTTGAGCCTACCACATTCCCCATCAAAGACAGAATGAAAGGCTTGGATGCTTTCAGTGGCATTTACAAAAGTATACAAAAGTAGCAATCTATGCTACTTGTGCTAGTTACTGTGAGAAAGAAACCTGCAGCCACCCAGCATGGGATCTCCCCACTGGGCCCATGGAGACGCAGGACTGAGTCTTCCCCTCCTTATTCCCTAGCGAGGCCACTCAGGCTTCTACTACCCTCTGATTTTGACCATTTTTATCCCTTTAATTGTAAAAGTAAGGCATAGCTTTTTGAAAAATTCTAATACTATCAAAGGGTATAAAGAAAAGGGACACATTTCCTTCATTCTTCATTCCAAGGAAAGGTGTTGTTCTCTTGTCAATTTCCTGCTTTCAGTCCTACTTTGTAAGAGAAGACACTGTGAACAGTTTAGTTAAGATACTCCAAACCTTTGTTTGTACCTTTGTGTACACACGCACACACAAACACACACACACACTTTGGCTTACATTTTTTATAACATATCCTGCCTCTTATTTTTTCCATTAATTTATTCATTATATTTCCATGCAACACCTATAAGGTTTCCAAGTACTTCTAGGAATATCGTAAAATATTTAAAGAATTATAAAGCATAAATGCCATGGTAGGTGATGCATGTGAGCGGAGCTGAATGAGAGCAGGAATATTGGTTCATTAGGAAAGAGTGGAAGAGAAAGGATGAAGACAAGGAGCTAGAACAGAGGTCAGTGTAATTCCCAGTTTTTATTTCCCCCTCAATTAAATAATTGATTCATATTTGCATCATAATTGTACAGGATAAGAATCTCTAATCTCACAACCTGAAATTCAAAACCCAAAAGTTTTTTAAGAGACATAGATACAATTACACAGTAGAAAATTCCATACCATGAAACTTTGTTTCATGCAAAAATTATTAAAAATATTGTATGAAATGGTCTTAGACTATGTGAATAGGTGAATATGAAACACACATGTGAATAAGGTAAATACAAAACATGCATTTTGTGTTTAGACTTAGCTCCTATTGTCAAGATATCTTACAGTACATTTGCAAATATGCCAAAATCCTCTCCCCCCAAAAAAATCCCAAATCAGAAACACTTCTGATCCCGCATATTTCAGATGAGATATACTCAATCTGCACTATCCTTAAGAAATTGATTAATGTTGGGGCTGGCACTGTGGCTTACTGGTAAAGCCGCCGCCTATAGTGGCGGCATCCCATATGGGAGCTGGTTCGAGTCGTGGCTGCTCCACTTTTGATCCAGCTCTCTGCCATGACCTGGGAAAACAGTAGAAAATGGCCCAAGTCCTTGGGTCCCTGCACCCACGTGGGAAACCTAGAAAAACTCCTGGCTCCTGGTTTCTGATCAGCTCAGCTCTGGCCATTTCAGCCACCTCTGGAGTGAACCGGTGGATGGAAGACTTTCTTCTCTCTCTCTCTCTCTCTCTCTCTGCACCTTTGCTTCTTTTTAACTCTGCCTTTCACATAAATAAGTAAATCTTAAAAACAAAAAGAAGTTGATTAGTGCTTCTTTTGTGGGGATAAAATGGAAAGAGACAGGTTTGGGCTTAAATGTGTTACTTTACATGTCACTTAATTTCACTGAGCGTTCTTCTCCAAAATAAGACCATATTAAACTTGATGTTATCTATAGTTCTTTCTAGTTTTGATTAGTGCTTTAATATCCTGGAGAAAAAAATAACCTCAAGAATTTTGTTGGGTATAAAGCAGTCTTTGTTCTACAATATTTTTAGTGGATCTTTTCCCTTTCCCATTGGCAGTTTGGTAGGCCAGTTTCCAGAGCCCATTAACCTCCCATCTTAGCTGATGATAGTATCTATATTCTGTTTTATAGTTGATAAAGTATTTCATGAATCTTTTCTTACCTGATTTTCGGGTATCAGTGATGTAAACTGAGCATATATTATTTTAATACCTATTTTATACATTAAGGATGAACTTCAGAAAAGTCTTGCAGAAATCTGATCCTACCTATATATTATTATCCCTAGCACTGATGGCTGAACAGACCTACATGATCCAGATAGTCATCTTGTTCTTGTTTGAAAAATTTAAGCATGGCATATTAGCAACAATAACGACTGAATGTTATTTGATTCTAGTAATATAGGAGAAGAGGGGTATAAATTCACTGAGATACTTAGTGCAGTTGATCATAAATAATCTTTTGGAGCATCAGTAGATGAAGACTTCTGTTTTTTAAAGTAACTTTTCTTTCTTTGAGAGGCAGAGGGAGAGAGGGAGAGAGAGACAGAAACGGCACTCACTTGCTGTTTTACTCCCTAAATGGCCATAATAGCCAAGGTTGGGCCAGGCTGAAGCCAGGAGTCAGTGACTCTCCATCTAGGTACTTAGGTAGCAAGGAACCATTTGAACCATCATTGTTGCTTCCCAGGGTTTGCATTAGAAAGGAGTTGGGGTCAAGAGTTGGAACTGGGTATGGAACTTAGGTATTCTCTATTGGATGCTGGTGTCTTAACCGGCATCCACCAGGCCAGACAGCTGCTCCCAAGAAAGCGTTTTTGACCCAGTGGGAATTTGGGACTTCCCTCCACTTCTGCCAGACCCTGCTTTTCTGCCCTCGGGTCTCCAGTTCCAAGAAGTCTCCTGCAACTCTCTCAGGACTTCTTACTTTGCATTTCCCTTCTTGAATGTGTCTCCACATCTAGTCTCTCTCTCACTGTTCTGCTTTCCTTCAAGCTCAGGGGTTACCTGCTCTGAATTATTTGCTCACTGTCATCTACAGACCTAGGTGCTCCCATCTCTCTCCACTGCAACCCCTAAAACTGCCACAACAGTCCTCTCACTTCTCTCTAACCTGTAACTACTGGCTTCTTAGAGATAAAATAAGGTGTACTTTTCCATTCTTGTATTTCCAGGCAGCATAGACTGATGTAAATGCTGAAAATGTGTAATGATTAAAATTAACAAGTTTGCATTTTAGCAAAATGCTAGTTTTCAATATATTTGCTTGTGCAAACCTTTCTTCTTCCCTTCTTAATATTCTGTTTAATTTTTATTTTTGCTATTTTGAAAAGATTTACTTACATATTAAAAGCCAGAGCAACAGAGAGAATGAGGAAGAGAGAGAGGGAGAGAGAGAGATCTTCCATTTGCTGGTTCACTCTGCAAACACTCATAACAGCCAAGGCTGTGCCAGGCCCAAACCAAGAATCAGGAACTCTAGTTGGGTTTCCTATGTGTGTGGCAGGGGTCCAAGTTTTGGGCTAACCTCTGCTGCCTTCCCAGGCACTTTAGCCTGAAGCAGAGCAGCCAGCATAAGAACCCATGCTCTGACATGGGATGCTGGCATCCTAGACAAAAACTGCAAGTACAGTAACACAATCTTTTCCTCCCGAGCCATCTGAGAGACACAGTTTGCTGATGCGAAGCTTTATTTCCCCAGAATAATTTAATGTGTACTTCCTACATTCTTTGACCATTTCCTGGCTTTATTTCAGATTTATCCTGATTTTTGCCTTCCCAGTACTGGAATCAGCCTCTTTTCAGGGAGTCCTGGCCCAGTTCAGTAGAGAATAGTATGTGCAGGCCAAGTTCTGTGCCCTGGCCATTCTCAGGGCTGTTATGCTGGTGTTGTTCTCAGCCTTCTCCGCAGACGGAGCCAAGCATTATTTATGATCCTGTTCCCGGCGGGCGCCCTGGCTCACTAGGCTAATCCTCCGCCTTGCGGCGCCAGCACACCAGGTTCTAGTCCCAGTCGGGGTGCCGGATTCTGTCCTGGTTGCCCCTCTTCCAGGCTAGCTCTCTGCTGTGGCCTGGGAGTGCAGTAGAGGATGGCCCAAGTGCTTGGGCCCTGCACCCCATGGGAGACCAGGATAAGTACCTGGCTCCTGCCATCGGATCAGCGCAGCACGCCGGCTGCAGCGGCCATTGGAGGGTGAACCAATGGCAAAGGAAGACCTTTCTCTCTGTCTCTCTCTCTCTCACTGTCTACTCTGCCTGTAAAACAACAACAACAACAACAACAAAAAAAAAAACCAAAAACAACAACAACACAACAACAACAACAACAACAAAACTCAATGATCCTGTTCCCATCCTGGAAATCACTCATACACACTGATGTCTCCAATTCCAACCCAACAGCACGAAGCTCACCCTACCTTTCTCCCTCTCCATATTTGCACTCCCTTTCCTGACAGTGAGAAAACTGGTGCCTATAATCATTAATATATTTGCTTACCTAATGATTTTCCTTATATGAAATCTCTATCTGCTGCCAACTCCTCCCCACTAATTCCACACTTCCCCCCTTGGACTCTTACCTGGCTGGCTGCCCTCCTCCCTGTACACTGAGGATATTTTAGCTACTGCTCTACAGGTCGCCCTCCTTCCCCCGGGTCTAACTTCTCCGTTGTGCCAACCAGATCCCATCCTTCTGGAATCTTCCCTCCTCATCTCTGTGGCGTTTACATTCCTCCCGGGAGAAGGAGACCACTTCCTCTTTCCAGTGTCCGTGTCTGGACTGAGTGTCTCTTCAATGTGCTGCTGTAGCAAGGCTGGGTACTCACCCCACAGAAGTCAAGAACAGCACTTTGCATTCCAGTTGTCCTTAGCCATGGAAAGCAGAGCACCGTTCTATTTTTTTTTTTTTTTATTTTTTTGGACAATTTATCTACCAGACACAACCTTTGTTCCCAAACACTGCATTCGCATTACATAAACCTGTTGACCTCACACCTAAGCCAGCTTGTCTTGAACCCTCATTGGAACAAATAAACATTGCTTCTGATCAGCGGATATCCTGAGCGGGGTCAGGAAAAGCCTTCCCTGGGCAGTGCTGGGTCAGCTTAGCTGGCCCCCAGGCCACAGATTTGGTTTCCTCTTTCTCTGATTTTTAAGAAGCCAGACTAAAAGGCAGTTCCTGTTAATCTCTTAGATAATGGGACCAGCACCAGACTCTATACAGGAAGCTCGACTCAGCAAGGTAACAAAAAGGCGGATCTTCACCTAGATCCACAAAGGGGGCTCGGGACCCCGACATGAAGGTAACCCTTGTGGTGATGGTGGGAAGTGAGCGGCTGAGGCTGGGAGGGAGCTGCGCGGCCAAAGGGGGCAGGCTTGGTGCGCCCCGGGTACTGTGTCCCCACAGGCTGCGGAGGCGTGGACCCGCCCTCCTCCCCTTATCTGCAAAGGGCGCAAGGGCCGGGCGCAGGAGTTGCACAGCGGACTTGCAAGAGATAAAGGAGCAGAGAGAGAAAGACGGAGGGTGAGGGGAAAAAGAGGAGAGAGAAAGAGAGGGGCAGAGAGGGGGAGAGCAAGGGCAAGAGCAAGAGCAAGCAAGTTGTGGGGGGCGCTGTTGACCCCAGTTAGACCCACAGAGAAAGCCGCACCAGAGGAGAGTCAGAAACAGAAAAGGTGAGAGGCTAGGGAGTCCCTGCCAGTCACTTGCCAAGCCCAAAGAGATCCGGGGACAAGGGGGTGAGTCTCATCCAGACGCCCAAACCCCCGGCCTCCCGAGGGGCCGCTTGCTGCAGCTGCTAGGAGTCCGCGCGTCTCCCTGCTCCTAAGTGTGCTGCGGAAGGAACGCAGTGTGGAGACAGGAAGGGGCGGCGGGGAGCTGCCCCTAGTGTGCTTTTAGCTCTTCCTAAGCAGTGGCGTGGCTTGCCGCTTCACATCCGGGAGGAGCACGTGTCATCACACAGTAAGCAAATCCTGGGGCTTTTGCAAACCCGGCTCCGGGGCAGCTGGCCCCATGCCCGGTCCGCCGTCCGAAGGCTCCGGCAGTGCTCCTGGGACTGGCCAGCTGGTGGCCCAGTGGCCTTTATCTCTGTCCCCCTTTGTCCCCTTTATCTCAGGTTCTCCAGGAGGCCCCCAGGGTGGGGGTGGGCCCACTCTGCCTATCACTCCCCTGCCGCGCTGTCACTTCAATGCCCCGAAGGTCGCGAGCTGCTGCTGTGTGGAAGGCGGTGGAGGACCAGGGGTGCCCCGCGCCACGGCTGACTCCGACAAGCACCGCCGCCTGACCCGTGCGCCCTAGGGCTCGGCCCCCGCTGCGCCCGCGCACGACCCAGTGCGCGTCAGCCCGAAGCAGGAACTCGGGGGTGGGGGGCAGCCCCGGCCAGGATGGCTCCCGGAGAGGCAGTGGCCAGCCTCCTGCTGCTGGCGGCCACAGGCATTGGAGGGGCGGCCGAAGGGCCTGGGCTGGACTTCAGTGAGGATGTGCTGAGCCTGTTCGGCGCAAATGGGAGCCTGTCGCCGGAGCAGCTTGGGCGCCTGCTGGAGGAGCTGGGAGCCGCCCCTGGTGAGGGCGCCCCGGAGCCTGGCCCGCTGCACTTTAACCAGGTAAGGTCCGCGGCCTTGCTGCGCTGTGGGTGTTCCTCTTGTTTGTGAATCGCTGTTATTTGGGACAAGTGCAGGAGAAAGACTTGAATCAGGTGCTTCCTGTCGCTTGGTTGCTTGGTTTTCACCAGACTGGACTGGTGTTCATGGAATCTCACAAAATTTGCGTTTTATGCTTAGTGAGTGGAGAGGCCAGGCGCTTGTGGTGTTGATTGTTAGAGGAAAGTTTATGAAGTTGTTGAGGGCGGGAAGCCACTGAAACAGCTTTTTAGCTAGGAGCCATGTACTTAAATCTTCCCTGAAAGATTGTGGCTTCCAGGCTTCCTACAAAGTCAGCAAGAAGAAGAAATTGCGTGCTATTCCGGTTAACAGCTAACCCTGGTGGGTAACAACCGCTATTTAAAACAAGACATAATGTCCTGCTGGCTCGCGTATACGTTACCTGACGCGTGTAGGACAGAAGGGCCTCTTGTCTGGATGGGGAATCCGAGGCAGCGTTGAGCCCAAGTCTGTGGCAGACTGGGTTTAGAGGGTTAGTTTTTGATCATCAGTCAGGTCACGTGTTTGATTTTAGTAATTATTCAAAGAAAAAAATACATTCTCTTACATATACCTAGCGTTATCTAGGCATTTGGCTATACCTTGGACTCAAGGGCAATCAGACTGTCTAGGAGCAATTAAGGATCCTATCTGTGGGTAGACATAAAAGTCAAATTTCAAAACAGGAAGATAGAGATTTCTTAGTATTTCCATAATGTTCTATGATTGGACATTTCTTGAAATTGCAAAGTAGACAACTGTGGTTTCTTCAATCTACCCAAACCACCCTTTGGAAAACTCACCTAACTCAGTGCTCTGATTTCCCCCCTTCTTCTCCTTAGCCATTGATAACTGGTGTTGAATAGCAGAATGCAGTATGTTCCATATTGTTTGTCACTTTGGGCAATGTTAATTTGTTACACAAAGGTGTTGTCATCCCAGATGTTTGTGAAGTACTCCAAACTGTACTCCACTCTTGGAAACTGGGCATTTCCCAAGGGATCTGACTTTGGAATACAGTTCAGGAAAATTTAATCAGATAATTCTTTTGGCTAATGTTATAGGTAGATATAATGATATCTTATGTCAATTAAAATGTACAGTAGTCCATGGGATATCAGAGGTGATCTCTCTTTGAGCTGGAAGGGTCTTGCAGTCCTCTTATGCATGTTCTATAGTAAACTGTTTGGAGTTCTGGTTCTGATCATAGTATTATATTTCATTTAATGTCTGAGAAAGGATACATTGAAAAAATTACAGTGTCCATGTATTATATTGATGTTTCAGAAAAAATTCAAGTAACTTCCCAAGTTTTTTCTGGCTAGTTCCATTCTCTTCTTTTCAAGTAAGGGAAACAGCTGAGCTGACTCCAGTACATCTGGGTAGGTGTAGTCATGTGCTTGCTGAGATGCAGAGGGACTTGAAGCTGCGTATCTGTAGCCCACATACTGGCTGTTTTGACGTAAATGATCACCTTATCTTGCGGACTGGAAGTGTTGTAGAATTTTAAAAGGGCAGAAGACCCCCAAGCCACTCTTGCAAAGACAATGAAAAACATGCCTAAATTATTTAAACAAATTGGTACATTTACTAGCAGTATGATTCTCAGTTTATTAACAGATAGGATGTTGCAATAGGAAATTATATGTATGTTATACCTGTTTCTCATTCTTAGGTTTACATATTTAACCACCCTCATAATGGCCTTTGTGGGCATCAAAAAGAGACAGGAAGACGCCCATAATTGTCTTGGAACAAAAGGGCAGTCAAGGAAAACTTACCACGTAATCAGGCTTTAATAAACGTCTATTTGATGTTCTAAAATATCCTAATGAAAACAACAATCATGGGTTAAATGATGACAAATGAAAAGCCAACCTAGAAGAATGCATTAATTTGCTGGTAATTGGTGGACTTGAGCCAAAGCATTCATGTATGGTCCAATATGTCATCAAACAATGTGGAGTAAAATTTAAGGCTGTTAGTGTCTCCATACCTTAAAGAATGCACCTTCCGTTTCCTCACTTGGAACAGAGTAGAATAAACAATGTTCTGTTTGATTTTTCTTACATTAAAAAAGGTTAAGAAAATAAGATTTATTTTTATGGGCCAGAAATTTCAAGGACGTTCCAGAAGATGTACCTACAAAGGACAGTGTTCTTTTGCTTCTCTCAGGTGAAAGACTAACTGAACTCTGGAGGTTAGGCAATTTTATAAGATTTTTCTAATATATTTTTAAGCAATCCTAGGTACTATTTATTAACTTGTTGCTTTGGGAAACCAAAATGGTCTAAGTTCAAACTTGAGACAATAGAACAATTCAGTTTTCCTTTTTCTTCTTATAGCTGCTGAGGGTACAAAGAGTAAGTATAACAGGTAACCCAAACAACAGAGAAGAGGGAACCCTTTTAACCAAGTGGATCTCTGGGGCCCCAAGGGTGTGTAGAGGCCTGATCTATTCACTGGGGTTCCTAGAATACACAGGGCCCCCATGTCTGACTACCTCTGGGTTAACGATCTAGGGAATTTAAGAATGGCCCCATGGCCGCCTTTGGCTTGTTCAGATAGTCCTTTCTCATTCTCCAAATGTTCCCTTTCCTTCACATTGTCTTCTCAAAAGCTTCCTTCCAAGTTCTTATGATAAGACACTGGGTAAAAATTCTTGTAAAAGCAAAGAACATCATTCTCCAGATTTTCCCAGTAAGCTGTTGGGAATGCCTCCATTCAGACAACCAGGCTTGAAGGAATGCTTGTGGGGTGCCGGATGTGTGGGAGTGAGTGGTAGGTGGAAGTGAGAAGTGACCTTTGTGTCATGCTGACACTCACTCAACCTTCAACTTTTGTTTGTCTTTCCTCCTAACTCTTTTGAAAAATGATCTTGCAGCCCATCTCCTGCATTATATATTTTTTTCTTTCACATGCCTACTATTATTTGGTTGCCAGAGTCTTGTTTTAAACCTTTCACAATTTAAGTATTCCTAAAGCAACAGTTCTCTCTCTTCCTCTCTCTCTCTCAATGACTTTAATCATTTGAACATCAGAGAGAAGGAAAGAAAGAGAGGGAGAGAGAGAGAGAGAGAGAAAGGGAGGGAAGGGGGAGAGAGAGGAATCTTTCATCTTTTGGTTCACGTCCCAGATGGCTTCAATGGCTAGGGCTGAACCAGACTGAAGCCAGGAACTAGGTTCTCTCCCATGGGTGGCAGGGGCCCAAACACTTGGGCCATCTTCTGCTGCCTTTCTCAGGCCATTAGCAGGGAGCTGAATTGGAAGTGAAGCAGCCGGGACTCAAACCAACGCCCATATGGGATGCTGGTGTTGCAGGTAGTAGCTTTACCCGCTGTGCCACAGCGCCTGCTCCCAAGTATTCTCTTCTTTGAAAAATTGCATAAACCATCTTTTCACTGGCAAAGTCTAAATCCTGAGCCTGCCATTCAAGGTGCTGTTGCCCCTGTGCCATCCTGCCTTTCCAGACCTGGTACCCACCAATGAAGCTATTTGTTCTTCCATTAATTCATTTTCTGCACAATTTTGCTTACCCAATTTTAGGTCATTATTTTTCTTGAACCCTTCATGCCTCTGACTGGAGTGTTTTTTTAAAAAGTTTTTTTTTTTTTTTAATTTATTTGAAAGAGTTATAGAGAGAGGTAGAGACAGAGAGAAAGGTCTTCCATCCATTGGTTAACTCCCCAGATGGCCGCAACGGCTGCAGCTGCACCAATCCAAAGCCAGGAGCCAGGAGCCTTTTCCAGGTCTCCCACATGGGTGCAGGGGCCCAAGGACTTGGGCCATCATCTACTGCTATCCCAGGCCACAGCAGAGAGCTGGATCAGAAGAAGAGCAGCTGGTGCCATATGGGATCCCAGTGCTTCAGACCAGGTTGTTAACCTGCTGCACCACAGCACTGGTCCCTGGAGTGTTGTTCTTTTAGCTATCAAACTTTGTATTTTAATAAAACCCAATTAAAACTTGCCATAAAACACTTGTGGGACATCACAGCCAGTCCTGATTCATTTATCTCTCTATTTTCTGAATTACTGAAATATTTTTATTATACTTATGTCACTTTATTCATGTGTCCAGAAGATATTTTGAATTACTGCCATACTCTGTTTAGGATGGACAAAGTACAGCTGTGATCATTATCACTCATCTCGTTAGAACAGTCCAGTCCCTTGAAGATAAACGTCAAACACTCATGTGGCTTAATAGCCTGTTTATGATCTGGTTCCTGTATTATTCTCAAACCTCACCTTGTGCCACTGATGCAGTCTTCCCGGACTGTTTATGGTATCTGCTTCTCCATATGTACCTGCTATGCTCAGGAAACAGTGCAGGCATGATTTCTTTGCAGAAGAATTGACCCTCTCAAAAGTTTAGCAGGAGTCCCTTTTAGTGACCCTGTATTAATTGGTGCCTGTGTAATCAATATAACATAATCTTATATATACTGTAATCACATTATAATATGCAAATGATTTTATATGTATTAAAATTTTCTTTTTTTAAAAAAAGATTTTATTTGTTTAAGAGGTAGAATTATAGATAGAGGGGGGAGAGACAGAGAGAAAGGTCTACTGTCCGCTGATTCACTCCCCAAGTGGTTGCAATGGCTGGAATTGGGGCCAATCTGAGGGTAGGAGCCAGGAGTTTCTGCTGGGTCTCCCACACAGGTGCATCCTCTACTGTTTTCCCAGGCCATAAGCAGAGAGCTGGGTCAGAAGAGGAGTAGCTGGGATACGAAGTGGTGCCTATATGAGTTGCAGGCACTACTGCAGAGGCTTAGCCTACTACGCTACGGCACTGGCCTCTGTATTGCAATTTTTTATTTACATGGCTATACCTCTGGCTGCCTCCCTCTCCATCCCCAAAAGATTTTAAACAAGTTGAAGACAATGGCCTGACTCATCTATCTTGGGAGTAGTGTGGTGCCTGGGTCATACCATGTATTCATGAAATAAATCTTTGAATAAATGAATGAAGATTGTTTAAGATGAGTGAGATCATTTGGGGCTCATATGACTTGATGGTTTATTAGAGGAAGTATAACATATACATACATAGCCATAATGAACAATTGAATGATTTAGGGCTAATTTAAGAATCACAAATGTGGGATGCTATCAGACTTGTGTTTTCATAAAATTAATCTGACATGGGAGTGTGGAACGTGGTAGAGTGGGTCACGAATGAAGCTAGGGAGGCAGCTGCAGTAGACTGCATGGGTTGTGATGACCACTTAAACCGGGAGACAATCAGAAGGTAAAATAAAACTGCCTCCAGAACCTTCTGAAAGAGCAGGCATGGACCAAGGGTATGCAGAAGACCCCCAGAACAGATGTTATATCCTTCAGCCTTTCTTTTTTTAAGATTTATTTATTTATTTGAAAGAGCTACAGAGAGGCAGAGGCAGAGCAAGAGAGGGAGGTCTTCCATCCGCTGGTTCACTCCCCAAATGGCCACAGTGGCCAGACCTGGGCCAATCCAAAGCCAGGAGCCAGAAGCTTCTTCCAGGTCTCCCACATGGGTACAGGGGCCCAAGAACTTGAGCCATCTTTCACTGCCTTCCCAGGATTGGAAGTGGAGCAGCCGGGTCTTGAACCTGTGCCCCTATGGGATGCCGGCACTCAGGCAGCGGTTTTACCTGCTAGGCCATGAGCGCAGGCCCCTCCTTCAACCTTTTACCCCTGGCAGTCATTTAGGTATTATTTGATCTTCTCCTTCATTTTCTTCTGGCCTTGTTATGCCAGAGGGAGAGGCAGTGAGGGAACTTTTGGCCCCTATTCATGGGTCGCCAGGCTGGTGGTGTATAGCAAACAGATGATATGTGTGTGTGTGTGTATGTGTGTGTGTATTGTTTGTTGTCAGCTATTGAATCTTTTTTTATGAGATGGGGCAATAACAGAGTAGACAAGGGAGGTTCTTGGAAGCACTGACTATGGACAGAGGAGATAAAGAGAATCTGCTTTTTTTCCTTTTTTCTTTTTTCTTTTTTTTTTTTTTTTTTTGCCTTTATGTGCTGAGAAACGCTGAGGGTTAACCTAGTAGGAATGTGTTCCAGCCTGATGGTTCAGGTGAGTAACTGGAAGGCTGAGTCAGCAGGGTGAGGTTGTGCTTGGGTTTCTAGTCAAGAAACTTCTAAGACAATAGCCTTGTTCCAGTCGATCTATTACTCTCATGCAGGCTGTATACAGTGTGTTGATTGTGTTTCAGGGTTTGGGGTTAATAAGGACACTCATGCTTGATTTGACTGTAATGTCAAGCGATTAATTTGCTTTGATATCAGGTGTGATTGGAATCCATATAGGAAAACACTTTAAATTTGTGGGGAGCAACTCGGACTAGACTAAGTTACTGGAGTTAAGACTTATTCTATGCATCTGCTCTCCCACAATATGGCGCTGAGAAGGGAAACAGCTTCTACACAGCTGCCTCCAGTTCAACCAATAAACTGTGGGACCTGCTCCTGATTGGAGGAGAGCAGCGTACTCGGCGTGTGGGTAGCAGAGTTGGGATTGGTGGAAGAGGACTATAAAGGAGGAGAGAGACGGCATGCACCAGGAACATCTAAGGGGAACACCTGTGCAGCCCCCGAGAGAGCCGGCCGGCGGTGTGCCGCTCCCCCGCGGAAGTGGGGAATGTGGCAGGGGGAACCGCCCTTCCACGGAGGTGGAAGGGATGGTAGCCAACCCGGGAAGGACCAGCAGCCAACCCGGGAAGGACCAGCAGCCAACCTGGGAAGGACCAGCAGCAAACCCGGGGAGGGCCGAGCAGACAGAAGAACAGCGCAGGGTCCTGTGTCGTTCCTCCACGAAGAGGGAGAGCGACATAATGGTGCCGTGACTCGGATATGAAGCCTAGGCAGGGTTTAGTGTCGTTCCTCCACGAAGAGGGGGAGCGACAAAATTGTTTTCAATTTAACTCCCACATTTGCACACTTAACTACTATTCTGAGTCACATGGACCTTTTTGTATATAATGTAAATAATTAGAGCTAAGATTTATGAATCGATTATTATATGACATACCTTTTTATCCAGTTGTTCTATGGTATTTAATAAATCAATCTAGGGGGGAAAAAGTCCCATTATTACCTAAATTTTATGCACAAAAAAAATGTAGCACAGAGAAGTTTAGCAGCTGGACCGATGTCACGAAGTAAGAGCAGTCTTAAATACTGTACTGTCGTTATAGTCTAGGAAGCAGTATTTCCCTACCCACAGAGACCATTACCTCAGATGCTGTAAACCAGACAGAGGTTACTAATGGTTGAATACTTGTCTGGCACCTTGCTCGGCTGCAATGGCTACAGTGACTGGTCCTTGTCCTCAGAGACCTTTTGATAGCGTTAGGACATAAGATGGAAACCTGTGCGAAGCAAGCATGCAAGGCAACACTACAGTAATCCCTGAAGCAACCACTGGAAGGCATCACAAGTTCATGTATGATTGCCAAGTGAATATAGGCTGAGAGTCATTTTGGCTTGGAAATGCCTCCTGAAAGAGATACAAGTCAGTCAATTTTGCCTACCTGGTTTGTTTTTTTTAAATTACAAATTGATTGAATATATTTTTCTACCAAATGTCTTTGCACTGTTAATTACAAGATGGTTTTCCTGGGAGTTGTAAACATTCTCTTTAATAGGATGAAGTTTTATTTTTTTATTTCTTTTTTTTTTAAGAGACTTATTTATTTGAGAGACAGAGTTACAGAGAAGCAGAGGGAGAGAGACAGAGACACAGAGGTCTTCCATCTGCTGGTTCACTCTCCAAATGGCTTCATTGGCTGGAGCGGGGCCAATCTGAAGCCAGGAGCCTGGAGTTTCTTCCAGGTCTCCCACTTGGATGCAGGGGCCCAAGTACTGGGGCCATCTTCCTCTGCTTTCCCAGGTGCATTAACAGGGAGCTGCATTGGAAGTGAAGCAGTTGGGATATGAACCAGTGCCCATATGGGATCCTGGCACTGCAGGCAGAAGCTTTGCCCACTACTCCACAGCTCCCTATTTTTTATTTATTATATGATACTTTTTGCCTACCAGAGATTATGTATTAAGCAACAGTAGTCCTCTTGTCTCTAGAAAGAGTTTGTATGCGAGGAAAACAACTACACAGGTATCTTGAAAAATTTATGCAAAATGGAATTAAAAAATGTATTTATTTTGGTGCAAAAATTCAAAATTAGTACATAGGAAGGGTCTTCAAAAAGTTCGTGGAAAGTGCATATTATGTAAAAAATCATGTGTGGGTTTTGAAGTTGTCTGCATGAAAAATAACATGTTTTATTTCCATTTTCCATGAACTCTTTGAAGTGCCTTCCTATGTATAGTGGGAAAACTTTCAGTCTAATTATCACTCTGGAATTTTCTGCCAATGAGTTCTTTCTCTCTTCTGGCGGTTTAGCATGGAAATCATACTTTAACATACCTGTGAAATAACCAAATTCCTGACTGCTCTACACTGGAGAAAGAGGTTGGTGTGTAGGTGCTGGGGAATGAGTTGATGCAAGGATGGGGGAGTAGGGAAGCTGAGTACTTTAACAAAGTCCCTAACTCTGTCTATAGGCATATAGGCAAGACATTGGGCTCAGGAGGGAGTTCTAACTTTCTCCTGCACTCACCAGGAGAGGGGGAGGTAAACTCCTTTCCTCAATTGGTCTAGATGCAGAAAGTAGGGTCCCTGGGTGGGATTTTGCCTGTGTCATGGTTTCCATGGTTCAGGCTGTATTTCTGTTTCCTGATTATAACCATGTTGGGAGTTTTTGAGGAACAGGGATTTAGTTTCAACATCATAAATACCCATTGCTTTTCTACTGAGGCTATAGTTTCAAGGGGTTGCTTTTAAATTTAACATACTACTGAATTCTTTGCATTATCAATTTCTTTTTGTGGCAGTAGGAGTTAGGGTAGGAAAATGGGAATACAAAGAGAAGTGGAAAGTAAAGCCTGAGGTTGAGAATTGTGGACATTCCACAGGGAAAATAAAAGCAACCCCTAGTGCCTGGCAGTAAGACTTTGCAAGTTATTTGTATTCAGGGTGATGTTTCCTCAAGGGGTGTGCACCTTTGAGTAAAAACAGCCAGAGTTAGGATCATTTACAATACAACATAGTAAAGGAAAGAGAGAGAATGTTACTAGATTTTAGACAACCTTAGTAACTATGCTGTTTTCAGAGTTTTCCCATTTCCTTCTCCAAATAACAGTAGATTCCTGCTGGTAATTGAAGCTAATTAATTTATTCTCAAACTATTCCCAGTTGTCTGTTTCAGTTGCCAAATGGGTTTTCTGAGACTTGAGATTTGCTTTATAAGGAAGTGAAACTATCATTGAATTACCTGTGTGATGATGGGATTTGGGAACCTTGAAAACCTTCAGAATGGAGCCTTGTTTAATTTGGTTTCTGTCTGTTTCCAAAGATCCTCTGTTGTTTCTCTTGGCCTGAAGTTTAAGAACAAAAACAAAAATCTGTGAATTGAGATCAAAGGTGTTAACCTGAAAAGTAGAATGATGCCTTCAAAGTCCAAATATTTAACACCTCGACTTTTTCATTTAATACCTAACTGAGTAGTTGGAGAAAAAAAATCAAGTGAGCATTGATAAGGCCTCTAAGGATTTAGTTCTGTGAACTGAGTTAAAAAATAACGCAGAATTGTCATCAGTTTACTTAGTGAGTTTCTTAGATCTTTAACCACAAATAGAGAGTACAGCATAATGGTGAATGATTTTGCCTCTGCAGTCAGACCCACTTGGGCTGAAATTTTAATTCTGTCACTTGTTAGTTGGGGAGTCATGGACAAGTAACATGACTGTTCATTCTTAGTTTCCTCATCTGTGGGGTGAAGAAATGGGCCTTACACATGGGATGGTTGTTTGAACTAAAATATAAGCAGAGGCCGGCACTGCAGCTCACTATGCTAATCTTCCACCTGCGGCACCGGCACCCCGGGTTCTAGTCCTGGTTGGGGCGCCAGATTGTGTCCTGGTTGCTCCTCTTCCAGTCCAACTCTCTGCTGTGGCCCGGGAGGGCAGTGGAGGATGGCCTAAGTGCTTGGGCCCTGTACCTGCATGGGAGACCGGGAGGAAGCACCTGGCTCCTGGCTTCGGATCGGTGCAGCGCACTGGCCATAGGGGCCATTTTGGGGGTGAACCAATGGAAGGAAGACCTTTCTCTCTGTCTCTCTCTCTCACTGTCTAATTCTGCCTGTCAAAAAAAAAAAATGTATGTATATAAGCTGAATGATTACACTGACGGAACATTTGCTGTATTCCGTGCACTTATAAATTTAGTTTACATGTACTAACTCAATAAAATGTAATATTTTTCATTACCTGTATTACTTTGATTAACAAATAATTAAAAAGACAGTGTATGTAAACCACTTACCCTGGCTCAAATTATGTGCTCAGAACCCAGTTATTATCACAAAACTTATGTACTTTTTGTAGCTATATTATCCCTAGCAAAATTGACCTGAACACCTTAGGGTCAATCAACTTACCCAAGAAAGCAAAGCTATAAAAAGACAGAAAGAATGAATTAAATAAAAAGTTCATTGAGAAATAAATCAGTTTAGTGATGCTGGTTTAAGTCCTAGTTTCCATGGTGATTCTCACCTCAGTGGAAGCTTTTAACATATGCTTCTGTTTCCCTTTCGTCAAGCACTGGTAATAAATTCCAGACAACTTAACCCGTAGGTATAGAGACTAATACAATAATTTGAGTATTTCAGTGCACATAGAAATTATTCTCTTCTCTGTAGAGAACTTCTAAGCTATATTTAATAGTTGGCTCTGTTTTGTTATTTTGGTCCAAAATTTATATCATTACTGAAATGTGAATGGTGGGGAGTCTATATTATACTTCTTGAAATTGACAGCATTATGATTTTAAATTTAGGTTTATTTCTGAATATACGTAAACCTTCATGTGTTTTGAAAGCCAAATAGCCAGGACCCTCCTTGTTTGCTGAGCCCTGTTAGCTGGAAAGAGAACAGGGGCCATTTTGGTGTAACTGGGAGGAGAGTTGTGTCTCTACAGGGTCATGGAAAGAGAAGGTTAGTTCAAATTTCGTGTGAAAATAACATTGGTAGGTGTATTCTGACTGGGTAACACATCATAACTGATCACATGTGCTACTCAGCAGACTCCTTTGTGAAGAGATGTGTGACATCCAGAGACTTGGGAATTGAGTTTGAATATGAAATCATGGTGCTCTACAGTTTCTTTAGGAACAGAGTCCTCACAATTTAGGTGCATCCTTTGGTCACCACATTTCCACATATTAATGAGAAGAGTTAGACACTGGCTCTGTCCCTAGTCCTGGGCTCATGGCACGGGCAGGGCATTCGCAGTAGCAGAGGAAGCAGGTCCTGTCTTAATAAGAACAATAGCTAACTTTTATGGAGTGTTTCTTGTGTGCCAGGCATTGCGCTCAGTGCTTTCTCATACGAAATTGCATTTGTCATCCTAACCCCACAGAGTAACTGTTCTTGCTATTCCCATGAGAAGTCCCAGGGGTAGATAGGTTAAGTAACTCACAAGTGGTAGCGGAAGGGTTCCGCTCCGGGTGCCAGGAATTACCTGTGCTCCACGCACTGTTGCTTTGCAAGATGAAGAATGTCATTCCACAGAGGGCTGGCTTATGTTTTCCAAAAAGCTGCGGGCCTGGATATCAAGGTAGAATGGATGCCAGTTTCATGAAGCTGCTAGAAACTGGACAATCGTTTGAAGGAGGAAGGAAATTTTTTTTCTCCTTCTGAAGGTCTTCCTGCAATAATCAGGTTAAATTTTAAAGTCTGATATTAATTCCTCTTACAAACCATTTTCCAACCTTACAAAGTTATTTCCTGATTAGTGATATTTGATACTCAGAACAAAACTCTGCAAGAGAAATTAGGACATATTAGGTTCCCTAGAAACTGAGGCACAAATCAATCGTTTGGAAAAATTCAGACCGAGTGTTCACATTTGTATGAGAGATGAGACATTTCAATTTGGAATGCTTGGTTCTTTCCTCTGTGCTGATTTAAAGCAGATGTATTTTAATGAGTCTAGTGCACTGTGAATCCCCTGAGAGTCCCACGGACTTGGTGCCTCCCGTTCTGTGTGTAATTGGACTGTGGAAGTATAAGAATGCTTGTTCTATTTTCTCACTTCCCAGTCACTTCTCATCTTGTGATCCAGCTGCTCCCACCACTTCCTTGAAATTATTCTACTCAAGGTCACTGAGTACCTTTTAAACAATAGTTAAATACAATGGGAGTGTCTACGGCCTTACCTCTTGGTTAACTTTGAAGGTGTTGATTACACCCTGCTTTCCTTGTACAGCTTGCAGCTGTATCTGCTGTTTATCCCCTCTCCCAGGCTGCTCCGTTTCAAGTTCCTTTGCTCATTCTTTAAATATTACTGTCCTTCTAGGTTCCGTCTCAAGCCTGCTTTCTTTTAATTTTCTACACTTCGTGCAAATTCAACCTGCACTCTGATCGTGGCTAGCTTTTTGAAGATGTTTTCTCTATGAGTTGGCTTGGTTCAGATTTCTTCCTTGAAATTCAGCCTTGCACACCCAGCTGCTTGTTGATGTCTACTCTTACCTCCTCCCCAGTTCAACAGATCCAAGCCTGTTTCAGATAGAACTCAACTCCATCCCTTTCTCCATCAGCACTTTGGCTAATCCTGTTTTGCCTGTATCGTTGATAAGGATCACCATTTGCTGGCTGACCTAAGCTGAAAAACCGGATAGTATTCCTGACTTCTGTCTCTCTCCTTACTCTTCTCCCACCTTCTAGCCTACTCCCATGATATCTACTGCACTTGAGTCCTGCTATAGTAACTTCCATTTAATCTTTATAAATCCCAGGATCCTCTTCGAGTAATGAGGAAAATGTGTACCTACTTCATGGGATTGTGTGTGTGGGGGTGAAGTCAGATCGCATGTCTAGCCCTTCTGCTTTGCGTCTGGTGTGCTGTTACTGCTCAAAAAATGTTCACGGTGTTGCTGCTATCGCCTTCTGCATCCAGTTTTGCCTGGTGTTTCTCCCCATCCTTCACATTTCTGCCAGACTTCTATTTCTAATGTGCAAAACTGACCCAGTCGCCGTCCTCGATAGCTTCCCATTACTGTCAGAATTAATTCTCAATTTCTTGCCCAGCTGTTTGTGACCCTGCAGCCTCTGCTCCCACTCCTCTATTTCTCCACCCTTATTTCTCTTGTTCCTTTACATCTGATTTTTAGATGTTGCTTTCCCCAGGAAGCCTTTGATTTTAACCTGGGTTAATTACACTGGCTTCCCATTCAAGGCTCTTACCTAGCACTTACCAGGGTATGCTGCCGTTGTTTATGCTTTTATCTGAACCCTGTCTGGAGAAGTATGGAAAATTTCTAAGGTGGAGGACTGGCAGAATCTAGCATAGAGATGGTATTCAGGAAATATTTGTTGAATGAATAAGTGCTTGATAAATAACTGTAGCCTGTTGAATGGGCATTTGGCCTAGTGGTTAAGATATAGGTTAACATATCCATGTCCCATATCAGTGTCCTGGGTTCTGTTTCTGGCTTTAGCTTCTGCCTCTAGTTTACTGCTAGTGCAGACCCTAGGAGGCAGCTGTGATTGGATTCTTATCACTCATGTGGGAGACCTGGATTGCATTCTTGACTTCAGCTTTGGGCTAGGCACTGGGGAGTGAAGCAGCATATGGGAGCAATCTCTCCCGAACTCCTTCTTCCACACATACTTTCTTTCTATCATGCAAATAAATATTGAAAGAAAGAGTGAATATTGTGCAGCAGGTAAAGCTGCTCTCTGCAATGCTGCATCCCATATGGACGCTGGTTCACGTCTTGGCTACTCCACTTCAGATCTAGGTGGAGAAAGCAGGGGAAGATGGCCCAAGTACTTGGGCCCCTGCCACTCTTGTGGGAGACCTGAAAGAAGCTCCTGGCTCCTGGCTCCTGGCTCCTGGCTCCTGGCTTAGGCATGGCTCAGCCCTGGCCATTGCAGCCATCTAGATGGTGGACCAGCGGATAGAAGATCTCTCTCTCTCTCTCTCTCTCTCTCTCTCTGTGTGTGTGTGTCCCTCTCTGTCTGTAACCAAGACTTTCAAATAAATAAATAAATATTTTTTAAAAGAAAATCTTATGTACAATAAATTTTATAACAACACAACTAGGTTAGTTAGGTCAATCTAGTGGCTCATATAAATAGAGATTAACCAATGATTCTTTTCTTTGATGCAGACACATGAATTTTGAAAATAGCATTAAAGAAGTGATGTGTTAAAGTTTAACCTATATGTTGTCTGAGTAGAAGGATGTAGTGAATTTTTTGTTACTTGATTTTCTCAATTTTACGTGATTTCTCAATCACTTATACTTGAATTTCCTTCATAGCATATAGCTGTACTTTCTAGGGCAACTTGGAAAACCTGGTGCCAGTATTAGGTTACTAGCAGTGGAAGCACCATACCACGATGATTCTGGGAAAGTTCATAGGATGAGCAGAAGAACTTGTGATTGTGAAACTTGGTTCTTCCGAGATCCTGATACACGACTCTCAAGTTGTTGATTCATAGTTCTCAAAAGTATATTCATACTGTTGATAGTGTCTCATTTAGCTTTATCCACCCCCTTTCCTTAATCTACCAAAGTAGTGAATGTTTATACACTGAATAAAACGTGTCTAAAGCCTTGTAGGAAGTTGAAGAAGGTATAGAAAGGAAGAAGTCCAATCTTTGTAGAAGTTATGACCTTATTAAAGAGTCGTCTATTTCATGAGCAAATAGTCACACCAGGAAGCACTCCCTAAGTGTTAAACGAATACCTTGGGTCCAGGAGTCTGGAGAGGAAGGGGTAAGTGAAGCAATATGAGGGAATTTCTGAAAGTTCACAGGAAATATGTATTATGAAAAAACTACACATGGGTTTCATAATTCTTTTTATACCCAAATAAACCTATCTTTTTTTTTTTCACGATTTATGTATTTATTTGAAAGGCAGAGTTACAGAGAGGCAGAAGCAGAGAGAGAGAGGTCTTCCATCTGCTAGTTCACTCCCCAGATGGCCACAAAGGCTGTAGCTAAGCTGATCCAAAGCCAAGAGCCAGGAGTTCCTCCAGGTCTCTCATGTGGGCACAGGGGCCCAAGGACTTAGGCTATCTTCTACTGCTATCCCAGGCCATAGCAGAGAGCTGGATTGGAAGTGGAACAGCTGGGTCTCAAACCAGTGCCCATATGTGATGCCGGCGCTATAGGCCAGGCGTTAACCCACAGCACCACAGCGCTGGTCCCAGTTCAGAAGCTCTTTGGTTAAGTGGCATATGGGGGCTTTGTCATTGTTGTGTGCTAGATTCTCAAACTTTTTGTTCTGAAGACTCATTAGTACTTGCAAAAATTATTGTGGGCCCCAAAGAGCCTTAGTATATGTGATTTATAGCTATAATATTTATCAATATCAGAAACTATAAATTAATATTTAATAAAATAAAACTAGAAATTAATGTTGATAAAATTTAAAATGTTTATTTAATTTATTAAGTGTAATGATACTAATACACCCACCCCTGGTTAACATTTAAAATGAAAAAAACTGTATCTTACATAACCAAAAAATAGTGAGAATAGCATTGTTTTCCATTTTTTGCAAATCTCTTTAATATCTAACTTATTAGAAGTTGCTGAGATTCTCATATATGCTACTGTGTTCAATCTTTTGCAACCTCTGGAGACCCCACAGAAGACTGAGAGTAAAAAAGAAACATGGAGTGTCCGTACTACTCTGAATATAATTTTGATCTTTAAGATTCTCTGCTAGGGCCTTGGCAACCCCCATGAGTTCCTGGAGCATGCCGTGAAACCCACCGTCCACTGTCTTGTGGTTGCGTCTGAGATAGACCAGGCCAGTCCTCGTATGCAGAGGTGAGGTGGCTTGGAAGGATGAGCTCATTCCTTGTGGGATCTCTGTGGAGGAAGGGAGGCTTGACCTTGACACTTGGTCCCTGGAGGCACTGAGTGGGAAGTCCTGGGTGAGCATCAAGGCAAAAAGGCATCTAGTTCTTGGCAGCAGTTGGGAGAAAGCCTTTGGGATGAGCTCACAGGTAATGGAAAGTAGGGCGGCCCCTGCCACCTGGAGGCAGGGCAGGGTAGGGAGAGGCAAGAATTCCCCGAGTGTGCTCTGACATCACTGCAGGCCTTTGGGGCAGAGAAGGCCTTGGGAAACTGTGGAAAAGGACAGGGCTTTGGAAGCTGCCAGCCTGTGTGATCAAGTCAGAAAACATCGTCAATATCTTTTAAAAAGCATGTTGTAGCTCTTAACATATCTTGATTTTAGTAAAATCAAAAAAACAACTCCCGCTTATCTTGCATTTAATGGAAGCTAGAAAAGTGATAAAAATCAGAATTTAATTTTTTATTTTTCTAAATGAAAGGGGAAGTCAAGTACATTGTTTGAAACTTTGGCCTATTTAGAGAGGCGTAAGGAAAAAAATAAAAATCACCTGTAATTCACCACCTAGCAATAAACACTATTAACTCCTTACTATCTTTAACTATTAACTCCTTACTATATTTAACCTTACTTACCACAGTGCTGCATTCCATGCAAATTGTTTCAAAATAGCCTTTTTCTCCCTTACCAATGTTTGATGAAGCAAGACATTTTCCTCTTTTAATAATGTATCTAGGAAAGGCTCTTTTCATCTCTTTTTCAGGAAGAGTCTGAGTGATTATGAGTGTGTATGTGTGTGTGTGTGTGTATGTGTGAGAATTCATGAGTGTATGTGAATGTGAGTGTGCATGTGAGAGTCTGAGTGTGTGAGTGGTAGTATGAGTGTATGTGAATGTTAATGTGTGTGTTATGTGAGTGTGTGAGTGGGAGTGTGTGAATATATGTGTGTGTGTATGTGAGATCTGTGTGTTTAAGTGTTGTGCACACGTGTATGTGTATGTGTGTGTGTGGTGTCTATGTTGCTGGTGGGAATACATTAGCACCTGGGAGGCTTCTGTAGCAAAACCTGAGGGAGATTTAATCTGGTGGAAACAGAGTTGGGATCCCTTGATGAGCCACTTCTTAAACCTAGAGATAATCTTTGTTGTTGAAACCTTAAAAGAATTCAGCCTTCTACTTCGATAAGATAAAAATGAGTAAGCTTTGAAAACAAATTTAAGAGGGAAAAGCTTCAAGAGAAGGTTGGTAGAGGGCGATTTGGCTCATATACAAAATGAACAGCAACCGGGGAGGGTAGGAAGTGACACTGGAGTTGCCTGTAACAGAGCTTAGGTAGTCGCAGCAAGGACCAGTCTGGAAGGGACTCTTGCTTTCCTCACTCCTGCTGTGAGCGTGGAGCATTTAAATCACCAATCTCACAACGTTGCTCCGTGACCCCCGAGAGGATAAATAACTATAACTGGCATTGTTCAGTTGTCTCAGGGGTCAGAATTGGCCTCCCTATTGTTAAGCCCAAATCACCATTTTAAATTTATATATTTAAGCTGTTCTCTTGGGATCTTGGCCGGTTGCCTTAACTGAAATACTCTTAGGTGTACTTTCCTTTGTGCATTTTTTTTTTTTGCTTTTTCATAGTTTTTTTTTTTTTGGTTATTACTATGAACTTAAACCAATTTTACAATTAGTTAAGCAATTCTAGGAAGACAGGGTGAGAGGTTCATTCATTCATTTACTCATTCATTCATTCAACATGTATTTATTGACCACTGCTGTGTACCAGATATATAATATTAGTGGTACTGCAGTCAGTGAGTACCGAGTAGATAGGAGTCCAAGGATTCCGAAGTTTCTTTTCCAGTAGGGAATCATTTTGGATCTTCACCTTTTCTTCCTCTGAGTACGTTCCTAACAATCTGGCCAGTTGGATTGGTCTCATCGTTGTGAAGTTATGTGATGTAGCTCAGGTGGATGAATTAGCAAGGTGTAATCTAGAGAGAGAGCATTCAAGATGTTGTAGGTTTGATGATCTTGTGATGCGAATACTTTACAGCAGGGTTGTCAGCCAGGGGCCTACAGCACAAGGAGCTGTGCTGGTTCTGGGCTGTCAGCATCTGTTGCCTTAGCAAGGCTGATGCACCTGCTCTGTTTTCCTATAATGGGCAGGAAGATTTATTGGGAGGCAAAGAATCATGATCATATTTCATTTCCTTCTTAGGTCTCAGCTTGGTGAGAAAACTTGGTTGATGTTTGAGTTATAGGATTGTTTGTAAGGTCCCTTTCTGGGCAGGATCTTAAATATGATCTAAGAGTCATTTAAGTTTATGACTCAAGTCTCTAACATGGTTGACAAAATACGCTCCCTGCCAGGGTCTGAAGGATTTCCTCTTTCACTGTTTGAGTTTTCAGTGTTGGCTCAAGACATGACAGCCAGGGTACTGGCTTAGAAATCGAAGACTTAAGATGATACAGTTTTGCATTCTGTCTTTAACATTTCTGACTTGTTTAATCTTAGACAGTTTACCTGCCTAAGAGAAATCTTCATCCAGATTTCTTCTAAAATCCACTTTATTTGATGAATGGATTAAAAAAAGATGATAAGCGTTAAGCATATATCATAGCTCTGTCACTGTGGCTCTGCTTCTTAAAACTCCTGTGGTAACTATTGCTTCTAAAATTCACTTATTAACTAATCACACACTTGTTTTCTCCCTTAATTTTTGTGAATCATCTCTCCTTTCCCCAACTTTCAAAAGCACCAAAATAGCTTTCCTGACACTGTACATATCTATTTCTCTAAGACATCTCTCCTGACTTTTCTTTTTATCTGACAATACCTTGCACATATCTTTACTGTACTTCTCCATCTTGTTTCTAGCTATTTTCTCTGCTGAATGGTGAACCTGTTAAAGATGGAGCCCGCGTCTTATTCTTATCACCTATGAGAACATCTGGCACAGAGAGAGTGTAATTCACCTAGTTGGTGAATGAATAAGGATGAGGGAGAAATGGAATGGGCTTCTTCTTCACTTCTTCACTTCTGTGACAGCAGAAGTCACGAATGGTGTTGTGTATTCTTATTAAGCCTTTTACTTGTTGCATCTCTTCAAAGCACAGGAGGCTGCTTTCACTTGGGGTATGGGCGGGGTGTGTTGCAGCCTGTTTGCACAGCTGCATGCAGGGCAAGCATGAGAAGGGGCTGTAGTTATTGCTGAGAAACAACAGCTGCAACCGTGCAGAGCAAGGCAGGGCAGAGAAGTCACCAAAGGAAGAGGAGGCAGACAGAGCCCACGCTCTGCCTCTGGCTCCCTTCGGGGCTCTGTAATGGAATTTGAAGTGTGTGGCTTGGTTGTATCACAGCCGAGCAAAACGGACTGATCTAGATGTTTCATTCTAATTTTGATGGTCACTGTGTCTAAATGTATTACACACTGTTCTCCCTGCCTCCCCTCCCCTCTACAGAGAAATCATAGCCATGCCCAGCAGTATTCTCATTGGGAATACAGACTGCTTAGCTTCCCACAGAACCCAGTCCATGGCAACATAAAATCTGAAACCATCTCTGGGGTGACTTTTGAATGGGATATTTCTTTTCTGGTGTGGTGTGAATGCCTTGGCACAATGGGCATCGAATCATGTGGTCCTGTTGTATTTACTGTTTGCCACTTGACAAGACAGCCAAGTAGAGAAAAAAACCCATGTGTTAAGAAAAGGAAGATGAAATGGAGAAGCTTTAAAGAGTGGTAAAGTTTATCATTTTGTTTGCCCATAGGTTATGGATGTAGAATTCATTCATCAGGCTTGTTTTTTGGTATTATTTTAAAGACAGGATTTCATTCATTTTTAAAGATGTATTTTATTTATTTGAAAGGCAGTATGAGAGAGGGAGAGAGAGAGAGAGCGAGCGAGCGAGTGAGCGCGAGCGAGCCGGAGAGAGTGACCTTCTATCCCTGGTTCACTCCCCCAGATGGTGGCAACAGCTGGCGCTGGGTCAGACTGAAGCCAGGAGCTTCTTCTGGGTCTCCCACATGGGTACAGGGGCCCAAGCAGTTGGGCTATCCTCTGCTGCTTTCCTATGTGCATTAGCAGGGAGCTGGATCAGAAGTGGAGAAGCCAGGACTTGAACCAACACACATATGGGATGCTGACATTGCAACCAGTGACTCTACCTACTGGCCCACATCACCAGCCCCCATTCACTAGCTTTACAAACTGATGTTTAAATAATGTGTTCGCGAATCCATCAAGACTCTTTCATTTGGAGAAGTGAAAGAGGAAACAAAAGAGAGTTCAGTGACTCAGGGAACTGAAGAATCAAGGAGTGAAACCGCTTCAGGCACAGGTGCATGCAGGCGATCAGCTGTGGTATTGGAAAGCTGTGGGTCTCTGTCTTTCAGCCAGCTTTCTTTCCCATGGCAGCAAACAAAGTTTAAGGGTTCCTCAGCATCATAGCAGTCCTAGTGGAAAAATACATCTTCGGGAGCTTAGTTGAAGAGTAAACAGGTCTGGGTCCTATGTACACTGGTCAGCCCCACCCACATGACATAGACGGGGACTTCCGGCCAGGCCGGCAGTCAGTTACGCCATGGTGGAGAGGGAATCCCAGGCAGGCATTCACTACATTTTATCAATTTAGATTATTATCTTAAACGCATTTCTGTCTTTGAGAGGCAGAGAGAGAGAAACAGATACACAGAATTTAATTTGAAGAATTGGCTCATGTGCTTTTGGAAGCTGAGCAGTCACACCATCTCCCGTGAACTGGGGACCAAGGAAGGCTGGTGGTGAGATTGAGCCTGAAGGCCTGAGTCAGGAGAGATGATGGTGTACATTCTAGACTGAGAGCTGGGGAAAAGGGGAGAGAATGTCCCAACTCAGGCAGTGGTGCAGGAAAACAGGCAGTCTCCCTCCCTCCACCTTGTGTTCTACTCAAGTATTCAGGGCATTGGTGATGCCCACTCACGGTGGGGAGGGCCATGTACCACCTCCGCCGCCTCAAATGCTCATCCTATCTGGAAACACGCTCAGAAACCATGTTTAATCTGGTCAAGCTGACACAAAGTTACCCATCATAAGGGGAAAAGAGACCTCTGTGCAGAACTGGGCTCCATCTGGATACCGTGTGACAATGAGGACTGAGAGCCAAAGAGCTCGGTGGGTTCAGTGGATGGGAAGTTACTGAGGGGGATTTTGGTTAAGTGGACCTAACAGGCCTGTTACAGAAGACAGGCCAGGGTGGGAAGAAATCCAGGATAGGGAATGAGGAATTTGACTACTTACTGTGTGACCAGATAGGGTAAAGGATTCTCTAGAAAACATGCTTAGCAGGTGACTTACTACATTAGGAGGATGCAGGCCCCACAAGGATAGATGATGTGGTCAAGACCTGAGCTTAGAGGCCCCTGAGTGAAGCTTAATTAAGGAGGGAGTCTTCGTCAGCATCCATGCTGTGTAACCCATATCTTGGCAGACTCCTAGGCATTTATTATAAGCAGATGTCGAGTGTATAAACTACTGAGGGAGGAACTTGCCCTCATCACTCAGCCTTCCTCCTGCCCAGTCCCTGCACCAACCCCGACCATTCTCCCTAAAACCTATTTGGGAAAGAAGCAGAGAAACATCTGTGTAGCCAGAACTGGTGAGGAAGGAGTTAGGAAGGCAGATATGCATGGAACTATTCTCTCAAATGATTTTCAGTATCATTTGGGGTTCTTATTTAGAATATGTGTCTAACTCCTTTTACCTCCATCTCCATCTTACTGTATTTTATGAATCTGAGGCTCCATTTGAGATCACTTTACTGTGACAGAGACTATCAAATATGAATTTAAGTCAAAAGTTATTAAAAGTCTTTAGGAAGGCATCTGCTGATTAGAGTTTTTCCTCATCCCCCACCCCCCACCCCAAAAAAAAACACCCAGCAAGTGTCAGGGTGGCATTCTTGAGAACTGCTAGATACAACTAAAGCAATAAGAAGGAAAACTGTCAGGATAGGAGCGTGAAGGGGAGTGAAACTCATCACAGCATGGCATTCAGGCCCACACTATTCAGTATAATTGCAGGGAGTTGTTTTCTAGGAAGCCTTGGGCATCCTACTACTTCCATAACTTATGTAGTCATTTTTTGGAGGTACAGGGGTATGCTTGAGAGAGTGCTTGAAGTTCCTCTTCAGCGGCAGTGGCTCAACTGGTTTTGTTGTTGCCCGCACTGTCCTGGCCCTGGCCTCATCCTATTGGTCCCTTTAAGAGACACTGCTGTGTCGTAGACAACTGCCTTCTTTTGTTTTAGATTCAACTTTTTTAAAATCAAAGTGCAATAAAAATCAAGTCTGCTTTGACACCAGCATAGGCTACTATCCAAACGTACTTGCATTCTGCCTATAGATAGGTAGCTCTTGAAAATTGATCAGGCCTGTGATGAATTCAGTTTTGGCCTACTGTTAGAATTCTTGTTTTCATCTGCTTATCAGGAGGCAAGGCCTTGAGTTGTGTCATCTCCTCACCTCCATGTGCTTCCTGGTGATTGGGCAGTTGCAGCGGTCATATTGTCTATGTTGTGTTATCTATGTCCACCTGCACAGATCATCAAGGCTCTAAGCTGTCTTACAGTTCTAATTATGTCTCATTTGACAACACCATTAAAAAGACTTTGGGAGAGAGTCTTTAACGATGTACAGTGGCAGTTGTGATATCCTAAGAGGTGAGGACATTCAAAGTCCTGTTGTCATTCCCAGTAAGAAGTAAATTTTACCCTGCAGTCTAGTTTACACATGTGATATGTACAGTGTGTAACTGAGGCCGGAGTTTGACTAAGCAACACTTATTCTCTTAGGTGTGCTGCACTTGTCATTTCTATTAGTTTTTGTTCTAAAAAAAAAAAGTAGTGACTGTGCCTTGTCAAGTGCACCCCTGATCCAGGGAAGGCTCCCAATCTGAGAATGAAAAGAATGGCTTACCAATCAAGTTCTAGGAAGTCTTAAAATGTTACTTCTGAGAAGTTTTGGAGATTATCTAGAGAGCTTCCTCTTTTCCTCCTGCTGAGCCTCTGGAGGAACTTGAAGCCCAGGGAGGTAAATTCATCCTTGCAGGAAACAGCTCTGCTTTGTGTTTGTTCTCCCACACCTGCTATTCCTGGAACGACCCAGAGGCCGGTTGAACCACCTGGGCCCTGTAATTTTTCAGTCTAGCAATTATGCTCCCGCATGACTGCATGGTGATAAACTATACCCAGTGTCCCTTTCTTAATTGGCTGTTTCCCGATTTCTTTGATAAATAGTAGTGATCTCCTTGTACCCAAATCTGACAAATTACATTGTTTCTGTTATAATTGTTATAGTCAAACAATTAACATCAACTTTTGAGTTTTCAATATTATTCATAGTGTATTAGTCAGTTCAGGTTGCCATTACAAAATATATATGTAGCCTAGGCAGCTCAAACAACTGAAATTGATTTTCTCATGGTTCTAGAGATTGAATGTGTAAGACCAAGTTGCCAGAGGATTGCTGTCTGGTAGAGTTTAGAGAGAGAGTGCACGTGAGCAAATTCTCTGATGTTTCTTCTTACAATGACAGCAATCCCATCAGGCCAGGGCCCTACCTTCATGAGTTCAGCAAACTCGTTCTCTCCCAGAAGCCCAGGGGCCTTCAACATACGGATTTTGGGAGTCTATAGAAGTCTATGGCACATTGCTAAGGTCTTAGTATTGTTTAAGGATTGACTGAAGTGTGCAGAAAACTTTTCTCCACTGCATTTATTACAACTGGACTTTCCTATTTGAGTGAATGTTTTTCACATTATATGTAAGGCATTTATTAGCATTTATTTTATATCATTTTAAAATTTTCATATCTATGGAACCCAATTTATAGTTGAAAGTTTAACCTGAACATGAAATGATATCTTTAACAAGTTATTTTGACAGGTTTGTTCTAGTATAGATTCTATCAATTCCTTAATGAATTTCTAAATAGCACACCACTATTTTCCAAACTTTATAAAATATACCTACCCTCACTGAGGTTAATACATATTTTAGTGAACAGTAATTGGTGCCAAAACATATTTTAAGACAACTTTTATATATTGGAATTACTATTGCTATATAGAAAAGGAGTGAATTTCTTAACTATGGAACTGTAAGGAACCAGGTGTTTGTAAGAGCCATGCCAGTAGCCCATTCAAACTATCCATTCAAACTTAAAACAAGTAAACTGAGAGGGAAGGCTGAGATCATAAAATTGCCTTAAAATCATTTGTATTAGTTTTTTAAAAAGTCTTTGGACACTTCCAAATGAGCTGCTGTGTTTTTGTCTGTTGTAGAAAGGCTGTCGATTAAGAAGATTTTTTTTTGCTGTCTTTTTGTTTCTAAGGTTTAAAGATTTGGGCTGTGTTACAATTTTATGGTCCATACGTTTCTCTGGTGAGCTTTTGTGTAAAGAGTTAATGCTGTGCAGTCTGATGAAATCTTGCCTGTGTGTTTTTACAATGCCAACAAATGTATGTTTGCTTTGTTTATTCTGTTCCAGTGCTTATCTGCCGAGGAGATCTTCTCCCTGCACGGCTTTTCAAATGCTACCCAGTTAACCAGCTCAAACTTCTCTGTCATCTGTCCAGCAGTCTTACAGCAGCTGAACTTCCACCCTTGCAAGGATGGACCCAAGCACAAAACAAAGCCGAGTCTTTCCGAAGGTACGTGGTTCGTGTTTCTGTCATTTCTGTGAAAAGTCTCTGAGCCAGCGTGAAACGCCGGGAACGCATGTCTCTTTTTTGGCTTTAAAGCTTTGAATGAGTCTATTTAGAACTTCTTGGTAAAATAATTGTATTTTGAAAATACTTAGAATAAGAGTAGTTAGAACTTATTTAGCTTTCCTAAGTTACGCTCTTCAGTTTGTGGACTCCAAACTGTATTTCATATGGCCAAGCAACTTTATAAAACTTGAAGTTTGATTTAAACTATATATATATGTATTTTAAAGATTTATATATTTATTTGAAATGTGGAGTTACAGGGGATAGAGGGAGAGGGAAAGTTAGAGAGAGAGAGAGAGAGAGAGAGAAAATCTTCCATCTGGTGGTTCACTCTCTAATTGGCTTCAATGGCCAGGGCTGGACCAGGCCAAAACCAGAAACCTGGAGATCCATACAAGTCCCCCGCATAGATGCAAGGACCTTAGTACTTGGGAATCTTCTGCTGCTTTCCTAGGCATACCAGTAGGGAGCATGATCAGAAGTGGAGCAGCTGGGACTTGAACCAGTGCCTATATGAGATGCTGGCACTGCAGGTGACAGCTTAACCCACTGCACCACAGTGCCAGCCCCAACAATATATATTTTGTGCTGTGCATATTGGAGTGTACATTAACTATTTGGCTTTTAGCTGACCAGTTAACTTCCACTACCTCTTAAAAATGTTTCCTTACTTAGTTTATCTACTTGAAACAGGGAGGGCGAGAAAGACAATGAATATGAATCTTCGATCTGCTGGTTGACTTACCAAATGTCAGCAAAAGCAGAAACCAGGACCTCCATTCAGATCTCCCACCTGAGTGGCAGGGTCCCAAGCATGTGCGCCATCATCTGCCACCTTTCAGGGTGCCGATTAACAGGAAGCTAGATTGGAAATAGAGTAGCCAGGACTTGAACTAGCACTCTGATATGGGATGTAAACATACCAGGCAGCAACTTAACCCATTGTGCCACAATGCTTTCCCCTCTGTTAACTATTGCTTTTCATATTATTTAAAAATGTGTCAGTCTATCAGTTTTCAATGAATAGGTATGGGAAGTTATTTGTTCTAAATTAAATCTTAAGGAACTGAACTGTGACTGTTTTACTATTCATAGGTGGAAGATAGTATCAGAAATGATTTTAAGCGTCTACAATGGTGTTGCCATAAGTAATAGTTTATTTATTTAGGAGGCAGAGATAGAGACTGAGATAAAAAGGAGTGGTGGTGGTGTGGTAGAGAGATAGAGAGAAAGCAAGCCCATGCTCCCATCTACTGGTTCACTCATGTGGGTTCACCCACATATGCTTGCAATGTTGGGGCTGGGTCAGTTCACAGGTAGGAGCCAGGAACGCAGTGCAGATTTCCCATGTGAATTGCAAGCAGTGAAGCCATTGTCTGCTGCCTCTTGGCATGTGCATTTGCAGGAAGCTTGAATTGAGCAAGTGCCAGGTATCAAACATAGGTCTTCTAATATGGGACAAGGGTGTCTTAACTACAAGGTCAAATACTTGTCCCTAAACACTACATTTTTAAAGAATAATATGGTATAAAGAAATTTTAGGGGGCCGGCACCATGGCTCACTAGGTTAATCCTCTGCCTGTGGCGCCAGCATCCCATATGGGTGCTGGTTCTAGTCCTGGTTGCTTTTCTTCCAGTCCAGCTCTCTGATGTGGCCTGGGAAAGTAGTGGTGGATGGTCCAGGTGCTTGGGTCCCTGCACCCACATGAAAGACCAGGAAGAAGCACCTGGCTCCTGGCTTAGGATTGGCACAGCTCCATCCGTTGTGGCCATCTGGGGAGTGAACCAACAGAAGGAAGACCTTTCTCTCTGTCTCTCTCACTGTCTGTAATTCTATCTGTCAAATAAAAAAAATTCTTTTAAATATAAGAAAACAAATGGATGCTTAATATATAGTTCACATCCTTAAACATGTAGAAGTACACATTCACTAGTGAGGTAAACCAGTTGTTCAGGGAGTCTGTTTTGCAGCTGTATGCATTGTATTGGTATCCCTAGATTGTTAACTTGCCCTACATGTATATTTTAATTTTAATTTTAAAAATTCCTTTAAGGGATAACATAAATAAGATCAGTCATCTACTAATAACAATAGATAGAATTAAAAAGGAGAGAATGATCCAACATGGGAAGCAGGCCACATAGCAGACTCATAGAATGACAAACACCCTAAACAGCACTCTGGCATCAGAATCAGCTCTTAAGGCATTCAGATCTGGCTAAAAAGCCCATGAGAGCATTTCAGACATGGAAAGCCCATACACTTTGGCAAAAATGACCTACATGAAAGATCTGTGTGTGTGAGATCCCGGCGGAAAGAAGGATCAATTGAAGAAGGAGGTACCTTTCTCTGAAGGTAGTAAAGAACTTCCACTTTACTTATGGCCCTGTCTAAATAATGTTGGAGTTTGTGCACTCAAAAGGCTTCCACAGCCTTGGCAGCTCATTACAAGAGCCTCTGGTGATTACTGACATCATAAATAATAGTGTCAATTGTTAAATCAACAGTACTATTGTACTTGCTCCCCATGTAGGACCTCTGTCCTTAATGTGCTGTACTATGAAAATTAATGGTAAAACTTGTATACTTGAATTCAAACAGTACTTTATACTTTGTGTGTCTGTGTGGGTGCAAACTGTTGAAATCTTTACTTAGTATAAAGTTGGTCTTCTGTATATAAAGATAATTAAAAATGAATCTTAATGAAGAATGGGTTGGGAGAAGGAGTAGGAAGTGGGACAGGAGTGGGGGTGGGGGGGAGAACTGCTATATTCCAAAAGCTGTACCTATGAAATTTATATTTATTAAATAAAAGCTTTCAAAAAAATTCCTTTAACAATTATCTATTGATTGGCACACCAACCACTGTTCTGTGCATTGAGGTTTCAGTGGTAAGCAAGAAGAAAAGTTCCCTGCCACTTTAGGGCTTATGCTTTGTAGAGAAGAGAACTAACGCTTACTTATAAATATTTTTAAATGTTTGTTTATTTAAACAAAAAAGAAAATAAACATTATAGTTTCAGAGGGATATGTACTAAAAGAAAAGAGAGAAGGTATAGGAGGTGATGGTGGGGCTGGGGATGAGATTTTGTTGAGTTCAGGAGTGACAGTACATCTGAGTTTGACTGAGGGGGAGTAGAGGACTATGGCAGGAACCAGCATAGCCAAGGAATATATGGCAGGAGCACAGAGCAGCAGGAGGATCTGTGTGTGTGGAGGAGAGTGAGCATGTGGGAGTGGAGAAGCAGGTGATGCCCTGGAGGGAGACGAAGGCTGCATAGGGCAGGCCTGGAGGGCTGTGATAAGTTGACTACCTTTTATTCTGTGTGGCATGAAGCCACTGTCGGGTTCTGAACAGAGGAGTGCCACGGTCTTACTTGATTCTGTAAAAGAGTTTGCTACCTGAAGTTTGAAGCGTAGGTTGTAATACTTGAGAGTAGAAGCAAGGTGATTGGTCTGGGGTTCATCCTCAAGATGAACAGGATCTGGGCAAGGGGGCAGGTAAGTAGGAGTGGGGAGAAGCGGTCAGATTCTGGATGGATTTTGAATAGGTGCTAAGTGTTTTGCTTCTGGATTGGATGTGGAACAGGAAAAGAGGGATCCTAGTTTGAACCGAAAACTGGAGAGGGAGATGCACCAGTATCAGGAGTGGAAAAGACAGGAGAGCAGCTGATTATAGTGGAGAAGGAAGTGGTGAGAATGAAGAGTGAAATGCTTGTTGACACTTGGAGACTGCAGTAGTCCACAAGTAGTCATTGGTACACACACATGTGGAGCTCGGAGGAGAGTCCAGGCTGGAGATTTACCATCTTAGAGATGGTGTTTAGACACTGGTCTACATGAGATCATTGAACATGAGTAGAACTAGAGAGCAGAGACTATAAGAGAGCAAAGGTAGAGAAGAAAAGGGAAAATGCTACAGAAAGGTGCCACTTGTACTTGTTTTTGGTTTCCTTTGTGTATGTGTGTTTAAATCTACATGAGGACACTTCAGAACCTTTGTAGAAAATGGAATTAAAAGATAAATTTATTTTGGTACAAAAATATTTTGAAAGCTATACTTATGAAGCATCTTCAAAAAGTTCATAACATGCATGTTGTAAAGCAACTATGCATGGATTTCAGTTTTTTACACCAAAATAAACTATCATTTAATTCCATTTTCCATGAATAATAAGGCTAACATTGACAGGATAGTGATTATAACCAAGTTTTTGGTAGTGATTACAATTTAACAGTCACTGTCCCAAGAACTGTATGTGTATCAACTCACTTAATCTTCATATAATTATATGATGTTGGCACTGCTATTCCCATTTTACAGCCAAGAAAACTGAGGTATGGAAGGTTAAAAATCATTTGCTCAGTTTCACAACTTGTATGTGGTAGAGACAGATTCAACCCAGGTCATTTCAACTTGAGAACTCATGTTCTCTTTTATATTCTAAATTTATATATACAAAGAATAGAAATCACTAAGTATAATATGTCAGTGTGATTAGCAATTTCTTCAATAACAATTTCAATTTTGAAATAATTGTGAATTGTTCATGCAAATATTTTTGCTGGCATATATTTATATTTCTATAATTCTGTAATAAATTTTTTTTGACAGGCAGAGTGGATAGTGAGAGAGAGAGACAGAGAGAAAGGTCTTCCTTTTGCCGTTGGTTCACCCTCCAATGACTGCCACGGCTGGTGCGATGTGGCCGGCGCACCGCACTGATCCGAAGGCAGGAGCCAGGTACTTATCCTGGTCTCCCATGGGGTGCAGGGCCCAAGGACTTGGGCCATCCTCCACTGCACTCCCTGGCCACAGCAGAGAGCTGGCCTGGAAGAGGGGCAACCGGGACAGAATCCGGCGCCCCGACCGGGACTAGAACCCAGTATGCCAGCGCTGCTAGGTGGAGGATTAGACTATTGAGCCGTGGTGCCGGCCACTGTAATAAAATTTATAATTTACATTCAAAAGTAAATTCAGCAAATATTTTAATATACTAACATTTATTAACATTGTAGCATGGTAAAGACATAGACTTTGAAGTCAGTTCACTGGAGTTCCAATCCCAGCTCTAATTTTCCACTGAGGTTGTTCATGTGCCTTCAATCTCTTTCTGCTTGAGTTTCCTCTTTTAAAATAATACCTTTCTCATAGGGTTCCTATAGTACTAAATAGCAGCATTTATGAAGCACTTCAGTGCTACATTAGGTCCATTAGTTGGGTCTGTTGAGTAACATATATCTTATATGTACATAATTCTGCGTATAGGAAGTGAGACTTCAGAAAAGCCAAATCTCCTACTCTGTGTAGGTTCATTACCGTTATTCCAAAGTGTTTTTACCCCAATTTCCCAAGTTACTCTATCTTGGGAATCAGGAGATGAAAATAGGAAAGTTGGTACAAGTAGGAAGGGAGAGAATTCTAGAGTGAATTCTGCAGGGTCACAAAATGAAAAAGTCCATGATTCTGAGCTACAAGATCAGAAAGGCACCAAATATTTGGACAGTGGAATGATTAAAGAGATAAACACCTCTGAGGCTGTATATTGTCTTAAGGATTTAAATGGTGCTGAAGCTGGGTGGGATAGGGTAGGAGAGGATACTGAAAAGTTCTGGAGAATTAGGGAGACTGGTGGAGGATTTGTTAATGCAAATATGTTTACTCTGATAATATATTGCCTTTTGTGATGTGCTATCTTATTGCTTTATTTCAGTGCAACTTAATGACCTTGAGAGACTTACCTAATGTCTCATGCCTCAGTTACTTCATCTGTAAAATGGATACAGTGATTGTACCTTCCTTATAGAATTGTTGGGACTTTCAAATGAGTTCATATATGTAAGTGCCTTGAAAAGTGTGTGGCTAAGAGTAGGAAGACTATGATTTTGATCTTCTTATACATGAATTTATAGGTTCATTTTATTCCATGTAATCCTACTCTTTTTTAACAAAATAGTGATTGATAAAAATTATGTCTATTAGGCCAGCACCGTGGCTCACTTGGGATAATCCTCTGCCTGCGGCGCCGGCACCCCAGGTTCTAGTCCCAGTTGCTCCTCTTCCAGGCCAGCTCTCTGCTGTGGCCCGGGAGGGCAGCGGAGGATGGCCCAAGTGCTTGGGTCCCTGTACCCACATGCGAGACCGGGAGGAAGTACCCGGCTCCTGGCTTCAGGTTGGCACAGCGCCGGCTGTGGTGGCCATTAGGGGAGTGAACCAACGGAAGGAAGACCTTTCTCTCTTTCTCTCACTGTTTATAACTCTCTCACTGTCTCTCTCTCACTAACTCTGCCTGGCCAAAAAAAAAAAAAAGATATCTATTGGATAATTGATATAATTGCATACTTAATACATTAATTGCATACTTTATACATTAATACATTAATCGCATACTTAATCTGAGCTCATCTAAGGGAATGAAAAAACCAAAACAAAACCAGCTAAAAGGGGTCACGAGATAAGATTTTCATGAAAATATTTATGATGTTGCAGTAGGAAGATTTCTCAGAGATCTCCCATTTTGTGATTTTTGAAGTTGACTTTGAAGTGCTTTATAAAACCATGTTAGTGAATACATCAACTGGTGGCAAGTTAAATTTTTAGGAGAGAAATTTAAGTAATTTAGTGCTCTGAAATGGCCGTATTTGATGCAGTCATGGCATACTGTTTAATTCAGTTAATTGGTAAGAATAGCAGAATTTTATTTGTGACATCCTTGAAGATCATATAGTTCTACCCTGTATTACAACTAATGATACATGTCTAAGTTCCAGGGAACCTATGTGGCTTCCTGTAGATACAGTATTTAGGTGGGACAAGAACCCAGTCTCCTGACTCCTAGTTTGTTTTCTTTTTGCTAGATAACAATGAACTAAATTAACTGCATTTTATATGATGGTCTACTTAGTACTGTTTTTGAAAATAAAAATAATAATAAACAGTATTTATTGAAGACTGACAATTTTCCAGGGGTAGTATTAATTGGTTTTATTATTTTTTTGAAAAACTCTGAAAAAGGAACTGCTTTTAATGTATTTTATTTATTTTAAAACTTTTTATTAACATTTTTGAGACATACAAAAATTGCACATATTTATGGAGTACTATGTAATGCCTCAACCCATGTATATCTTGTATAATGTCCAATCAGGGTAAATATATTTATGTCTTCAAACATTTAATATTTCTTTATGGTTAAAACATATAAACCTCAGAACTTTTTACTCCTATGTAGCTGTAGCCTCATACCCATCCCTATATGCATTTTAAATATGGAAAAATTGAAGCTTAGTGAAGTCAAGGAACCAGCTCTATGTACCGGTAAAGGTAAGAGCTAGAATTTGAGCACAAATCCTCTGGCTCCAGAATTTGCACTATTGACCACCATTCTGTAATGCTTCTCATTTGCACAGTGCAGACCAGGTAGAATTTTTTTTTGTTTAATTTAAAAAAAAAAAAGGTTTATTTACTTATTTGAAAGGTAGAGTTACAGAGAGAGGAAGACACCAACAGAGATTGATCTTCCATCTGCTGGTTCACTCCTTCAGTGGCCGGGGCTAGGCCATACTGAAGCCAGGAGCTCGGAGCTCCATCCAGATCTCCCACATGCATAGCAGGGCCTTAAGCATTTGGGCCATCTTCCATTGCTTTCTCAGATGCATTAGCAGGGAACTGGATCAGAAGTGGAGCAGCCAGGATTTGATCCTGAGCTCATAAGGGGTGCCAGTTGCAGGGTCTTAGTCCACCCAAATGAGGATGGACTGGGTCCAAAGAAAGGTAAGTGCGCCACTCACCCGTTCCCCAGCTGTGCAGGGGAGTCAGCTTTGGTGGTAGACAACTTTGGATACCTCCCACCTTACTTCCTTTGGACGCCATCTTTGAATTGCCATGAGTGCCTAATTTCCCTGCAGGCGCCATCTTTGAATTGCCTCCTGTGCCTAATTTCCTCAAAGATTCCCCCTTTTTTGTTTTATATTAAAGAGAGAAAAAGAAGAACTGAGTGGAGAGTGTGCCTGTCTTAGGTTGTCCTCTCTGACTGGGATCAGCCCTTTATGGAGCATGTCTGTCTTAGGTTGTCCACCTCTGGGGATCTTACCTGTCTTTGACTACTACTCCAGCTGTTAAGGGCTGCCCCAGGGGATCTTACCCGTCATTGGCTACCACCTCAGCAACTCAGGGTATTATGTATTATACCTCTACATCTTGTCAGTTGCCGTGGGTGGATGTAGAGTTCCCAATCTGGTGCTTAAAGAGTGGCATAACCCAGTTCTTAAAGAGTGGCATGTAGTTGTCGGACCACCATTAACTGGACAGCAGCAATGTGATCTTGGACAAATTTACAAGGACAATGGAGACCAAGGGTCATCAAGGGGTAGGAGATAAGGAAGCCATTCCCCAACACCAGACCACAGGTAACTAGAGCTTCAGGATCTTCTTGGAGGGTCTTGATCTTGTCCTTGATGACGTTGGAGCAATTAGCATAAAAGCAGCACTCCTGATGTACCATGATGATCCAGTCACAATGAGGCAGGGAGTTCAATATGGTCCCTTTAAGAGAGTGCAGAGAAAGGCCATGGTCCCCCATTTACAGGGAAGACTGCGCACGCCGGGGCCTAGCAGGACTGGCCGTGGGGTTGGGTAGGCACGCTGTTTACAAGATGGTGGCGGGTGATCCAAGGGAGACAAAAAGGGAGAATACCCATAAAGGGGTGCCACATAGGTGGCACTAGGCCCTCTGTGATTGGAGGTGTGGTTGGTTGAGGCAGTCCTGGGCCTTTCGGGGTTGCTGCCACACCTGAAGGCTCCACCTTAGTTTTAACTGCCTCTGGGGATTTATGAGCCTCCCTCAGGCCAGTGTAGGCCGTCCCCATGATGATCAGCATTCATTCCTTCCCAAAGAAGCATCTTAACAAACTGGTCCCGAAGGTCCCCAGCCGGCAACTTATGATGGAGACTGTGTTGGACCCTGGCTATAAAATTCGGCAATGACTCTCCCGGTTTTTGTTGCACCCCTGTGATGGGAGATTTAGTGGGCCCCTCATCCAGCTTGTACCAAGCATTAAGTCCTGCCTGCCTCACTTGTTCACAGTAAGGAGCGGGTAAGCGCGGCTTGCTGGATCCCGGTAGAGAATCCCTCCCCCATCCCAGCCTGCATAGCGTATGTAATAGGAATAGCCAGCTGGGCTGCTCGGATAGCTTCGGCCTTCACCCGGCACTCCTCCGTAAAGAAGGCGCACCACTTTATGAACTGGGAACTCATGAGGACTGCCTTGGCCACGTCCAACCAGTTCTTGGGGACACATGGGTGATAAGCTATGTCTTGCAGCAGGGTTTGGGCCCAGGGGGAGTGTGACCCGTCTTCCACCACTGCCTTGCAAAGCTCCTTTAAGTCCTTCGCTTCCCAGGGATACCACTCCAGAGGTCTGTTGCTGCCCGGAGCTAAATTAACAGGGTAGGCTTGAAGTGGCAGGTTCCTAGGCCCAGAGTTCACTTCCCTACGCTGCTTTATGTCCATTGGATAAGTTTCCACAAAGGTCACCTCATTTCTCCTCTCCCCTACCGGGCAGTCGTAAGGGCCCAGATCACATAGCACCCTCTGTGGCTCTACGTAGGGGGAGGCCACCTCTGCCCCTGGGAGGTATGGGGGGGGGGGTCCCCGGCCCTTCTGTGGCTGATGGGCTAGGTGGGATGATTTTCATTTTCGTTTTTACCTCAACAGTTCGTGCCTCCATGGGGTCTCTGCATTCCTGATCAAACTTAGCCCATTCTCTCTCCCCGCCATCTTCCTCTGAGTCTTTAGGCTCTCCCAAGTCCTGCGCTGCCTCTTTCTCCCTCTCACCCTTGGAAGTTGGGGGTATAGTGTCTGGGTGGAAGGATGCTTTAAGGGCGGTATCAAAGTTTCTCTCCCTCTCAAGGGTGAGTTTTTCCACCCATGACCAAGTGTTCCAAGAAAAGAGATTAGCCGTCTGAATCCAAAGGGCCAAGGTTATGAAGGCTTCCCAGACACTTTCTAACATATAGCATAAGGCCTTTAAGGCCGGGTCCTTTTGGGATGAAACTGCATCACTCATACTGAAGGTTTCACTTACCCTGAGAGACCGCTTAGCTTCAGCCGAAAAGTTACTGGTCATGCCCCACGTTGGGCGCCAGATGCAGGGTCTTAGTCCACCCGAACAAGGATGGACTGGGTCCGAAGAAAGGTAAGTGCGCCTCTTGCCCGTTCCCCAGCCTCCTGATCCCGGAGACAGTCAGACGCAGCAGGGAGTCAAGTCAAGCAAGCAAGAACTCGGTTTATTGCGTGCATAGCAAAGCCTTTTAAAGCACAAGACTGCAATTGTCGTCACGTCCCCTGATGCTGTGCAGGCAGTCAGCTTTGGTGGTAGACAACTTTGGATACCGCCCACCTTACTTCCTTTGGACGCCATCTTTGAATTGCCTCCTGTGCCTAATTTCCCCACACCAGTGTCAATGAACCACAGTATTGGTCTCTCAGGTAGGAACTGAAGTCTCAGATATTTGCAGATTTGTAAAATGGTAATAAGAATTGAACTGTGTCCTAAACAGGGACTATAATTGCACCTGCCTTATAGAATTGTTGTATCAAATAACTTAAAAAAAGGAAATAGCGGCGCTGGCACATCGGGTTCTAGTCCCAGTTGGGGCGCTGGATTCTGTCCCGGTTGCCCCTCTTCCAGGCCAGCTCTCTGCTGTGGCCAGGGAGTGCAGTGGAGGATGGCCCAGGTGCTTGGGCCCTGCACCCCATGGGAGACCAGGAGAAGTACCTGGCTCCTGCCATCGGATCAGCGCGGTGTGCCGGCCGCAGCGCGCCGGCCTTGGCGGCCATTGGAGGGTGAACCAACGGAAAAGGAAGACCTTTCTCTCTGTCTCTCTCTCTCACTGTCCACTCTGCCTGTCAAAAAAAAAAAAAAAAAAGGAAATAGTCTTAAAATAGGAGTAGTAAAATTTCTTGACATACTATTATTACTAACATTCCCTGGAAATCCATTAAAACCTTTCAGAGTTCACAAAGAAGTAGAAGGGACCCTCTCTGAAAGGGCTTACTAGAGGAAGTACTTTGTGTGTATAGAGAGAGTCAAGGAATATTTTCATACTGACTCGCTCTTGCATGCCTCAGTTGAGTGGAAACACTGATCTTTCCCCCTGAATAATGTCCTAACAATGCAAGAAGGGGAAACTATGCAGTGTGTCTTATTCTCTCAGTGACTCGTAGTTCTGATAAATGTGCACAAGAACAAGGAGGATTAGAAAGACTGGATAAGCAGATGAACTGGTAATTTTTGACAGAGTTCTGGGCTACCCCATAAAATAGAACATTCATTAATTCATTCAGCAAGGACTGTGTGCTGTTTGCTGGGCAATTTTCTAGGCACCGAATATGATTAAAGGATAGCCCCTCTCCTTGTGAATCTCACAAAAGATGCAGACAAAGATATAAGTAATATAATTACTGCAACACACAAGAAATGGCAGTTGTACCAATTGCCTTTGAAAAAAGAAGCATGGGAATTTTGATGAGCAAGGGACTGTTGCTTGGACGAGGAGAAACATCTCATAGAGAGGTGTTTGTATTGGCATGGAGAAACATGTCTGACTTTCTCAAGCAATGAAGATGGAAAGGTGTTTCCAGACAGAGAACCACATGTGTGTTTGGAAAACATATTGTCCAGATAAATACCAAGTTTAGCAGCGATAGATAGGACTGGAGATGTTGAGTGAAAGACAGTTTATGAGGGGCAGCTTTGAAGAGGTGCATTTGCTAATCTTGGTGTTTCAACATAGAAGCCTGAGGCCATATCCAGTAGGGGAGGGAGGCCAGAGAGGAAGCTGTCACATCACATCTGATGAGGGCTTGGGAGGCGATGGGTGCCTGAGCTCCCACAGGAAGTGAGGATGGAAGAGTTGGAGGTAAGAAATAACTGAAGCAGAATTGATGGGGTTCAGTTACCAATTATCTATGGAATTGATGGGCGGAAAGTGAGACATTGGGATTGATCTTGATGTTTTTTCTATTTAAGGAGGCAGTAAACAAGGATATTGGAACAAGTTTTTCCAGGGGAAGCCGTTGAGCTCAATATATGTATGGGGCTTTGCCTCTGTTTAGTACTCTGAAGTTTCTTTGCCTCTCATGTTTAGTTTTCAACATGTAGATATCTAGTCTGCTCAGGGGCATAAAAATATCTGTTGAATGGGTGAATGACTGTAGGTCTGTAATGGGATAGAAAGCTATTTGTGTTAAGGGAAAACATATGTAGATATCATGGGGGAAGGTGTAGGCTTGAGAACTCTCTCTTAAAGGGAACGTCCAAAGGGGTAGATGGTATTGTTTTATGTGATAAGGTAGGGAGTGGGAGGAAGGTGGGCTGTTGGATGACTGTGTAGGGCATGGCCAGGATCTGGGGCTGATAGGAAAGTGTCTGGAGAAGATAAGGTCGTCCTGGTCAGTGCTGTGATGATTCTTGTGGTTACACAGTACATTGGTTATCTGTTTTTTTTCTTTCTGTGTGTTTCACAGTCCACTTTGTGTTATATTGCTCTGTGTATCTGTGTGCACATGTGTGCATTTCTCAGCTCCCAAACAGAATATTGCAAACTCCTTGTTGATGGGAACTATGGTTTGGTCTATATCCCAGGCTCAGTGAATATTTCCTGTTTATTCATTTTTAAGTCAGATGATCTCTATAGATGTAATGACACATATTGCTGAAAAGTTTGGGCCCAGGAGCCAGATGATCAGGGTTTGAAATCCAGCTTTCTCTCTGACTGGGGTGGCTTATTGGGACTCCACTTGCTTTGATCCCTCAACTGTCAGAAAGAGGTAGGTTAGCACTTTTAGGAACTTGTGAGGTTCTGTGTGTGAACCATGTTGATCAGGTGCAGTGCCTGGCATATGGCAGGTGCTCCTTGAATTACTGGTGTACTCTATACATAGTGCTAATGGGGAAAGTGGCCCGTTTAAACTTGGTTTCTGGGTGTTATGAAGAAGTAGCAATGCAGAGGCAGCATTCTTATCTTTCACATTGTACTTTGTGCACCTTGTGGAAGGCCATAGGCAAAGCCACGCATTACACAGTTCCAGGGATCATGTTGTAGTGAGGCTGTGCTGCCATTGCTAAGTGTTTCTGGGTATGTTTCACTTGCATTTCCGTTTTGTCCTCAAAGCAACCTCTTTAGGATCAAGAAGGGGAAATCACGGCTTAAAGGCCATAGGTCACAGATGCCGTTGGCTTTAGAGTTTAGGTTAGCGTTCATTCGTTTCATGCTAAGCCACCTTTACTGTGTATCTGTTGGGCATTGGGCCCTCAGTACTGAGCGGAAAGATGCACACCTCTGTCTGTTCTCAGCGCGTCCTCTGTATTAGCACATTTTGGCCTTACTCTGGGCCTGCCAGGTTAGCTGTGTGATTCTGCAGCTCCCTCCCCCATGGCTCCCTGTGCTCTCTTCCCAGTGCTCACTGCACTAGGCTGACTCTGGGTCCTGGGAGGCCCCTGCTGAGGGTTGAGGTGCTGCTGCCTTCTTGGAGAAGGTTCACTCTGGAGTCTGCAGAGAAGTGACTGTGGCAAGCCCACTGTCTGTAGCTATGATCACCTTGAAACCAACCCACCCTGACTCAGGTCCACCCTTGCCCTCCACCCAGCACCTGCTACCTTTCTCCTGAATCTCACACCCGCTCTGTATTCCTGTGAAAGGCTGTGTTCTAAACTAGGCCTTGAGCAGTAGGTGAATCCAGGAGGCTTGGAGCCTGTGGACTTCAGACTGTGAGTCACTGCCCTAGATGTTCTCCAAATTCTCTGCAATCTGTAGATCTCGTTGATCCCATAGTCAAAATCTAGGACTGATGGAAAGACAGGCAGTGTTCCTGTTACCAGTTCCTGTGTGATCAGCTTTCTGGATGATTTACATGAAGAAGATTCTGTTGTTTTAAAGATTATTGATTTCAAGCTTTTAAAGCAGAAATTTGTTTCCAGCTCAGGGGACACTGACTTCGCCTGATTCTTATGCTCAGATTAATTTCTTCTCCCTTTTCTCTCTGACTCACAGTTTGGGGATATGGACTGCTGTCAGTGACGATTATTAACCTGGCATCTCTCCTCGGATTGATTTTGACTCCATTGATAAAGAAATCTTATTTTCCAAAGATTTTGACCTTTTTTGTGGGACTGGCTATAGGGACCCTTTTTTCAAATGCAATTTTCCAACTTATTCCAGAGGTAAGGATGTTGGCTATTTGTGAATAATTGTTTCTTTGAAATGTTTTAGTACTTTGTATAGTAAATGTTTTAGTACTTTGTACATTTTTAGTCTCCATAATTCTCACAGCATGTTATGGTCTGGTTTATAGTGTTTTGGATAAGAGAAAGCTGAGTCACGGCAATCATAAAAGCTTGTCCCAAGCTGCTGTGGATGTTGGTGTCAGAGACAAAATTAATATTCCAGGAGGCCACCAGGCAGGTTCTGATGGCCTTGGCACTTTATTCTGCCTTGCACTGGGCAGAATTATCTGTTTTATTATTTATTTATTTAGTTTTCTAAAGAGCATACCATGTTACATTTGCTGAAGATTTACCATAAAATTTCCTCCCATATTCCTACAGTCACAGAGGAATAGAGGATAAATGAGAGTGTGGTTGACAAACCTTTTCATTTCATTTGACTTTGGGAAAAAAATCAATTGAGGGTGAAGAAACTGCAAGTGTTTTTTTTTTTTTTCTTTTGATGAAATGTGTTATTGACCTGACATTGACCACAGTGTGCTATTCGATTACGACAAATCATGTGTACGTTATATTTTAAATCTGTATTGTGGTTATATAAAGAGGAGAAGTAGGAGAAGGGAAGCAAGTAAGAAGGAGAAGACAGGGTACTTGGTAAAGGAGGGGGAAAGAGAGAATCATCAAGAGGAGGGAGCCACAAAGAGACTATCAAAATCTGGGTGTGCACGCGCTGTCTGTCCCCACCCATGGTACACACAGCGAGGAAGGGGTCTGCCCCTCTTTTAGTTTTCACATCTCTATGTGAAAAGAGGATTATAACTTCTTAGAGACACACATTTTTAAATTTTTTAGCATATTTTTTGCTACAAAGGGAACAGATTTCATGCATCCTGTAGGTACAATTCCAAGAAGAGAACTGCACTTTCCTCCCTCCCCTCTCTTCCTTTCACCAGTTTTGCAGAGAGATAATTTTAATTCACTCTATATTCACAGGCTTAATTCACCACTAACCATAATATTCAACAAGTAAAAATTAGGAAGACCACAGTTCCACAGGAGTGTAAACAAGGGCTAAAAATGACAATCATATCACATGATGTCCATTTCATTCCTGTGCATTTTTTTTGTTTTCTGTATTAACTACCACATATCAGAGAAAACATGTGACATTTATATTTTTGAGACTGGCTTATTTCATTAAGCACAGGTTTTATAATTATTATGATCTGATGTAGAAATTACCTAGGAGAATATCCACTTCAAACCCTTAACTGTAGAAAAGAAAAAAAAATTAAAAGCCAGATGTACTCAATGATTTGCTTATAGCTAGATAGCAAGCTACTAGAAAAGCTAGGAGGACAATAAAGATTTTCTAGTTAGGAGTACATCCTATGCAACCTATTTAATAGAATACAATATTATATGTATATGTATTTATCATGTCATCTGTTTTGATGAGGTCAAAGTAAACTAATATTGTGTGTGGACTGGAGATTCTATGTATCTGATTTTAAGGTTTTCTATTTTCTTGAATGTAGCAGTATAAAGAATCTGTCTATAATAATGCCTCAAATTTTCATAGAGGGTTATTTGTTTTTTGTCATTTCACTGTATGTTTATCTCTTTGATGTAGAGTTTATAGATCGCATGTTTTATGCCATTTTTACGCTGTGCAGACCGTTAAAGGGAAGTCATTCCTATGAAGATGTGGCCATGTGGTCTCCTCAGAGGCAGTTACAGGATGAGAACCCACCAGACTTCCGTTATTCTGTCCCCAGGGGAAGATTTACAATGTGTAGGATGGTGCAGAGTCATGTGGCTTTTCACACATTGCTCTCTCCTGTTTTATTTATTCTAAATTTATGCTTCATGTCCATTAGGAACATCTGGACTCTTTATAACTTCAAACTCTAACTCTCGCCCTTTAGTCTTTTAAAAAATGAATTATTTCACAGAGAATATCAATATTCACAGAGGCCTAATATCTCCCACCCCCAATCCACACAGCCATGTCAAGGGGGCCAGGACGGGGGATAAGCAAGACCATGCATACAAAACTTAAGGTTTAACTTACATGGGTATGCTTTATCTGCCATGGAAAGTCTATGGCATACATATTTGAATACTTGGCATAAAACACACACAACCCCCACTGTATCTGACACGGATACTCCATATGCTATATAAAGCACAAATTTCCACTTTATTTTTCCAGAGAACAATTTTTCTTCAGCCTTTAAAGATTACACTCTTTACACGGGCTTTCCTGGAGGCTGTGGGGCAGCACCGGCAGGTCTAAATCGGGGTAGTGATGTCCAGTCCTTGCCGGCTTCACAAGATTGATTTCCGACCACCTTGGTGTGAATGACACAATTCACACAATAACGTAGCTTCACATACAGCTTGGGAAGCATGGAGGCATTGAAAGCACTCCCTTCGCAGATGTCCCTGAGGGCTGCAGCCTCCACTGTGTTGTGAATGACAAGCTTCTTAATGGCTTTGTCCCTGGGCAACCAGAGACTGCAGTTGGTGTTGCAATTCGGCTGCATGGGCCATGGCCCTTTATAGCACCTGTTGTTTCCCCACTGCTAAACATTTCCTCTTTTTAAGGCAGTTACTGCTTTTGGTGTAATAGCAAGGACACAAAGACCCCTAGTGGCATCATTTAAGGGGACTTCTGGTTACAAGATCTCTATGCTGTCCCATGCAGATTGGTTACTCAGATTTCAGTCTTTGTTTTGTGACATTGGAAGGTAAATTCCCAATATTATGTGGATGGAAAGGGGGGAACTACAATGAAAATTATGGTTCTATCTTTTTGAAATCAAATTAAATGAGTTGGCTTTTCCTGAATTGTCTCAGGCATTTGGATTTGATCCCAAAAGTGACAACTATGTTGAGAAGGCAGCTGCTGTGTTTGGTGGATTTTACATACTTTTCTTTGTGGAGAGAATGCTTAAGATGATACTAAAAACGTATGGTCAGGTAAGTGAACTTAAAAGCCTTTCATATGTTACCCTCTTAGAACTGTGTGAACAGTCCTGTTCTTAAACTTGTGAATGTGAGGAGAATGAAAGAGTTGACAAGAGCAAGAAAAATGCTTGCTTCAGATTATAGAATTTGGGGCAAGTATCAATAATTTAATGTCA